>NW_024582443.1:1168340-1278308 GCF_018398535.1 Haplochromis burtoni
GGGGGTACAGACACAAGGGGAACGAGGGAGTAAGAAGGAGAAAGTTAGAGAGATGTATTGTACACACAGTGCACATTGCAGATGTCTCCTCTATCCATCTGCTGTGCTGTAAGAAAAGCAGAAGTTTGATTTTTTTTCCTCCCCTCTTGTTTCACATCGTCAGTCAGGATGTGTGTGGAGCAGAATTTAGATGACTGATTCAGAGCACTATTAGGCTATAGGAACAGCCCACACATGGTGAACAAGCTGCAGTATGAACATTGCCTCCAACATACGTATTGCATAATCGTTTGCAGTAGACGGTGTACTTTTCTATGTTGTTGATACATCTTGTAGGTTTACATGCTTTATTGATTCGGATGATGGTAATCTCTGTATGTACAGTATCTTTTCATGAAATAAAATTTAAAATATTCTTACCAAGATTATTTATTTTCTCAATATGACAGTTAACACTTAACGCAGTAACGTTCAGTGACCTTTACAGAAAGGCAGGGACTAAGTCAGGTTTGCTTAAAGGTACTATTACAAACCTTTTCAAACTGCACTCTAACTACTCTACATTACACATGCTGGCCAAGCTGATTAGTAAGAGAAAGCTCATCTGGTAAGTTGATAAATAGTGGTCATTTGCTTGCTAATGCTAGCTCTGTTTTGACAAATGCACAGACCATACTCATCTCAAAGCAGTGAAAGCAGAGCCAGAAGCTTCTCCAGTAAATAGATCAGAGGTTTATCCACAACGCACATGCACAACCAACCAAAAAAAAGATGCTGCCCTCACAGCTTCACCAGGCTGCTGTTAAAGGGACACAGACACTCCCGTGACAATCAACAGAAACTCAAGCAGACTTAAGCCTGTGTCCAGAGTCAATAACTGAAAGCAGCCACTAGATGTCAGTAATATAAATGATAGAGGCAAGCAGGTGAGAATGTTTTGAGATGAAAACAATGGTCGCTTTCCCTTTGGTACATTTTAATTGATGCTAGGGCTGAATAATTATGGCCAACATGGTTTTATATATTCCAATATATCAACATAGTTCAACATGAATTGCAGCTATAAAACCCACTTTAAATTGCATTTAGTGCATTTTCAGTACCTTAGTCTTTTCAAGCTTATCTTGATTCATATTCACATTATCTTAGATGTAAAACATTTGCAATAAGGTCTGGAGCATCCTTTAACTTACAGTTGGAGTCCATTGTTATGCACATCCATTGTATTGAATAATAACTACAGTAAGATACAGGAAATCTTTCAGAGGCAGATAACCAGACAGCTGCCTTACTGTCCACATCAGCCGGATAATAAGAAGGTAGCCTACACATTTTTTTTTTGTAGATGATAATAAATCCACAGTGTCCAGTGAAGAAAACCTGAGGTCCACAGAGGTCTATCTGCAACAGAAAACTTTGCGTTTCTCTCATCTCCTGCTGTCTGCACATTTCAACCTGCTTTCTGGAAATTGCCATGCTTTGGAAATGATCTGCACCACTGCAAAACCTTGATTTGAAAATAAGAAGCTATTGTCAAAATTTACTGAAGGGACACAGTAAGTTTTTAAAAGGAATCATCCAAACCTGATTTACAAAAGCCTCCTGCAGAAATGTCTATACTTTACTAAATTTTACTGTAAAGCTGTAAATTCGGTACCAAAGCTTTAGCTGACTCCTTTAGCTCTTCGGTCCTCACTCTAAATGTTCAGAGTATAGTCTCAACTATCTCCTTAATAATAGTGGCATATTTCTTTCTTTCTGTCTTTATTTTTTACTTCTCTCTAGTATTGGATCATACTGAAACATCTGTCAAAAGGCAGGAATTAATGGGACAGATGTGAAGTGTGTTAGATTAATATCACAAAAATTCTAACATAGTACTGTTCTCCTGCATCTCACTTATCTGAATTGCATAAAACATACATTTTAATGAATTCTGGTTGTTATAGATTATTGATTTATTAAATAGACTATGCCTTTGTTTGTACATTAGCATATCTTCTGTGGCTCACCAGTAAAACTTCCCCTCCTATAGATGCATTTTTACATTTGCAGCCTCACATAAATATGCACCACATAGTATCTGGCCCACAGAGTCACACTGGCCAAAATACACCTATATCATCATTGGCATCTAGCTAGTGGCAATATGTCAATAACAGTATCATTTACTGTTATTGTGTATCATTTACCCATTATCAGTCATAAACAGAACTCCAAAGTTGTTCTAAAAATGAGAAGTAATTCACAAACCCTGTGTAAAAGCTAAAATATTTTGTGTTTTCATTTTTCTGCTGTTGTTTATTTTGGTTTAAGATTTAAGGGTACATGATGGTTTGGGTTGAATTTCACCTTTCATATTAAAATGCCAATTTTTCCCAAACCTCATTTCCTAGCATATTTGTGACGGTACCAATCACCATTATGATTACACATCCTCGGTTACCATAGTTATCCATCCTACAAGAGTGATGACACCAGCACTTTCCCCCCACAGATGTTGATGGATCCCTGTTGAATGCTACCAGGCAACCCACCACATCACAATGTGTCAGTATGTGACAACTGGGGAGGTGAGAAAGGGCTGCAGTTTCAAGAAAACATTTCTTGGCAAAAACACTAAGATTAGCGAGTCTGGTTACACACAGAGTCTAGAATTTCTTGCGGTTTTTGCGACATTTTTAAAGGAAATCTTCTTACTAATTGTGAAAATATCAAAGAAAACCAAAACAAAACTGAAGGTAATCAGTGACGTGTGAAGAACTGAGAAGTTGTGTGCATTTGTTTGACGCAGATGCCCCATCTCCCCTCTGTGTCACTGCACGTAAACCCATTACAGCTGCTGTAGATGTATGTGTTTTGAGTCAACTTCATTCAATATGTTTTAGAGTAATTGAGGGAAGATTGGAAAATCTGGGGCCTCTGAATTGCTCACCATCAGCATTCCTGCCCAACTTAGTGGCTTATTTGTCATCCCATTGACACCTCTGATCACAGAGAAAGGTCGGCAGTCTGTCATATTACATTATATCTCTCTCCTCCCCTGTATTGACACCAGTGGTTTGGAGAGGGGTGTGCTGGTGTGTTATTTGCTATGCATCTCATAGTGGAGTGCAGCAGAAATATTTGCATTTTTCACTCTGTGCTGGCCGGGCAGACAGTTAGTCACTAGAGATGGGAAGTAATGATAAAACAACAGAGAGAGATGTGATGATGTGCAAAAACAATGAAGTGAGGAGGGATGTGGGTGTGCATCAGTACATTTGTTCTCCTTGCTTTCACTGAAACTGCGACTGAACTGGCCTGAACCTTTTTTTTTGTCACATGCACACCTATTTGTGCACATAGCTGTCTGTGCAGGTCCTTCTGTGTTCACCTGTCAGCTGGTTTTGCTTAATGTCATTTCCCATGCGCTCCTTCTCTGTATTTACAGCTTTTTCCATTTCCATCACTCTCTTCAGTCTCCCGTCTTTAACGCGTCAGCTCTCCTCCTCCTTCCTCGTTCCTTTCCCCTCATTTCTCCTTCCTGCCTCGTCTCCTCCCCACAGGTCCTTTCTCCTTTCACTCGCCCAACACAGTGAAAAACACAGCGATGATAATGAGCGCTAGTTGGTATTCCCAGCTTGCTTGCTCCTCTACCGTCCTACTATGCTCTGCCTCGCTTCTTCTCTGACATTTATGTTTTCAATTAGGCACTCCACCGACAAGCCCTGTGCCCCTCCGCCTTAACCCCTGCATCCAAAAAAAAAAAAGAGAAAAAAAATGCATTAAGTAGAACACCTCCTGGGACTTTTTCCAAAAAAACTGAGAAACAGCCAGGTGATGCTGGCAGCTGATACTGTGCATTTAAAGCAGCGTGGATCTCTCCTGCTGAAACACATTTTAAATGGCACATCTTCTGCAAAATGACTCTGACATTCGCACCAATTGGGGTAAATGCAGTCCACGAGCTCCCTGTCGATTTTCCATTTGGCAGAAAGTTGTTTTCCTTTTTTCCTTCTTTTTTTTTCTTTTGATTGCGTTCAGGCTTCATGTGCTCTGTGCTTCCATCTCTTTATATAAAGCTATGTATTGCAGGGGAAGTGTAAATGTTTGTTTTGGGGCTTGGAAATGGTCAATCCTCTTTCACTGTCAGTTTGAGGGCTAAGAAATATTTCCCCAGGAGTTCTGTAATCTACTCCGAGTCTTGCTGCGTGTGTGTGACAGACTCCCTCATTTTCACTCACTTATCCGGCAGCCTGTATGTGTGCGCAAGTGCGCTTTTTCCCTCCGCCACACATGTGCTTCTCTACTTCTCCTCCTCTCCCCCGTTGCACACTGAGCAGAGGTGAAGTGATGATGACTGAAGACAAAAATAAGGAGGGGAGAGAGGCTTGGCTCGCTGTTTGACTTTCCCATCTTGTTCCCATGTCTTCAGGTATTGAGAGTGTGGGTGTAGGGTTGAGCTTGCAATTAAGATTCTGCTCAGCCTGCCTACTCCAACGGCTCAATGGGGCAGGAATGAGCAAGCCCGTTGGTGATAAATGGCCCACATCGCTGTCCATGTCCTTCCAATATAACCTGGGCATTAATTACACCAATTGGTATTGCACTGTCATCAATATCCATCTGTACTGTGGCCCACATGCGCGAGAGTGCATGCGGATATGTGAATTTGTTCGATGTATCACTCTCACCGAGCAAATATTGGAGCGCTTGCACCGAGCACTGGAATGATTTCATCTTAAAAGCAAACTTCAGTCAATAACATGCACTTGGCTTGTTCAAAAAGAGTGAAGTACACACAACCAGATTTCAGTGACCGTTTGCTTTAAAGACAGCGCACCCTCATTTTCTGCTTTTTAAGCGGCTGTGTTATTATGGGGTTTTTGCAAACATGCCTGGATTGACCTTTCTTACATTATCATTCACAGGTGTCTCTGCCTGCAAGCTATTCAATTTTAAACAGTAAAAAGGGAAAAAAAGTTTTTCGTTTAATCAATTGGAGAAAACGTCGAGTGTTTGATCATCTTTGTCAGAGTTACTTCGCACGAGAGCTGGAGAGTCTGGAGAGTCTGGAGCTGTCAATCAAAACACATCGGGAGAGGAAATAAAAGGGAAGGAAAATATGTAACAAAGCAGTCCGGGCTGGTCTTATAACTCTAAGTAACTCTAAGTAACCATGAGACATAATCAGTGGCTTCGGTGTTGGCAGCGTGTTAAGTTTGATTATCAGCTTAATATTCATGTGTGACACTCGACAAATCAAGTAAATGTTAGCTAATTGAACAGACATGCTGAAAAATAGCTCGGTATCTTCTAAAACGGACGTTATTGGTCCTGTCATGTGACGCATCGCAATAATGAGTAAGCTGCAAGTGACAGCTCTTTCTTGCAAATGTGAAAAAGGACCTACTGAGGAGTTGAGAAAGAACACTTGATTTACTGAAGTGCAGTTAAGTGCAATTGTGAGGTATTTGTACTTTGCTACCTTGTCAGAGGTTTTCAGGTTTTTAAGTTTTAAAAATGTCCCCAAATTTATATAGTACAAATTAGTGTATGCTGTTTTATTATTCAAAATCATTCATCATGAATAGATAAGAGGTCCTTTATGGGAAATACGTTCAGGCAGCTCATCTTTTAAACTAAGCATCAATTACAACTATCCAAATATCACCTTGAAAAATGTGTCTTTAACCTCTGTAAACGTAGCTGACCCTAATAAAGATTCATTGTTTTAAGACATTTAATCCAACAAGAACTGACCTCGTGAAGTTATTGTGCTGCTTTGAATTTACTGACCATAATTTGCTGTGTTTGCCAATTCAGCAGTAGCAGTACATTATAGGCAGAAGAAGGTGAAAAGAGTGCAACTACCTAAAGTGACTTTGGTTCGAAACTCAGACCATCTGGCCTGTCACTTAACCTGCACCTTTATGTTTGCTCCTTGTCCCTCGAACCTTTACCGTACCAGCTCTGTCATTCTTTCTTAATTAGCAGAGGTACATTTCACGAAGTACATTGTAAGATGGATTTATTGTTGGCGTTGGTGTCAGTGCCAGGATCAACTGACCAGAAACCTTTGAGAACCATATGGTGAGCATGCCGATGTCATTCTGAAGTCTTTGGGCAGTTAACTTACAGAGGAAGTCGATCTGATGTCTTTTGCATTCTAATTTTGTGCCAGAACTGAACCCTTATGCACTGTTCAGGTCAAATTTAACTCATTTTGACTAACGACAGCGGCGAGAATTCCCAAATGTCAATCTTTTACCTTGAAATTTGATTATAGTTCCTTACACTGTCAGGTGTGTTCCTGCCACATTTGCCCACATTGACACAGAGACAGGTTGAGGTTTGAATCAGAGGTCAAAGGGCACCTTGATAGAGATGCACACCTGTGCATTAACAAAATAATCTAAAAATAAACAAATCAGATTCATTTTTTTTCTGATCTAACTGAGATTAAATTAACTCAGAGCTAACTGAGATTACAACAGAGGTTATAAGAGGGGTTGTAGGGGTCGTAAGATTATAACAGCACCTGAGCTGCCATTGCAGTGAGTGTGCGAAACACATATACCACACTTGGAAGCTTACAACTGGCATTTTTATGATTTCTGTTCTAAATGTTAATAAATGTTGAAGTTTATAATTTTAGATGGTAGTTACGAGGATTTTATTTACGATACAGCAGTGAATGAAGCATTTAATGGTTTAATGGTTAAATAATAATTCTCAGCAGTTACAGAATTTTCTTGCCATTTTCACTTCTTCATTTTCACATAAAACATATTATAGCTGATATGCGTTCATGTGAAAGTAAAAACAGACATGACACTGTGTGATAGTTGATGCTTTTCGTCAAAAATGAGTGTTATAATACCTAGACGCAAACAAATAAACAAAAGTCTTCCGTCACTCTAAAAGCATAAATGAAGAATTATTCATCCATTTAATAATGTCAGGCAGGCCATTTAAACAGATTTGTGATTCAAAATAGGGTACAGACACTTACTGTGATGAAATCCTTGGCCCAGGTCAAAATGACTGTGGAGGCACTTTTTAAAAAATATATTAAATGAGTTAAAATATGATTTATTTCAGGCTATGCTGTTTAACTTATTATCTGTTGATATTCGTTTCTTTGGTATTTACTGTTCTATAGAGAAAATGTTCAATTCATTTCCAAACCTTTCCCCCCTACTTGATAAATGAAGTTTGTGTGTGAAATCAAATAGAAAATGTCAGCTGCTTTGACCTTTGCACTGTGTGCAGTTACACTCATTTGTGAATATGCATATAAAAAGAAATATATGAGGAAACTTTTTTGTCTCTGGTATTGGGGATACTTTATTTTCATGTGTCGTATATAGGTTTAGCTAATGAGGAATTCCTTGGTGTTAGGGTTAGCTAGCAATTTCAAATTGTGCTTTTCTGGTTAGGGTTAGGGTTAGGGATCATTCAATTTGATCAAAGTCAGACACAGCATGGTATTCAGCTAGCTATGAGGGCACAGAGCTGTGAACAGTGTGTGTACTACATCATGCATATTATGTTGAGCCAAGAGGCCGTTTGTCAAGATTTATGCATGACAGAAATGCACACAAAAGCACGAGCTCAACGAACTGCTAATCAACCTTAATCAGGTTTTGGAGTTATGAGTCGTCAAGTTCAAGGAAAACACAATCCACTGACATCATCAAATTTCCCTGGCTGGGCTGGCTAAAAGAAACTTTGAGAACAGTCATTAAACATTGAAAGTCATGACAAAGGGCAGATTAAATTATTATAATGTATTACCCAAATTTGGTGAAAAATTAACATCATAACTGATAGAAGCAACAGGCTGTAAGTATGTGGAGTGGAACATATAAGACATGAGTGATTCCTTACAAAAATGTATTTAAAATTTGAACACCAATATCTCAAATATCCTGTCTTTTGCTCAGCCTAACATTGTAATATAGAATAGCTTTCAAACTAATTCTAATACTGGTGGAACCACATATTAGAGATGGACCGATCCGATATTACGTATCGGTATCGGTCCGATACTGACCTAAATTACTGGATCGGATATCGGAGAAAAATAAAAAATGTAATCCGATCCATTAAATATCACGAAAGCACCTCACAAAACTTGCAACACGCCGTAACTCACCTCAGAACGTTAGCACGTCGGAGCAGTATGCATCACGTGATAGAGCGGCTGTGGCATGCAGGACCTGTCGGTGGTCTGGATAGCATGTGGAGCTTCGCTAGCAACCCGGCATTTCATCTCCGACAAAGTTATCCCCGAGAGAAGTAAAGCAAGTGTGTAAGTCCATCTCTGAATGTTTGTAAAGCATTCCTGCGTTAAGCTTAACGAGCGACTGCCTCTCGCTCTCCGGCTGCTACTTCAATCATGAAACTGCTTAACGATCAGCTGATCGGCTTTTCTGTCGCGAGTCCGTCTCTCTGGTTTGTTTTTGGCCCACTTTGCACCAGAAAGAGGAAACCAGCGGCTGAACAACAGCAGCACGTTTAACCTTGATAAGCTGTTGTTAGAATTTATTTAATATTAATTTCTACTCGAGGATCTTTTTCTACGTAGCTGACGCTGGTAACTGTGCAGGGGCGGATCTAGCAAAGTTTAGCCAGGGGGGCCGATAGGGCATTAACAGGGAAAATGAGGCACAAAGACATAATTTTCTTTCTTATTCTCATTTAAAATGTCTAGCTTTTAATAAATAATTATCTGACACCCAAAGTTTTAATTTGATGTAAAATGAATAGAAGTCAATTACTGTATATAGTAACTATTAAGTCTAATATACCCTAGTAAGCTATAGTACTTTTTCCTTTGGGAAGGTACCATCTGTGCAGTCTGCAATTTTGTTGAAGAAAGATGTTGAATCTATTTAATATTTCTTGAAAAATAATTGATTTCTGTGCATTTTTTTTCACACTGCATCAAATTAAGGTTGATTACGTCGATTAAGCATCATGAGGTGGAGCGTGAGGGGTGGTTCCCTATTTTTTATTTTTTTATTTTTGTTGTTGCTGGGAGTTGGAACCCTATTAGTTAGGTTGCTTAATATTTACGCTAAGTACTCTTTAAAATACCAGAATAGGGAGGATGGTGTAGGTTTAAGTTTATTAGATTGATCAGTATTGCTGAACTATGAAATATTTTTTTTGCATACAGGTATAACAGAATAGCTTTAGTGTAGTTGTTGTTTTAAACTTGAGTATGAACTTATACAAAATGCAGCAAGATATTTAAAAAACAGTTTTGTTGATTAAAAAACACTATATCGGATTCATATCGGTATCGGCAGATATCCAAATTTATGATATCGGTATCGGTATCGGACATAAAAAAGTGGTATCGTGCCATCTCTACCACATATAGTGCTTGCACAGTTTTATTACAGAAAGAATGAATGAGCAAAACCTTGGGACAGTCCCCAGTTGACCAGGAAGTGGAGTGTGAGCAGGCAGGTGCTTCTTCCAGGGGGAAACTGCAGCAAGCAGTGACAAGCTTAACATGAGAATCTGACACACTGAGGAGACAGGAGGAAAGGGGATGACAGTACACAAGAGTAAAAGGTATGTGCTTTTCTACTCTATTTGAGCACTCGAATAATAACATGTACAATTAGAATCACCCTGATGAGTTACTGCTACAAAAACTGCATGATCTGGTGAAACCTGCAGGTGGACCTGGTAAGAGTGGGACTGCCTGGCATTCATGCACACATGAGAAAGAGGAGGAAAAGGTAAGATAAGGAAAAAGAAGAAAAAAGGTGTCCATTGAAAACTTCTGTTTTTCATCAGAAAAAAAGTTGTCTGCAAAAACAGGGGAAGGACACTGAAACACTTTGTTTGAGGCAGAAAATGAACTGAAGGGCTACGTCAGTGGTGCGTGTGAGATAGTGTGAGATAAACAGTCCAATATGTATCATCTTGATGCATGCTCAATCCTCCAGGTAAGTAAAGACCGACTGTGGGGCACGATAATGTAAATGCTCAATTACATGGGTGGGAACTAGTGTGTTAGCGCAGTTAGCTCGTTAACGTGTTGGCCGTCCAGCCCCACGCACGGGGCGATCCGCGGTAGCTCGTTAACGGAGATTTGCCGTGTTGTGGCGTTAACGTCATTTCAGATTAACGCTGACAGCACTAGTGGGAACACAACGAATATGACTGCACATTTACGCCGACATCATCCTAGTGCAAAGACAAGTGGAAGCAGACAAAAACAACAAGCATGCTACTAACTTTAGCCGAGTCATTTAGACAGCCGTTAGCACAGGATTCTCCTTATGGGGACCTGATATGTTTAATATGCTGCTGAGAATATAGCCCAGAAGAAGCGTATAGTATAGCTTTTATTTTGGAAAGAGACATTTCTCTGTAATAAACTCTCTTTTCCAAGGATGAGTGAGTCCTCAATCAGATAGATTTTTTTTATTACTTTGTTGTTTCAGCAACATTAAATTTAAAAACTGTACTTTTGAGTTAAAATATATATTTATAATTTTAATAAATGACAAATTAAAAAGGCATGAACATTTTTTTTGTATTGAAAAAATATCTAACCGTGACACCAAAGTAACGAACCGAACCGTGAATTTTGTGTATCGTTGCACCCCTAATATATATATATATATATTTTTTTTTTTCATGGAACAGAAAGGGGAGTGTATGAATTTCAGATAAACTGTCTTTGAGGAGATTATTCCTAAGAATTCTGGTTTAAAATTAAATGTTTGTTGGGATTTTAAATGTTTGCAATTGGAAAAAAAATGTTGCAGAGCCACCCAAACCCCCACAAAGTGTGAGGTTTTCTGACCCACTCGACTGTGCAACAAGCAGTTGTGGCAGAGTCAAATATTTCTAATGGTCCCTGAACAGAAAACACGGGCTGTGATCTCAAGTCATATTTCCTATGCATCTCCTATTAGGCTGTTTTTCAAAGGCATCACTTGGAATGAAAGCAATCACGGCACTCTGCTTCTCAATTCGACCTTTGCAAACAAACAGGAAAACATACAGGCTTCTGTGTTTAATACTCTCGCCCCCTTTCCTCCAGCTATACTACACCACAGAGGTCACCGAAACAGGGCCTATGGACAGAAATATCCCCTTTTGTCTGAGCAGCGGTGGATGGTTTGTCTTCCAAACTATATTTATGAGATCTCATTATTTTCATTTCCCATCCTGTCACTTAGTATTAGGTTTCTTCCGTTCAGTGCACACAGGAATAGCTCCACTCTTGATACGAAGCCAGGGTCCTCTGAAAGAAATGCATTTCAATAACAAAGGGATATATCACTAAGGATTGGCGGTTTAGTACCGTAAAATATCATTGATTTTGCTCAAATGCTTCAATCTTTTTAGTGTGCAGAGATGTGCTCAGCTGAGCTGGAATGGAAATCAACATAAAATGGGCTACTTATTACAAGCAGAATGGGTCTCTTCTTTAGTCCCTCCCTAATAATTTTGCAAATGAAATTACAAACCGTTGTGTTCCCCAGCACCATGTAGAAATGGAAATGCACCAGTGTTAATTCATGCATGAAAGCATAGTTGGTGCTGTTGAAAAATTCCACTGATTCCAGACGCCGGAATCCACCGTGGTATTATTCATTAAGACAAGTGAAACGTTGGGAGTCTGCAAGTGTATCTCAAAACAGGGCCGACCATATGTTTAGTGTCAATATGACTTCACGGTTGCCCATGTGGAAAATAGCTCCGGGCCACAGAATGCACACTTGCACAGAGCTGTGTTTAGATAAATAATCTTGAACTGTGAAATGCGAAATAGGAAACGAGAGCCATGTCTAAAAATAATTTCCATGTATTGCTTCTTAATTGCGACAGAGATGAAACTAAATGGTCGATTATGAAAAAACAAAACAAAAAAACAACTCAGGTCTGTTTTTGGGAATAGGGAAGAGTTGTCTGATTGTTTCCAATGCCCTTGGTGATTCTCCAAGGACTGGCCTGGCATGAAATTGGCAGAAGCATGGACCGGAGCGAGGAGTGAAGAAGAAAGCAAGAAAATAATGTGCAAGCGAGAACAGATATAACTGTGGGTAAAATGTCCAAGAGTAAAGGAATGGTGTGCAAGAGAGCTGAAATGATGAAAAGACCCAGAAAAGGGAGGAGGATAATTTGAGGTCTGCTGGGTTTCCTCCCAGCGATATACACTCCAGAAACTTTGCCGTTAAAAAAAAAGAAATCCTCAAAGTTCAATACAAATGACCAGGAGCCTTTAGCGAGACTCGGACACGGTAAAGCTTCTCATTAACGGGAGGGTTCACACCAAACGCGCCGTCACAAATGCATTACATTTGAACATGTTACCCTTCGTTCTTCCGTGGTGTTACCAATAATTAGAAGAGATTTCTGGTTTCATCGTGTGTGTCTTGTAGTAATAGAATGAACTTGCCAAATTAAAGAAGAACCACAAGTTACCAGTGAAACTCAGTGAACTCGTTAGTCCTTCAAAACCTTGGGAAACTTTAACTTTACGCTATGATAGGAGCGCGAGATACATTTACAGTTTTGCTTGGCTAACCTGTTACATTGGTGAGAACACGTCTTTCTCCCAATTACAAGTGTAGTGCTACAGAAGATATTGCAAACTATAACAAGATGGAAAAAAAATTAATGACTTCAGATATTCCTGACTAATCACCAAGTAAAGCAGAAAATTCCCTCCAGCTTCCACCTTCCCTCCAGCTGGAATCTTCCCCAAAGCACTGCAGTGAATTTTGGATTTCAACTCACATTTCTACCTGCATTTGCATTCATCCTGTTAAATCTTAAAGTCCCATGCTAATCTGCACAGTTTTTTCTTCCTGTTAAAAGAACGCTTTGGATCTTTACCTTTTCAATATCAATCAAGAGCATAATCATCAACAATCAATACAGCTGGACCTTTCAGACACAGCCTATTCCCCAAGACAAGGATCGTCCTTTCTTTCATTCCCTACTTCCCGGGAGACCCCTTGCCACTGTGAGCTTGTGTTCCACGTGGCCTCTCTCACAGCTCCCTGCTGTTTTTATGGACCCGTTTCATTAGCCACCTAGCTTGAATAGTCCCAGAGGAAAGCCAGAGGGGCTCACTGTTTACTAAATGTACCTTTTACTGCACATCATCCTTGTAAAAGATGCAAAAGCCTCTATTTAGGAAGATGGAGCTAAACGAGAACGTGGTAATGGGATTGGCATTTCACAAAAGGCAGATTTGACTTCATGCTAATGTGATTGTACTCTCTCTCTCTCTCTCTCTCTCTTTCTTTGCAAGGAGACCAGAATGAGGTGGGTGAGAGTTTTCTAGAGGACATATGTGTTCAACCTACTTTTCAAACCAACCAGGTTTTTGCCTTTTTTTTCCCTCTTTACGGGTAGTCATTTTCATTTTTCGCTTTATATATGAGGCAGTCAACTGACCTACCAATTGCTTACTTTTGAGGTGTTCATATATATATATATATATATATATATATATATATATATCTGTGTTTTAAGTTATACTGAATGAAAGTGATTGACTTAAGCTATCGTTTTGCAGGATTTCATAAACTTTGGTTCTTCCCCTCATCTCCGTCTCTGTTTTTCCCCTCTAAATTTCCACACTACCCTCCATTGCAATTGGACTAATCAACCTTATCAGCTGTTCGACTGTGGAGCACTACCCAATTACAACCTCAGCGGATCTCAAGACACTGACGAGTGTGGGGGTATTACTGTCCAATCACATATCCAGCTCTGACACTCTGCTACGGGCTCATCGACTCGGCCTCCTAATCCTGTTCCAAGTATCAGCCTGACATGCAGATGGAGTTGATTCTAAGTGTCTCCATTTGTTTTTCTGCAGTGGCTGATGTACAGACTCAGGCACTCTCACTTCTTTCTATCTGCTGATTAAGACCGATCCTCCGGCAGGCTGAGCCAGAGCTAAATTAATCATCCCAGAAATGGGTTACGTGTCAATTTTTTGGTGATAAGTGTTGCGCTGGATAATGGCTGTCATGCTATGTTGGATGAGGGAAAAACAGAACAGGTAAGGAATGACTGCTCCTGATGCAACCACTATGGATTTCAGTGGTATGGATTATGCTCCGTGTGCTGCTAATGCAACTGAATATGGTAAATTTGTTTTTTTGACATTTGACATACAAAATAGCACTTTAGTCGGACAGGTTTTCCAATGAACCAAATAACAACCTACAAAATGAAATGTCTGTTTGGGCTGATTCTTGGCATCTGAAAGTAAACCAGAGCGAGAGGGGAAATTTGGGTTTTGCACATAAACAACCCCAAAACGAAAGTGAGGGCAAGAAAGTTGTTTTCATCCTGTAGTAAACAAAACATTCCCCTGCGGGGTAAAATCTCCTCGAACATCTGGCTCCATTATAGGCCCTGTCCAGTCTGCACTTGCTGTAGAAGCTAATTAGAAAGAGAGAGCAGATGAGGGGAAAGAGTGAGGGCAGAGAGAGGAAGACCCAAGATAGAGCTCCAGATTTTTCAGGCCAGTAATACACGACCCACATTTTCTTTAAAACCACTTACATCTCAGAGGTTTCTTGAGAGCTACAAGGCAACAGATGAGGAAAAAAATGGAAATAGACTGGTCCTCGTCTGTCATAAATAAGTGGTTAAGGCATTCACTAAATAGATTGCTGTTTTTGATGTTATCTTTCCAAATTTGTGGCACAAGTTCAACTCAAAACAGCCGGCACCGTCAAGCCCTCTCTGAAAATTAAAATGCTAAAAAGATGCTAAGGGGGTGGATGCTATTGATGTCATTGCAGCATGAGTTATATTTTAAATAATAATGAGTGATAGTGTTTGTTGGTCCTAAAAACAGGACATGAGAGGCTACACATCCAAATCCTTTATCCAACCTCAAACAGGCCTCAGACAGGCTAACGCTATATGTGAGAAAGCATGCTAGCTTGTGTCAATACAACGATAATACTGTTAACTTAAATATCCTTTCAAACTGTGTTTGCTTGACTGATGCAGATCATGAAGGGTTGATTTCAGACACTGTAAAAAGTTGTTTCCATGAACTTAAATGTATTTAGCTTGGGCAAGACACTTCACCCGTTGCCTACTCCAGAGGGCCCGATGGAGCCAGTGTCCGGCAGCCTCGCCTCTGTCTGTGCGCCCCAGGACAGCTGTGGCTACAATGTAGCTTGCCATCACCAGTGTGTGTATGGATGACTGGTTGTGTAAAGCGCTTTGGGGTCCTTAGGGACAAGTAAAGCGCTATACAAATACAGGCCATTTACCGTTCTAAGGAGGATGGACAAACCCTCTATAATGCATTACAACCTTCACATATCTGCTTGCGTAGGTTTGCACAGACGGTCACGGGGACCAGAGGTATTAGCTCCCCAGTGTGTACAGAATGGTTTCACATATGCGCATATTCCACAAGTTTCACAATAACACGTCAACAAATAGAAACTTTGGAATGGATCTTCCATTAATCTGTTGTAGGGTCGTTGTCACTGCAGACATTTTTTTGTGTTTTTGCCTGTGACTTTTTGAGCTATGTGATGAAATTGAGCAATCATAGGTAAAATTAGTTTGTTATGCTTTTTTCTGTCACAGCACATTGTTTTCTGGGGGGGACGGGGGGACGGGGACAGGGGAGGGGACGGTCTTACACATGAAGGTGTGGTCATTAGTGTGGGCACACCTTCTGATGAGCACTGAGCTTGAGTTGACCAAAAAGTGCACACAAACACTCATGGAAGCAGCAGCACTGTCTTAATTGACAACATCCTGAGAGAAATCTGCCCACTGGGCCTGAACGGCTCCTTTGAAAGGCCCTTTGACAGAACTGCGGGCCATTCACTCTGAGGGGCAGAGGAGCGCATCACCTCGCATTTCCGCCTCATGGCTTGTTGGAAATACTTCAGGAGAGGATGTTAGAAACCAATCTCTCCCCAAAGCCCTCATGACAAGCCGAGATTGCTGACGCATACACTTTGATAGCTGAATGTGACGGGGCCCTCTCCAGCAGAAGCTGTGGGAAAGAGAGCGCGCTGTCGAGCAGCTCACCAAATCAGCTTCTCTCTCCTTATACCACTTCTGAAAGCTCAACAATTTACCTTGCAAGCAGAACTGCTGCACTGTGCATGCGTATTCTGCAGAGTCTGCACCACAGAATCATAAAATCCTAAATGCACCAACCTTTGCCTCTTACATTTCAGGCAGCATTAGGCAGCTCTAGGCTCTGCATTGGCACCGTGCTATACCGGGAGACCAACCAGGGTGTCAGCTGAGCAGCTGAGTCATGCTGTATGCCAGAATCAATGTCTGCATCTCAAGTCAGTGGCAAAAATATCTGTGTGACTTTTGAGTTTGTTGGAAAAAACTCAATTCAGAATGGGTGCTTTTGCCTAACTTCTGAACTTACTCCAAAATTAAATCTATTAATATGAAACCAGTCGCCTTTACCCAGCAATGCAATGCTCAGAACAGTGAACATCTTCATAAATATATTGGGATTCTTTGTAACATCAGGATTCATCAGGAGTGTTGTTGTAGTAGTAGAAATGGGCAGATTGCATGTGTGGGGGTTAGATGGACTCTGTGCTGGTAAGACGTGTTCCTTTGTAACTGTCCTCTCCTAAAGCCATAAACTGATAAGTGTAAATGCGGCATTTTTATTTCTAATTGTAAAGGTCATAAAATGTTTTTCATTACTTACAGCACAAAAAATATACTTTTAAATGCTGTTTGGTATTTATGCATTAGTATATTTCTATGACTATATATTTTCTGCGATTTATCTTTGTGGCAATTTAAATTTAAGCAATTAGCAACTTACAAATGTAATTTCTTCATATCTATTTGAATGTTATCACACTTTTCCATTTTGTGTTTGAAACGGCTAGTGTGGGAAACCATTCAAATGCTTGAATAATTTTTTATGTAAATTTTTTTTTACATTAAGAATTAGACGGGGAGGGAAGAGAGGCCCGCTGCCATCTGTGCACTGATTTTGCTGTTTGGTCTTTTCGTCTAGATAATAAATTCAGCTTTGCAACTTGTTCCTGTTTGTTGATACAGTGCAGTCAACTAGCTCATATCTGCTACATATGCAAGATGTCATGAGTCACCCCTGATGTAGTGTTGTTTTCATCCATGATGACACACTATGAGAGTTAAAGCGATGGTCTGTCATCCAAAACGCCCATTTTCATTCCTGTCCCAAAGCCAAGCCTTATGTCATTGGGTTTGAGCTGATGTTGTGTAGTCTGAACCTGGCATAAGGTGGTCATAAACTAGCATATATTAGATCCGTAGGCCACTGCAATGCTTTAAGAACCCGATATGAAAAAGTTTTCAGGTTAGGCTGATTAGTTGGCAGGAGCTTAACTTGCCGACGCTGCCATTCTAATCAGTGGTGGCTAGCGTGGCCAAATTAACTGCTAAAACTTAAGAATATATTTGAGGAATTAACATCACTTGTGCAATGCAATTTTCCAACTTTAATTTATGGAAATAGTCATTAACAAACCTACTCAGGTGAAAACAGTCTTAAAGCTTTCATTACATACAATATTTATGAAGAAGTCATCCAATTAGTAGTGCACTTCTTAAGTTGAATTCAGGCGGAAGATGAAGCAAAATTCAAACGTGCAAATGCATGCATCAGGATCGGAAGACAAATGGGAGAAAAATGAAGGAATGTCGTTAAACTTCCTGGAAGAGTTGTAACACTGACGATAACACTGTAGCAGCTTTTTAGCCACTTGAATATGGATTTAATCAAATGCAAGTTAATAAGTAAATCCCGAATTTGGCACAGATTATATTAAGTATTGCACAATGCTAATTCAAAACCAGCTTTATTTTTATTGGTGAATAAATCTATACAGCTTTTCTGACCCTTCACTGACCCTCCTCGCACGTGTTCGGAGCCACGCTGTTATCTCTGTTAGCCACATTAATGCACACCGGTGTTGCTGAGTTACATGTATCTCGCTAACCTCCCACTGTAATTCTGTGAGCCGAAACGCCGCTTGGATTAAGCCTGTGGCCCTAACCTTTCCCTCTAGCTGCGGAGAGAGCAATTTGCCTGATTCTGTCGCCGCCGTGGGTGGCTCCCCTCCCGATGACATCTCCTGCTGTGCGCCCAGCGTCGCAGGCCAGCTCGCTCCCTGAGGGGTGATCAAGATGCCAGAAAAAAAGCTCACTAACACCTGCCACCGAGAGCATTGTGCTGATTAAGGGAGAACTTTGACTCTCAGCCGACAAGAGCAGAAGGAGAGGGGGAGTGCGTGAGGAAGACAGTGAGGGACGGGGGAAGCTAACGGGCCCATTGGGGGTCAGGGGCAGCAGTCTTGTTATGCTGACAGGATCGCCAAAGTCACGGCACTTTACTGCTTCGCTCAAGCATTCGATTTGCATGCAACGCAAAGATTTATTTCTTACGTCAGTGGATTCAGTCTTTCTAAAGCTCAGAGCTTTTGAAACAAGCGTGCGAAGCACCGAGGTTGAGGAGCGGGCAAAGCATGCACGAGATGCTCTAGTTCACACTTTGTAAATTGGCCAGTAATCCCGGTGAGAACATGCTTCAGCTGCTTGTACATCCACACAGTGTATTTTATATGCTTTTAACGGAGCCTCCCACAGATGATATTCGTAATGAGCCTTGCAGGAAGCCCCTGTCATCATTAGAAGGCCCCGGGGGGAAAAATTGGCTCGACTGCTTCCCGTTTGACCCTGCCTTTCTATTCGACAGACAGAGGGGATGAGGTGGGCTCTGCCCAGTGAGGCTGCGGTGTGGGTGGCTCTGCTATTAGAAGTCAAGAAACCCGGCGCTGGCCCTGTTGGTAATGACCAGAGTGACCACATGCAGAGAGAATCCGCTGACCCCAGAACGGCTGTGGACTATAAAAATAGAATGGGAAAGGATGGAGTATCAGAGGCAACACGAATGGCATTATTTGGTCAGGCTATTCTTTATACTGATGTTTGTTCTTCCTTATATGTATTGATATTCAGGATGTGCCTGCGAATAGTCACTTAGCTGAGCAATTGCACACAGAAAAAAAATGTTATTTGTTTGGCAGAGTCCCTTTCAAAAAGCAATCTGTATAATTTGAGTATGCCAATTATTCTCAACAACTAAAAAGAGTATTAATGAATATTAAATATTTCTCGTGCTTTTAAGACCAGTGGGAAACCTTTTTGTGTTTTCTTGTTCTTAATTAACCCCTTCCTCTACTGAATCTACTGTTTGAGATCCCCTTTAGTTTACAGGATTACAATTACATCCTAATCACTGTTTGCAGCCTTTTCTGTGTTTGTGTAAGCTTCTAATCACTGTGTTCTGTTTTTTGGGGGGCTCCATGCTGGGTTTCATTAAGGAACAGCACTCCCCCACCTCCAAACTCTGAACCATACGGGCTCTGGGATGCTACTGGGAGATTGCAGGCACGATCTGTTGATTGTAACTCATTAAGCTGAGGTAATTAGTGCCTGTGAGATAAGTTTAGTAAGATTTGGTGACTTTTTTTTTTTTTTTTTTTTTTTTTGCTGTGAAGGTACCACCGTTTGAAATAACCATTAGCAGTAATTACAGCAAGGCGGAAAAAAGAAAGGGCTATTCTGAGAACATGTTGCATAGCTAGTTTACAGCGAAATAATGTCCCCCTCAGATTAGCCTGAAAGGAGCAGCCTCTGTAGTTGGCCAGTGTGTGAATTTCTAATGTAGTTCCTTTATTTTATTTTATTTTTTTTTGAAGTATCAAAAGAAATTCAATATGTTAGAAATCAAGGATAAGAATCGTGCAGTATATGCAAATGTTAATATTATGTTTTGTTTAACAAAAAAATCTTTTGTTTTGGAAGTCTTTAGCATAAATCCTAATTTCCTTTGACGGAACATCATGTGGGCTTACGTTGCACAAACACTTGAATTAACAGGCTTTATTGTGCAATGCAATCTGTGGAGTCACATTCATTTAAACAAACATAAACCGTTTGCGCTTGCATAAAAATTCTCTATATGGAATGAAATAAGGTCTCTTTAAATCAGACTCGGTCGTGATTGTATTGCAAAGCAGAATTCTGCAGTTCTGGGGCCATGCATGGTCAGGGGAGGATGCAGGGAAAACATAATTGCAAAAGCTAGTCAAGCCTAACAAAACATTGCTTAGAGCCTGTATTACTATTGCTTCTGAGCGACCCTTTTTTTTTTTTTGTCACTCCCATTATTCACAGTCTATGCGAACCAGGCAGGAATTAGTTTATTGTAATTCTAGAGCGGAGTAATTGTGAGGCAATAGCTACAGGAGGAGGAAAAATGACTGAGACAAAGGTATTTGAGTGAAAAAGAAAAGCTTTGAATCTGCAGCATCTCATTCACTCGTGTTTCTCCCAATAGGCTGAAAGTTTAACTCATACATATAGAAAGATCGTTGCACATTCTGTATGCCTTGAGCACAAAGCAGCCATCCATTGCACAAAAAAGAAAAGAAGGGAGAAAAAAGAGAGCATGTGGGCGCAGTGGGGCCATAGACCTACTGGAGACAATATACCATTTTAATCAATGCTGCACTTTATGAGAATGACACCTGCTGAGGCACTTTTTCAACTTGAAGAAGTGCCTCAACTTAAATGATTATTTTAATCCATGGTGTGTAATTGTAATTGGCAAAGGTAATATTGGATGGATGTAATTTAGATCTCTATTACCTTTAATGTTCTTCTTTGAACGACTACAGAACAGTTAAGGAGTCCGCGAGGAATCGAGGTACCACCTGGATAGAAAAAGGCTGAAGTCCATACGTTCCCATAGCTACATATGTACTTGTATCAGTAGCATTCTCATATGTGACACGCACACGCACACAAACTTCGGCTATAATAAGCGCAACACACTCATTGTAATATAATCCAATAGAGGAGGAAAAATCACCACATTATTGGATAGAGGCAGAAATGCCCATCTTGGGTACATGCCATCTGTCTCTGGGAATCAATCAATCGCCTCAACCCTATTACACCATCCAACCGAACGAGGGGAGAGACAGAAGGGAGGCACTGAGGACAACTGTAGTCTCCGTCTGACCAACTTTGCACAGCTTAGGATCTCTGAAATTTATTGTCAGTCAACTCATTGCGGCTTCCTGCAGCTTACGATGAAATGACACACCTGATATCAAAACAAGGTCCAATACAATCCATAAACTACACGCCAATCACACAAATCCACTTTATTGTCTTTCATTTCCTCCACACATCTGGTGCCACTTCTAATCGTCGGTGCAATGCTATAAAACCGGGCCCTTTGAATTCACCATAGCTTGCACTTCAAATTCTTAATGGGCAATTTAATGGCTGTTTGGGTGTGAATCTTCCTCTGATAACTCTCTTCTCAGCCTATCACGTGTACTCACCTGTATCCAGAAGTGGGTTAGGGTGCTACTGCTCTTCACTCTCCTCCTCTTCACTCGTTGGCAGATTGTTCTTCTACTCTGTGTAGTAGTACAGCTCAGGCGTTGTTAAACCTAGACGAGATTATCAGTTTACCTGTGAACATGCTTGTCTTGATCCTACTTGCAGAAATCTCAGTTGGTGTGCTGTTAGGAAGATTTACCAGACTTATACCTGGAAGTTTTGCCCTGTGAAAAAAAGTAAATGATGTCATGTTTGGAGAGTCCTTAGCCAAGTTATGGTAAACAGACGGGTTCTTATGCAGTGCTTTTCTACTCTGCTTAAGCACTCAAAGCACTATACATCCACACAAATTTACACAAGCACTTTTTTCTTGGCCTAAGTGCTTTCTATCTGTCATTCACACACATATGAACACATTGGGATCAACTTAGGGCTCAGTATCTTGCCCATGTATACTGGAATGCAAACTGGAGCAGCCAGAAGTTGAACCGCCAACCTTACGATTGATAAATGACCTGCTCCTGATCCACAGCCAGAGAGTTGTAGTTCTGGAAAATCTGGCAGTAAAGTAGTGATATTTTTTTTTCTCAATTTATTAAGGCCCGTTAAACTATTTTCCTACTATTGAGCCCTTTAAGGGAAAGCATAACAGATAGTTCCTTGTTTTGCGATATTAAAAGAAAGTTGATATGAATCTACACCGCAATTTGACTGGTTGTTTTGTTCGCTCCACAGCCGAAAAAAAGAAAGAGAGCTGTGTCTCTGGTGGGAGGTCAAGACGTCAAGAGCAGTGCTGTCCATACATTTAGATTTTAGGTGTCCTTTTGTTTTTGTTTTTTTGTTTTTTAAAAAAGACAGTAAAGAAGAAGTTGCTAAATCTAGTAACAAAGTTGTTAAGTCGGCAACAGCAGGATGAACTGATGATCACTGCTGTAAGTGAGAGTGAGCAGGATGTCAGACACCCAAGCTGAGACAGAAAATATAAACATAAAAAAATCATAATCTGAAAACTGAGAAGTGTTTTTTTAAAGTAATCTCCTTACTCAAATATACATCTAAAGCATAGCAGCACCTCTGAAGCCCACTGGTTATCATATTCTAACTTATTTAATTCAACATTTTCTGCTTTTAGTATTTTTACAGATATATATCAAATGTGTCCACTGTAAATAATCCTAATGCAAAATGGTACCAAAAAGTTTACTGCTACAATCCCACAATGCAATGCATTATGGATGCAAACCTATCGTTGAGCATCCTTGTATCTGTCAGTAACCATGCAACATTATTACTGGATGTCCAAAATCCCAATTTACTGCTCACAGTTGACAAAACGGTTTAGTGCTTATAATACAGGGACTTGGGAATGAGTGAGCAAAGGGGGCGATTTTGCACAAAAGGCTATTTATTGGCCATGACTAGCACCTTCCTGGCTTCTCTGCTGGTTGCCTGGTAACTGGTTCTCTGACATTTTTTCTCTAATTTAACTCTCTACCAGAAAACAAATAAGCCTATTTCCCAAAACATTTAACTTTTTCTTTATCAATACGGCAGTGAGTAGCAGTTCACACAAGCAGTCAGGTACACAGAGCGCAAACACACATTAGAGACCTAGAGGTCTGACGCCTGAAAGCTGCAGTGTTGTGTGCAGAGCCTATCGTTTCCTGTTTTTCTAGTGCAGTATCCCAGGCATGTTAGCAAAGGTAGCGGAGTTTTATTCATAAACTGCGATATCTGGAATGCTGACGCTATGGGGTCTCGTACGAGTGCAACATCATTTGTGAGGTGCCACCACAAAAAAGTCTGAAGTAGATGATAATAATAGACTTTCTTTCTATAGAGCCTTTCTAAACCAAACTTACAGTGTGCTGCACAGAATTCACAAAATAAAAGTAGCACAAGGTGAACCACTGTCAAGAAAAGCAACGGGCAGCCCTTCACACACAGAGATTCCTTCATTTATTAAGATGCACTTGACCTCCCTGAAACTTGAGATTTTCAGTATCTGATGCAATCGTATTGGAAAAAGGATCAAAATACAAAACGCTCACAATGATAACATCGTTTCGCCTCATATTTTACACCATTTATACTATTTTGCAACACAGCCAACCTTCCAAGGTCACAATTTCCTCTGCTTCCAGAACAGATTTGTATTATTTCCTGTTTTTTTTTAAAAAACATAAACTACATTACATTCTTGCTTATTATCGGTACAGATTTTCTGGAAGCTGTATTAGCCAGTGTAATTACTGCTTTGTAGCAATGGTGTGCATGTGTGTGTGTCCCTGTGTTATCTGTAGAACTTCAACAACTGCAAAGATTTGGTTTAACATTTCCCCGCACTCGTATTCCCACCAGGGGTGTAATTTCCAGGGGGGTTATGACCCCCTCCAATAATCAGACCAACCAATATAACGTCTCCAATAAAATTATGAACTATCTTGCATAAATAGGCTGTTGATTTTCTTTACTCATTTCAGGTATTACCAGCAAAATAGTTGCTCAAGCTCAAAAACAGCAACATTAATCGCCATCATTTGGTTCAAAAGTTCCTACTATTCCATTCTCTCTATATCTTTTTGGGAACACATATATATATATATTTAAATATATATTTAAATATATATTTAAATATATATATGACAGAGCATTATTTTGCACTCTGCTCTCACTGGCTCTGGCCTATAAATAGGACTCTGATGGTTTTTCCTCCAGCCAAAAAACTTCTGTGTGAGAAGCAAGAGTTGACATCTGACCTCATTTGTTGTCTAAATGTTACAAATAACTGTAATTTACCATGCCACAGCATTGACCTTATTATGTGGTGAACAATAGCGCTGCCACTTTTTTGGACTTCCTCTAGGCCAATGCCGAGTCCTTGATGATATATAATACCACTTGGCAGGCAAGTTAATTATAAGCTGGCCCCCAACACTCGGTGTCGGTGAAGCCCGCCATCTGAAGGCAATGCGACTGCGGTGGTGGTGTGTGTGTCTTTATGTGTGTGGGCAGTGAGGAAAGCAGGGTAGCACTGTTATCCAAACTGTCAGAGTCACTTTCAAAAGAGTTGGGGAGACAAGACCGGTGTCCACACCTCTTCTGCGTTCACAGCCATTTAGTGTGTACACACTGTATACAAGCTGCTGCAGATGCTACAGCAGAAATGTGGTGGAAAAACAGGATGCCCGACACATATTGTACTCTTGGCACATGATAAATGCACATATGGAGTCAACATTGCAAAGTTACACAGTTTGCTCTTGTTGAAATATTTTATGTCACATGTGAAATTTTGTCAACACTTCTTCATTAGCCAAAAAGGCTATATTGTTTTAGCAAACAACACAGCACGAAACTTATAGCACAAACACAAGTTCTTTAATTTTATCCTACAGCTAAAGAAACAACAAAACAAGGTTTCTGTATTGTGCCAGGAAGTTTTTTTTGCCAGGTGTGATAACATAAAATGCTGCATTGTTACTCAGTTGGCTGTGCAAATGGCTAGAAACCACTCATTTGCCATGCTCTAGCAAAACATAGAGCGTGGCACTGTGAACACACTTGTAACCCTGTCATAAAAACACAGTTGCCAAAATCATCCTTTTGTGCTGCAAACCCGGTTAGACTGGATCACTGAAACTTGCACTCCTATCCTAAAAAGATGGCTACATTAATCAACTCAACTTTAGTAAGCTAGCTAGCATTAGCAAATTAGCAGCCACTGAGTGCACATAATAAATCTTCCCTGTTGACAATTGACAGCATCAGGGATAAAATATTTAAATTTAATCTTGCCTCCAAGTAACACCATGTATCTGAATTTCCACCATGACAGTTTTTAGCAAATACTTTCTTTTCTACACTGAATATGCTTACATGGTACCAGCATATGTTAGGAGAGACAACAGATAGCAAACTGAGAATGAGAGTTTGCTCATGCTGATATCTTTTTGGGAAGGTATTGATGATAGTTTGGTTTGATAAACTGCTGATGTGAGGCTTCCTAAAATATGCTTACACACTTTATCTGTGTTATCCATTTACAGTTTTCCACAGCGGTGTAATGTAATGCTGTCTGAGGATAATGCTCAGTAGTAAAGCAAAGCATAACACTTTCAAGCACATAAAATACTGCAGGTTGCATCAAAAATAATCCAAATTCAAAAGGCTATATTTTATTTTAAGTAATGGACATAGACACTTTCTCTGTAATTTTACTGTATTTTTTTCTCCATTTACTATACCAGCCTTTTTTTTTTATCATGTAGAATAACTGCTGAAATCGGACCTCTCTATCTTATAGTAAGCTATCTCTTACTAATGTAAAGTTAAACTTCTTTACATTGAGAGAAAAAGGGACTTTCACTGATCTGGCCCACTTAGCTCTACAGTGGATTGTGTGTAATGTTAAATGACTTTGACATTGCCGATGTAAGATATTAAAACACTGTTTTTTATGATCTTAAAGTAATAGTATTTGGCTCTCCTGTAAGACTTCAGGATCAGGGTCCAGTATTTCACCAAAAATCATAGAATTAAGAAAAAGCCCAAAACCTGATTTTTTGTGTGGAGCTGTTTCTTTTTTCCAGTAATAATTTCACAACCTCTAATATTTATCTGGTGTCCTGCATATGACATTTACTACAAAGAAGGTCAAATTAGCTTCATCTCAAGCAGCTGTCACACTAACATACTTCTTATACAAAGTGATGCTATGGTGCACTGTAAAAAAAAATTGTAAATATAAAAGTATTTTACTGTGTATTTTACAGTTTTGTACTGTTCTTCTAGAATATCATTAAATTCACATAAATAGACTGTGATTTTACATTTCAAATGTAAATTAACATAAAATCACTGTAAATGTAATAAAACATAATTTTCTTGTTTTTTAAATGTATTTGTCTGTACATATGCATATTTAGATTGTTAAAATACATTCACAAATGTATCATAATTTCACAAATATTTGTCCGTTATTTGAAAGATTGAACTGTTAAATTCAAATGTAATGCTATGGAAAAATATTAAAATGATTCTTATAAACTTTTTTACATCAAATAATAATTATTATTATTGTTATTTAGGGGATCGTGGCTCAAGAGTTGGCAGTTTGCCTTGTAATCAGAAGGTTGCCGGTTCGAGCCCCGGCTCGGACACTCTCGGTCGTTGTGTCCTTGGGCAAGACACTTCACCTACCACCTACTGGTGATGGCCAGAGGGGAATTATAAAGTGGAATTGTAAAGCGCTTTGAGGGTCTCATAAAGCGCTATATGAATGCAATCCATTATTATTTAAACCAACTGTTAACTGTATATTTCTGTACATTTAAGTATTATTATTCATATTGCCGCATTCATTGACCTTGTTTATAGGTAATTTCATTGTTTAATCACATTAAAATGTTCCTAATTTAATGTTTAAAAGCACTTGAAAAAGGCAAAATCCCATGTAAAATTAGGGCAACAAACTGTATTGTCATTACTGAAAATAACCGTATTTTCATGGAAAGTTATTTTCTGGTATTATTTTGGTGCCCCAGCTGCCAGAATATTACTGTTTTTTTAGGATTTTTTTTTTACAGTGTGGTAATAATCTAATCAAATCAATAAAAGATTTCATTTAAGGGTTCAACTTACATTTGGTACTGAGTGATGCTCTTACTTTTGTGCTTTTACTCAAGTATGGTCTTTTATAACTGATTATTTTTACACTTGGAACTTTTGGTGATTGATTTGAATACTTTTCTCACCACAGGTAAAACTTAGACAAACCTAACTTATTAAAATACTCTTTAAACTGGTGACAATATTAATTATTTTTTTAATTTGGGCAATTTAATATCCTATGCATTTCTGAATAACTGGAGACTAAGCATGCTCTTTTCAAATTAGTGGCTACTGGAAATTATTTGTTTTAAAATGCCCTAATTGTAGATTTTAACTAAAGACCTTGTGTTCAAGTAAAATTAAAAACTGTTGTACGGTTTGCGGTCGAACTCTCAGCATGCTTATGTTCACGTTTTTCAGCCAGCTTCACTTTAAAGCTAACACCATATTTATGTCCTCAGAATTACAGCTAATCTCCCTATCAAACAGGGAAGATTTACAGCAGCTTACAGGCAGAGAATCCAGTTTGGCTTTGCCTGTAACAAGCCGAGCCATCTCCCCCTTGTCTTCCATCAATCTGACAGTCAACATCGCTTCAATAAACCTGGCCCCGTCTAGACTCACTCTTGCAGATTTAATTCAAACAGCTGTTCACTCCTTACTCCAGACGCCCTGAGCACTTCCACTGAGCAATCGGAAGTGGAAGGGGGTAGGGAGGTGGAGTGGAGGGTCTCGTGCCTATCTGGAGAATGCATGCTGGAGGTGTGGGAGGAAGTGACCGCGAGGATAGGAGGATGTCAACTGCTAGTTAGCTACACATTTTGGGTTGTTTTGTTTTCAACTCTCATACAAATTGCTATGACCTGAACAGCTGTTGCCACTGCTTTTAGAGCACAGAAGATATATCCATGTTGCTGTAGCACCGAGTTGTTAATTTGCATGATGCAGATCTGTGCAGAGTCTCTGTGTTATGAAATAAAGATGATCCTGCGCAGTGCCTAAACTTTTGGTGTATAATATACCCTCATATGTGTTTTTCTCAAGATTCTTTTTTTTGAGATCATTTCAAAGTGTTCCAAAGTTAGTTATTTACAATTTCAAATTGTTGCTAAGGTTTCAAATTACAATGTGCAATAAAATATATTTTAAGCACCATTATAAAATAGATACTCATTTAATATATATATTTATAGCAGTGAGCTGAGAAATCTAACAAAGCTCCCACACAGATGTTGTGCTTGCTGTTATACCCCAAACAGATAGGGGGAGCTCTTTATTGAACACTTAAGCTGTACCACAGTGTGCTTCAGAGCGTCAGTAACTGCACCTCTGAACTCTCTCAGGGTACAACATTCTTTCCATCAGCAATAACTGTAGGTGAATTTATACTGCAGCATCAACAAGAACAGTTAAGAGAACAGTTAAACGCCACGTAACAATAAACAATAAACGTCTTATCTAAACTATCTAAACAGCAAGCAACACATATTCCCAAGGCATATTCCGAACACGCCATATATATATATATATACATATATATATTTTTTTTTTTTACTTCTTAAGATATTAATATCCCAATGTTGCTATGATGTACAAAGGTGTAGGAAAGTTAATTAATTTTTTACTTTCTACTTTAATGAGTTTCTCCACAGAGTCCCTAAGCCTTGTCTCATGCTAAGCTTGATGGCGATATCTGAGTAATAAATCTGCAAAGGCTTCAAAAACAATTGCAGTGGTGTGGAAAGTATAATACTTTCTCTGTGAAATTCACTGCAGATACACTGCTTATTAGATCACTGATTGATATGAGATCACTTGTCATAAAAACCAGAAAACATAAACCTATCAAAAACGTGTTTAAAATAAAAAAGTATAATGAATTACGATAATCAATTCATTATAATTAACAAACTGATTTTGTGTTTTTACAAGCAGCCAATCTATCTATCTATCTATCTATCTATCTATCTATCTATCTATCTATCTATCTATCTATCTATCTATCTATCTATCTATCTATATAGGGCTGAACGATTATGGAAAATAATCTAATTGCGATTTTTTGCCCCAATATTGCGATTGCGATGCGATATGCGATTATTTTTTAAGGTCTTTGTCTTCTGTATTATTAAACAAAGACAAGCAATACATCATATAGTATGGCCAATACTATATTACATTAATTTTAAACTGTTCTTTCCTGGAAGACAGACCTCTGTTATGATGACATGAGGTGATGCATGAATTGATGACTGACATTTTTATTTAACTTCTTCAATCACAACAGTATATTTGAACATACACAATAGTTTATTTTTAGCTTACAAACATCTGAGCATAAAGTGCTGACAAGGAACCCTGGTGTAAACATTAAAATGAAAGTCAGTACAATGTGCAGATTGCAGAAATATACATAAAAAAAATCAGTGGCTTTACCACACTCAGTTTTTCGACATCTGTGAACTACTAGACAGTCATTCAATTAAAAAATAATATTAAATAAATAAAACTAATAAATAAAAAATACACACATCTTACTGATCTCTGCAGTCAGTAACATTACACATAAAGTGCAAACATAATAGCAATTGTATAAACACACACACAAACACGCCTTTAAAATTTAAAGGCGTGAAATTGGACGGTCTAGCCTTCTGATTAGCTAATCAGAAGGCTAGTTCTGATTAGCGTCACCGCTGTCTCGGTGGAGTTTAATAAACTCGGCCGTCTGCTTCTTGCTATCTAAAATATAACCAGACACTGGTGTAAATTCTCGACTGTCTCATACTTCTGTTTAATAAGTTTTCTGTTTGACGTTTAGTCAGCTGTGTGAAAACCAAGGAGGAACCCACCCGGGGGATTAATAAAGTTTTATTTTATCTAATCTAATAACTTTAATCTCAGCCAAACCGATTTACTCACGAACAAACAAAACACTGAAAAAAGCCCAACAATAACAT
This sequence comes from Haplochromis burtoni, assembly GCF_018398535.1. Classification (NCBI taxonomy): domain Eukaryota; kingdom Metazoa; phylum Chordata; class Actinopteri; order Cichliformes; family Cichlidae; genus Haplochromis; species Haplochromis burtoni. The sequence goes on from NW_024582443.1 coordinate 1,198,322, forward strand.
TTTTAGGTTGTCTAAGTGACTTATATATTACGTTTAACCCGAGCAGCGAAACTCCGCGGTGATCTGAAAATGATGTGCCGGGAGTTGTGCCGTTCTCGGCCGCATCAGTAACCCTCGAGCTCCCGGCTAGCTGTCGAGCTGGTGGGTAGCAGACGCCTCTGAAAACGTCGAAGCACTTTTGCAAATATGGGATATCTTGATAAACCGAGCAGATATTTGATGTTTACACAACTACTTTCTCGCCTGAAAATATGTTAAAAGTTTATTTTGTGACCCAGAAAGATTAGTATGAGTAATTTTAAAACTTAGTAGCGGCCGCCATTGCTGGAAACTGGAGTTTGGCTGGGCCGCGCTATGAATTCTGGGATATGGTAGTAATTTGGACAGCCTTCGGCGCGTCGCTGTGACGTAATCGGTCTACAAATGCGGCCTCAGGAGGATGCAGCCCATGAATTTGGACATGTCCAGAGTATAATCGCAGCCTTTGCGGTTAGAAAATTGCACTTGATCATGTCGCGATATTATCGCAAATGCGATATATCGTTCAGCCCTACTATCTATCTATCAATCAGTGGGCAAAGTGATATTGCATCCTTGTCAAAAAATAATAACTTTGTAAACCTGGAAAATCCATAGATATGACAACAACAGTTGCCTCAAGGCACTTTATATTGTAAGGTAAAGACACTACAATAATACAGACAAAACACCAACAAACATATCCCCCCATGAAGTAAGCTTTGGCAGCAGAAAGAAGGAAAAACTCCCTTTTAACAGGAAGACACCTCTGGCAGAACCAGGCTCAGGGAGGGGCAGCCAGCTGCCGTGACTGGTTGGAAGACCAGACAAAGACACCCTGTGGAAAAGCATTTAAAAAGGTTGTTCATACTTGTGGGTTAACCATTAGAGAAACACAAAAAAATAATTTTTGGTAATTAGCAGCACCTTTCATTTAGAGCAGCTGTAGGATAAACCTGATGTTGGATGTTGGTACCATAAATCTGTTAGGCATTGCATAAGTGAGCAGAAAAATGAAATACTCAAGTAAGGTACCAAAAAAACGCTGTCTAAAGGTACAAAGTGTTCGAATGTTAAATCATTTGAACATTTTCAGATATAGTTTAAAAGAGCTATTTGTAATATTAAAAATAAAAATAACTTCTAAGCATACCGCAATTTATGAGGAACATCTCAGCCACTGTAGTCAAGATGTCGGGGGCAACATGACAGCCTCCACAAACCCGCTCCTATCTTTCATTTTTTTTTTATTGCAGTTGTTATTTTAACATGATCTGTTTCAGTGCTTCTGTTCAGTTAATAAAGACATGTAGCCATCCCTTTTTTAAAACACAGCCTAAAGGTGTTACAGCTGTCTGGTTGGTGGGTGGTGTTTACTGTGCAGTTGGCCTCTTTTCTGGCAACCTGCTGGTTACTGTTACAATGAACGTACAATAAATGATATCCTCATACCTATTTCTTCAACCCAGTTCAATTAATATTTTTCTCAAATAAATTCTATTGTGCAGGCACTACTTTAAAAAATATATATATAAAAAAGCTCATTTACAATTCTTTCAGACAACCCCTTGCAACTTTAGAAATACCCCTTGAGATAGCCGTACCCGGCTGTCTGGGAGTGAGTCGAGGCTGCATGTGTGCATGTGTTTGTTGTGCCTCATCTACCATCTTGCCTCAGCTCTGACCAAGCCCCTCAGTGGGTATGGGAGCGCCTTGTTTGTGTATGTGTGTCTGTGTGTCCTCCACAGTCCAACATTCAGACTGGGGCTCATAGAGCAGATTGCCTGGCTGCTAAAGAGGTGCTGAGGCCTTACGGTGCTTCCCACCCTCCCCCACCCGCCCAGCGGAGCTCCGCAGATGCCCAGGTACAGTAGGCGCTCTTGTGTGCATAAGCCCCTGCCAGTAGACGGGATGGGTGGAAGGAGAAGTGACAAGCATGGCCCCACGCTGGTCTCCAAGCTGTCCCGCAGATCTGCTCCCTTTGCCGCTCTCTCCCTCTCACAATTCAATTTTTATCCCTCCCTCTCTTGCTCTCTCTTGTCGACACACTAAGTTCTGCTTCACCCCAAACTGAACTGATAAAAAAATGTGGAAGAGAGGAGAAAAAAAAGAGGGACAAATACAAGGGAGGGTGCAAAGAGGAGGGAAGGAGGCCCAGTGTGAAAGAATTGTGTTGACAGTGGGAGAGCCGGAACGGAGCAGTGAATGCCCTTCATTATGAACAGTTGGAGGCCACGCGTGGCAGGACACATCTGTCTCACTTTTGTTTGTGTGTTATTTCCTTTTGTCTTTTTCTTCTTTCGTCTTCTTCCAGCCTCTTTGCAGAAACACCTCTGATACATTGCAGTTTTGTAACCAACTCCTCATTACAATGCTCTCAGTGGAAATAACCACTTTTCACCATGGCTTAACTCGTTTATTGCGAATAGTGAGTCCTCCCATCCAACCCCTTATTTCTCTAAAACTTATGGAGTGGGGAATGAGTGAATGGTGACACTTCCTAATGAAATATAATGGCTTGTGATTGGATTCGAATGGATAGCAGTGACTTCATTACTCATAGCAGTGTTTCAAATGTTCAAAAGTCACATGACGGTGATGTATGAAAATGAAGTTTCAGAAAGCTGCGAAAGCGTTAAGAGAAGCAAATGTCAGGAAACACAACAGAAGTTTAAAAATGGCCACTTTGGCTGTGAATTCCCACCTTTATTTAACATGGCAGTGATCAGGACGTACACTGACAAACCTTGTGAATGGAGATGTCAAAACAGTGTGGTGAAACAGCGCATATGGACCGGATGCTACATCGCACCATGAATCATGATGCATAATTAAAGCTGGCAGATACTGAGCGAGGCTGTAAGGTGTTTTAACCAAAATGACAAAAATAAACCAAAGAAAGAAAAAGAAACTGCAGCTATTCCTCACAGATGTTAAGCTTTTATATACAAATTTACTTTGTAGGTCTTGACTTTAGTCCAGGTTTATGCTAACTTATATTTTAAGGTTGTTTGATCAGAAAATAATGAAACCACCCGATGATGTAATTGCTCTTCATTTCTGAATAGGTTTGCTTTTAATATTTTGCTTCCAAGACCTTAGAGTTTTTAATATTGATCTTAAACAAAGGTTCTGGATGATTTTCCAAAGTTTTTGGACATTTTCACTTCTTCCCTGTCCCGTTTTTATATCTGACCATTTTATTTGTTAAATGACTTAACACTGACCTGAATTGTTCAAGCAGACAAATACACCTAACTTAAGGGATGAACCAGTGTTGTGTCTACACATAACGGACAAGTAGCAAAGAATCGGTTTGAGGTTATCTGAAAGTCACATCCATAAAGTGCAAAACAGACCTGACACAGGACCTTAGAGATGCATCTGGTGGTAATCAAGAAGGCATTTTTAAGGAAGAGAAACCAGTAGAAAAAAATGAGGTGTGTCAAACAAGACAAGAACCAAACTTAAAATCGGCGGCGACAGGTCTGATGAAGTGATGGATCTAAATGTAAAATTTTGTTTCAGAGGACGTCGGGAGAGAGGAACAGAGTGAGTGTCTACAGTCATGTGTAAAACACGGTGGAGGCTCTGTCATGGTTTGGGGCTAAATTGTTGGAAGTTCTTGTCGAAACAGAAAAGCAGCGCTGTGCAGCAACATCTGGAATGAGTGTGATTGGCACTGAATAATAAAGGTGGTTTCATCAAGCCAAACAGATTTTTGAACATTCATTTATCCTACATGTTTTGCTTACTGTGCTAACAAAGCACTGTGCGTGAGTGTTTTGTCACAAAGTAACTCACAGAAAATGCCATTTTATTGCAGAATCTGATTCTGATGTAAAGTCAGTGCATTTACTTTAACAACAGAGAAAGAAAGAAAGAAAGACAGACAATGCTGGAATAGTTTTGTAAATATGTGTTGTGTTGCGTGTAACTGGCCACGTGCATTTAATCCCATCCCATCGGATAAAGGGAGGAGGGGTGTATCTTTGTGCAGAACTAACTCCATTAGATGAAAAGTGATCTCTGCATGAGAATGAGTAATACTGTGGAAAGGTGAAGAGTGCTTGGTCCCAATTGACACCGAGTTAAACAATTCAGTCACTGGATTTTTAATAAAAACTGTTCTACTGGAAGGTCAGCAAGCCTTGTATTTTTAATGGACTGTGCACATTTATTGTTGTCATTAATGCAATGAATTGAAATGGTTTTCATTTAACATTCACCGAATAACTGACTGTATCCGCGATGTGCAATTTGTGCTGGTGGACCCACATCATATCTCACAAATTACCAGCAGGTTTTTGCTCCTTTTTTTTTTTTTTTTTTAGCTGATTCATTTATTTATTTATTTATTTTAAAGGAGCACTGAAGGTCATGTAGTGGCTGAGAGTCTAGCCTTCTCCATATCCATTTGGCCAGAGGGACAGTAAATAAAGAGGGGATGGAGAATGCTAATGGAGCTCTTCATTTTCTCAATAGCATAATTGAATCTCCAACTAAAAAGTGTTATGCAGATCATCCTTTTGCTGTGATGACTGCAGACTGGTGAAGCAGATGAAGTGGTCAACACACACCCAGACAAACACACATAAAGACACACACACGATTGACAAGCAGGTATGTGCATTCATACCCTGGAGGGCAATTATGTTCTCCTCCTAAACACATGTACGATGTAGTTACAAACCGGACAAACGGACAGATGAACACAGATCGGAATGGACAGGTATACAGAAGGATACCCGCACACATGCTGGGAGCAAGTACTGAGATGCCCCACTGATTTGGCAGCCTCTTGACCCCTCCAGCGGGTACTTAAAAGGCTTGAAGACAATCCTCTCCTCCTTCTTTCTGTTCCTCCCTCCCTCCCTCCCTCCCTCTCTCTCTCTATCTCTTTCTCTCTTCCACCTTCTGTCCTCGCTTTGGCCTCTGTCCAGACAACCAATCAGAGTGATGGCTTTGTTTTCAACTCTCTCAACCCCCTTTCCTCTACCATCGCATCATTTCCTCCTTCAGTGTGGGTAACATCCAGGAATCCAGGGCTGACGAGCCCAAAGAGATGTTCTGGGATGCAGCCAGCACTGCCAAGCCAAATTGAGACCATACTCATATTGGCCTTAGATCAGGAAAGGGGAGGGGGAAACTTTGTGCAGATAGTGTTACTATTTAATCTGTTAAAGCATTTTGCATTCTAGGTATTTTTTGGTTTTTACGCCTAAATTATTTATCTCAAACGATTTGTACTTTTGGCAGAAAGCTGGTCACTGTGGCCAGTGGGCTAGTGGCCAGTTCCATTCATCAGTCTCTTAATGAGATTCCAGTGTTTACATGTTAGCTCTCAACTCGCTGGAGTCATTTTCAGCTTGTGGAATCTCTTTTTAACTAGTTGCATGGATTTTCTCGAGTGCACCACTACGAAAGTGAAAAAAAGAATGCGCCGCATTTTTTTTTCTCAGCTACTAACAATTAAAAATATGAATTTTTGTGGAATAAACGTCAGCATATGCACGCTCCACCTTTAGTGGCTCACACTGGAGGTGGAGAATTAGTCTTACAGCATGTTGACCTGTGATGCTGGCCTGCCTTATTCGCTGTCTTCCACTCCTTTGGATAAAGCTTTACTGGCCATTACCTCCAGCTCCTCATGTTGCAAGTTGATGGCCATCATCAGCGGACAAATTAGCCTTTTTTTGGCTCTACGTTAATCCTCACGGACACGCTTCTGTTGTTCACTCCATTTAGATTCAGTCATTTGGAGCCAATTTTAGGAAGTATTATGGGCAAAAATACTCTGTGCTGTCTTGATATGAGTTCCTCCTCTGGTGTGATTGCTCATGCGTGTGCGCTTGCATGAACAGCAGCTCTTCAAAACATGTTTATGATTATCTTTTCTTTTTACAAGCCCCAAATATGATCAGGTTTTACTGTGGTCACAAACATATGTTTCAGTTTCAGTTTGCGCAATAGAGGGAAAATATAAAATAAGCTCCACCCCCTGACACACACATATACACACACCTCGCCTTTTATGATAGAAACATGCAATTTCATTTGGGATTAATGCTTCCTTTATGAGGGCGAATATGCAAATGGAACACTAATGAACTTAAAGTATTCTCTTTGTGAGAACTGATTAACCAAGGCGCTCCTCTGCTGCACATTTACATTTTTCTCAAGTCAAGTCAGGGTTCTCCAGTCACAAATTACAGTGCTTTTCCAGGCCAATTACATTGAACAAGTGCACCATTATCCAGTTCTGAACATCACACATGTATATTTGCCCCCTTCATTTTCTCAAGAGTGCTTCAAGCCAAGGGCTCCTCCAGTGAGAGGGGGTACAAGAGGAAACAGGGGAAGTTGGAGAATGAGGGCGGAGGGAGAAACAGAAGGCAAAATAGAGAGAAAGATTTTTTTAAAAAGTGGAGCAAAGAGAAAGATAAATTGGAGGCATATAGGTGGTAGTGCTGTGAAATAATTTTCAGCAGCTTAGCCAATTAAAATTATGAACAGGAATTATTTTCTCTAACAAATGAGACCAGTATGTTTTTTCTTTTAAATTTCAGTTAGTGGGCTGACCTTTTTCTGAGAGCAGTCTTTTTCCAAGTGACACAAACAAAAACAAAACAAAAAAAAATGAATGGCAACAAGGTCGGTAAAAACCTTGTTTCCAAAGATTTCAGTGGCAAACTAAAATTGCATCAAAGCACGTGAGCAGAATGCTAAACGTCCGCGTGGAACAGGCCAGGACTCTTATTGCCGTGATAATTTGTCAATATGATTGTTGGCTTTTGTGTGTGGCGATTTCCTGTATTAGCGAGGCCAGTCACAATATATCAAAGTGCTGTGACTTGATGTGCCAACAGTCACCACTTGCCTATTTCTGTCCCCGGAGGAACAATAAGGTAGTGTGACTGCACCGCAGCCCCCCACAGAATAGGCTCTAGGATTAGATTGCTTTCGTTCTCTGCTCATGCATGAGGAAGCAAAGGGCAGGAATCACATATTATTGTTGGAATCCCACAGGATACAGAGAAACATATTTTTTTTCACTCCTCCTTCTAAAGCACTGCACCTAGCCACTTACATGTGAAGCTGTGCTGGCATTCAAGCACAGAGTGACACCAGCTTTTTTGCAAAACAACAATAATAAACCAAAATCCAATCTTACAACAGAGACACAACTCCTGTTGGAGTGACAAATGTTCAGGGGCCATCTCCAGCTAGCTTTCCAACTGTTCTATTCATTACCTTTCCCTCTCTCACTTATTCTCCTCAGCTGCTGCTGCCGTCTCCTCTCCTCTCGGCATGAAATAGACACTCCAGGAAGTACATTTTGTGCAAACTCTCCTCCCGCTGCTACAGCTGATTTCACAAATGATGGTGGAATGGCCAGGAGAGCGAAGGGGTAAATGGAAAAAGATGGCTGTTGCACACTATGACCATATTCCTCCGCTCTCCTTTTTCATAGATAACAGGGGATGATTAGAAAACAGCAGATGGGAGGGCCGGCATTAACCTCCACCAGGGCCGTGGTAAATTTAGTTTGAGGACTCCTCCGCATGGAGTGAATTCTGAGGTCAGGCTTACACGAATACGTGCGGACAAAGGTTTGCGCACATACATAAACACACAAAAATAGAGCAATCCCATTACCACAAATCCTGCCTCGTTTAACACAAGGCTACTCTCCAGCTCTGACAGGAAACATCAGCACAGATATTTCAGATGTTTCCTAAGTGGTACTATGTGATTATAGTTTGTAGATCCTTTGCCCTTGTTGGCTTGTATGGTTGGTGGCTGGTATTAGTGTGTTTTGGAGCATGTTTGTGAGTCAGGGGCGTCTGTCAAAATAGAGCTACAGCTTTTTATTAGTAATGTGAGGAGCTTGGCAGCTAATAGGATGCCTCACAAGCTTTTTTTGTGACCCACCCCTGTTTTCACACCTTGGCTCGTGTGATTAGGTAATGGATCAATAGGGGGTCCATGACCCTCTTGCGGACAGTCCCATAGGGCTTAAAATCTGGGACTCTCCACCAATTGCTCTTAGAACTAAAGAAGCTTCTCAGATGAGAGGTGAAACATCTTCAGGAAAACTTAAAGAAGTTTAAACGCTTTTCTTTCCAAGCTCCTTAGAGCACGATGACCTGGATGACTGAGAACATTCACAGACTCACAATTTTTTTTTTTTTTTTTTAAAGAGCAAGTCCAAGTCACACCTCAAGTAAGACAAAACTTAAGTGAAAAAGTCACATTTCTTAGAGGGTAAGTTAAAGTTAGACAGAAAAGTTTTGTTGTCCTCAGTGAACATGAACAACAGCATAATGCTCAAAATGTAAATGTCTTGTTGCGAGTGACAATCAGAGGATTTATATCTGCAAGACTGGACCTCAAAACAAGGCTGATGCTGTGTAAAAAGATGACGATGACTTTTCCTCTGGAACATTCTGGCGCTCTGCAATTTATCAAAACAGTTTGGCAAAATCTATAATAATGCACACACGTATGAAGGGTCAATACAAGTGGGAATTGTTTTTTTTTTTTTTATTGCTATAATAATTGAACCCAAGGATACTTTTTAAACATATTTTTAATTTTGTACATTGTGTCCAACACACAGTGAGTGATGTTTACCATCAGTATAATGAGGCGTCTTTGGTTGTTAGCTAATTGGCACACAACAACATCATATTTTGATATGATCATTCACAGGGAGAGCCATGCAACTTTTTTTTCAATTCAATTCAGTTTTATTTACATAGCGGCAAATCACAAAAGCAGTTAACACTTTATATTCAATTCAATTCATAATTTATTTCTATAGCACATTTAAAAGCAACAGAGTTGACCAGTGCTTCACAATCAGTTAAAAACAAGAGAAAACAATAGAGAAACAAATACAGATAAATGAGAAGACATTGTATTAACATTAAAAACATAAAACAGGCCTGATGGTACTCAAAGTGAACTTGGATTAAAGGCCAAAGTAAAAAAGTAAGTTTTAAGAAGCAATTGTAATATATATATAAGTAAAAACCCCACAATGATCGAGAGAAAACCCAACAATCACATGACACCCTATGAGCAAGTGCTTTGGAGACAGTGGGGAGGAAAAACTTCCTCCTAACAGGAAGAAACCAGGTGCAGTGACATGCGGCCACCTCACCTACTGCCATGACTGGCTGTAGGTGAGGGGAGGGAGACTGCATGGCAAAATTAAATCAATAAAAGAAACATTTTCATACATAACAACAACCGCTTGTTTATATGCTAATAACCTTTTATGGTTGCTTGCTCCCTGCTAGCTGCCCCAATCCTGCTTCAACACATTATCAGATGCACTGCCCTTTCATTTACATGCAGTCACCACTACACTCTCTGTAAGATCACTTTCTAGATTGGCCTGTTGAAAGAGATTTTCATCTCAAATTATGTTTCTTCATATCTTTGAGACTACTTTATTATAGAGAAGGACTAACATTCAGCTGGACACCAATCTCTAGCATCAGTGGATTCCCCCAGTGTACAAACTCCGGCTCTTTAACAAGTTCCTCAGATTGTGAGTGACAGGTTATTTGCTGTTGTGATTCAAAATAGACAAATGGGAATACTGCAACATTTTCCCCTAAACTCACCAGTCTAATCCAGCCAGAGATTGTCTCACTCTCCAAATGCTGTTGTCAATCCACAAAATCTTAATGCCACATTGTTTTTTTTTTATTATTTTTATCTTTATCATAAACCATTTAGGAATTTCAAGTTTGGCTGGTTGATAAAACGAAATTAAATATTTCAATTTATCCGTGTGTTACTGAAGTTTGGATGGATGGATGTGGTTTCCCAATATTTTCTTTACACAAAGATAGGAATATGATAAAATGTACAATGTGAAATAAAAAAAAATGTGTTAGTCTTTGCAGAGCTACAGAAAACAACGTATCTTATCTTGAAAACCTAAAAGCAATGCAGATAGATAACACAGGCTCGTGACTTGTCTCTCCTCTTATATATTTTCTGTTTGCTTTGTAGAAATGTAATTTGTCACACATTAATCACACAGTCTGACATGTCTCTAACTGACACCTGTCTGACTGTAACAAAGACCAATGATGCATAGGGTGACCCAGATTTCTTTAACCAGACCACAAGCTAACCCCTTTAGCGCGGTTTCTTTAATGCAGACATGATGCTTCTGGACCAAAGCGTCTTTCAAATTAATTTATAAAATGCACTGTTATGCCCTGTAAAATTAGACAAGATGATCTATGTGATCATCAGCAGGTTGCCATTCATTCATCTCCTTTAAAGCACACTAGGAAATTAAATCAGTCCGATGTTGTGACAGCGCTTTAGCACTTGTGTTTTTACAGAAAATATTGTGTCTTCTTGGGCTAAAGGTACACACTGTGGTAGTGGTTTAGCTTACAATACAAGCTTTTCTTAAGGCTAGGATCCTTTGTCACAAATTGTTTGGAACTGCAACGGTGATACTTACATAATGTTCTTGGGAATGTTTCCTGTTTCCTTTTTAGTTTCCGCAGTGTTAGTGTTGTTCCATGCCCTCCAGCCCCCTCCTAAAAAATAAATAAATAAATAATTTCAAAAGAAAATGCTTAATTGATAAACCCTTTGTTGTTTTGGGGCAGGAAATTACTTTATTACTGTGAATATGAAACATTTATTCTATAGATCAGGGATGTCAAACTCATGGTGGGCCACATACAGCCCACATCTCAACAGGGCCACACCAGTGAAACCCCCTTTTCTGTCCTTTTAAAGAACTTTAACTACACATTTAATTGCTGAGATATTTTAATATAAGAAAAAGATTAGCAATTTCAACAATATGTTTTAGAATGTCAGCACGACTCTTTGTGCTTAAATTGATAGAAATAAATGTGTAAAATGACACAACTTCTGTTAGTTCATTGTGAAGACTGTCCTGTAAATATGATCATTTTTATTTTTTTATTTATTTTATTGTGAACCTATTGTAAGAAGTGTGAATACTTATAGTAGATAGTGAAAAAAGTTGTGCTATAAATGGCCATGGTGGAAATCTCTATCAGCAGGAGAAGCTGCAAAATCTTTGAAATACAGTTAAAAGTTTAAAAAACAATACACCCAGTGGCTTTGCCGGGCCTACTCTGGGCCCCGTGCATTTTTTTTTTTTTATTAATATCAACAGTTTTTCTGGCAATAGGATTAAATAATAATTATTACTGTACATGCCCATCACTGACTTGTATGACAACAAATAAAAAAAAGTTTCATTTGCAAACCTGCAAAATGCATTTTCAGGTTTGTTTGTAATGAAATAACAAGTAACATTTCCTTTCCAGCTAATAAATCACTGCCTTCTATAATTGCAACATTTGGCCTTTACTGTTCTATCAGTTAACATATACGTCTCTCCTTTGTTTGCTTCTATTGATGCTCATAATCATTTTCTTTTTTTACAATTGGGATGCCGAAGCATTTACACTGCTAGACTAAATCCAGGCTCCCGGATCAGTGCTCAAATTGAATTCTCATTACACTTTCTGTTGATGTATACACAATAAAAGCTCTTCATTTGAGACTGCACCTGTGTCTAAATTTGTTCTGTTGACTGTGAAATACAAGAAAGAATTTGATCTCATCATATCAGCGTCTGTATGCCTCAGTAATGTTCTCTGATGAGACAGTAACAAGCACCGAGCAAAAGCTGTAAATAGTGTAATAGCTAACATTTGTGTTTGTATAGAAAGAATAATAGCCTATCATCGTAATGATGCCTCAATGTAAATGTTGCTAAAACACAGATCGGGATAGCGAGAAGTTATATATCAAATGGAGCCGGAATCATAAGAGTAGAAGCTGCATTTCTCTCAGTGTTTTTAATGAACTGATTCAATGTTACAGCAGCGTGCCATGCATAATGTTCTAGGCAGAGAATAATGGTTGTCGCAGAACTCTGCAGAGTTCAGCATCGTTTAGACAACAATTTGATCCATAGTTGAGCAATTTTAGTTGTTAAATACAATGTTGGTTTGTAGTTGAGCTACATTTAATATGAGATCAAAGTCTGCTGGTAACTCTTTTGCACATTTAACGCATATTTTACTCAAATAACTAATATTTCTCCTTAGAAAACAAAAGGATACAGCTGCTTCTTACTAATTTTAGCAGATTATGTTATATCACATCAGACATTTGCTTTTAATTGGTGTACACTATATTTTACCTTAGTAAGTCCGATTGTGAACTAGTCGGGGCTTAATCTCTTAAAAGTGTAAACATGATGTATACAATTTTGAGTGGTTTCTAAAATACTGGTAATATCCACTTTTTCCACATATCCACTGTTTCACATCCACCAAAAAGCAATGAAACACATTGAAATATCAACAGGATGTGCCTTGACCACATCTATGGTGCAAACCTTAACCCTGCCTATAGGTTGTGACTCATGAACAGCATCCACACTCCCCAAATAACATCAAAGAAGGACCATCAGTCTCATTAAGAGGGTTCCTTAAAGTAAGCAGACACAGTCACACAAGCTTTGTGAGGTTTCCTCTAAATGTAATCCAAATTGTTATCTCGGTTAATAAAAACAGCAAAACATTAACGAGACCCGAAGTTGCGTTTGTTGCTTCGAGCTGTTTGCATGAGTCTTTCTCATTAAATACTTTTACAGGGTCATTGTACATAAGCACAATCCACAGTATCCCCCATAGCAAGAGAGTTGCACACATTTGCACACCTGGCACAACAGCAGTAACTTCATTAAATTTTCATAACTACTAATTATTCCAGTGGGATGTTTGCTCCCTCTGTTTAAGCTTTATGTGTCAATTGAAAATAGCAAAAACAACAAAAACTATTGCGGAGAAACACGATGACGCTTACAGTAGCTGTTGGTGGGGCGCTGTCCATGGTGCTGAAAAAGCTCAGAACACAATGGATGTACATTAGTTGGGTTTCTTTCCTTGCTTGATTTGTGAGGTTGCTTTGTAGCAACAATCAATACAATGCTGGCATCTCAAACACACACAGCAACATTTTGTATGCTCAATTTAATAAAATGTGACCCCAAAGTATTGTATATTGTATTGTTGGAGCTTTTTATAAATTGGCTAAAGTGCTCTGAATTGAGTCAGCAATAAAGACAAAATGTCCTTCTTGTAGCTCATCTCGGAGCCTATATTTGGCAGAACTTGCATGACACACCAAAATCTTCAAACATGTTTGGATCATTTCTGTCCTAAATACAACAGCATAAAATGATTTTATACAGTAATAAAGGAGAAGTGTTACTTCTTTACATTGTATGCCTCCTGTTATTGTTTAAGTGCAGAAGAACGGTGAACCTGGGGGTCATAGTTGAATTAAGTTTAACTTTGAATACATAACCACATACAACCATTTTGCTTTGCTTCACCCAGTTGCAACATGGATCATCTGAACAGTGTTGAATGTTTAGCATGAAAATTAGTTCCACATATTACCAAAATGTATCCTAAATATAAAGAGTGCTTCAAAACAAGGCAGTTTTGAAAACTAATCTTATTGCTCCCAAGTAATTATCTTTTTCTTGAAGTAAAATGTATATTAGAAAATGTACAGTGGGGCAAAAAAGTATTTAGTCAGCCATCGATTGTGCAAGTTCCCCCACTTAAAATGATGACAGAGGTCAGTAATTTGCACCAGAGGTACACTTCAACTGTGAGAGACAGAATGTGAAAAAAAAATCCATGAATCCACATGGTAGGATTTGTAAAGAATTTATTCGTAAATCAGGGTGGAAAATAAGTATTTGGTCACCTCAAACAAGGAAAATCTCTGGCTCTCACAGACCTGAACGTCTTCTGTAAGAAGCTTTTCTGTCCCCCACTCGTTACCTGTATGAATGGCACCTGTTTGAACTCATCATCTGTATAAAAGACACCTGTCCACAGCCTCAAACAGTCAGACTCCAAACTCCGCCATGGCCAAGACCAAAGAGCTTTCGAAGGACACCAGGAAAAGTATTGTAGACCTGCACCAGACTGGGAAGAGTGAATCTACAATAGGCAAGCAGCTTGGTGTGAAAAAATCAACTGTGGGAGCAATCATCAGAAAATGGAAGACATACAAGACCACTGATAATCTCCCTCGATCTGGGGCTCCACGCAAGATCTCATCCCGTGGGGTCAAAATGATCATGAGAACGGTGAGCAAAGATCCCAGAACCACACGGGGGGACCTGGTGAATGACCTGCAGAGAGCTGGGACCAAAGTAACAAAGGTCACCATCAGTAACACACTACAACGGCAGGGAATCAAATCCCGCAGTGCCAGACGTGTTCCGCTGCTGAAGCCAGTGCATGTCCAGGCCCGTCTGAAGTTTGCCAGAGAGCACATGGATGATACAGCAGAGGATTGGGAGAATGTCATGTGGTCAGATGAAACCAAAGTAGAACTTTTTGGTATAAACTCAACTCGTCGTGTTTGGAGGAAGAAGAATACTGAGTTGCATCCCAAGAACACCATACCTACTGTGAAGCATGGGGGTGGAAACATCATGCTATGGGGCTGTTTTTCTGCCAAGGGGACAGGACGACTGATCCGTGTTAAGGACAGAATGAATGGGGCCATGTATCGTGAGATTTTGAGCCAAAACCTCCTTCCATCAGTGAGAACTTTGAAGATGAAACGAGGCTGGGTCTTCCAACATGACAATGATCCAAAACACACCGCCCGGGCAACAAAGGAGTGGCTCCGTAAGAAGCATTTGAAAGTCCTGGAGTGGCCTAGCCAGTCTCCAGACCTCAACCCCATAGAAAATCTGTGGCGGGAGTTGAAAGTCCGTGTTGCTCGGCGACAGCCCCAAAACATCACTGCTCTCGAGAAGATCTGCATGGAGGAATGGGCCAAAATACCAGCTACTGTGTGTGCAAACCTGGTAAAGACCTATAGTAAACGTTTGACCTCTGTTATTGCCAACAAAGGTTATGTTACAAAGTATTGAGTTGTATTTTTGTTATTGACCAAATACTTATTTTCCACCCTGATTTACGAATAAATTCTTTACAAATCCTACCATGTGGATTCATGGATTTTTTTTTTCACATTCTGTCTCTCACAGTTGAAGTGTACCTCTGGTGCAAATTACTGACCTCTGTCATCATTTTAGGTGGGGGAACTTGCACAATCGGTGGCTGACTAAATACTTTTTTGCCCCACTGTATATTCTGCAGAAAAGAAAGTCACACACAGAGACAAAGAAGAACCCAATGAAATCAATTCAAATAATACAAAAAGTGGATGCCACTAATGATCATAGGCCACAGGATCAGCCACTGCAAGGTCTGCTGCTTAAGTAACCAAGGTTAGTTTAGCATTCTTGTTTTCTATAGTTTCCACGGCAACATGCAAAGTAAAATACTATAAGGCCAGATGGTGCTGATTCAGTGATGTTTAAGAAAGCAAAAAGTTCAAGGTATGAAACTAAAGATCCAAGACCCAAATTGATGAACAGCAAAATTGAGCCATACATTTTTTTGACTGATAGCCTGCCTAAAGAATATACTGCAACTTGAAACAGAACCAAACTGAAAAATATTGCAAAAGCACACAAACCATAACAGAAGTTGCATAAAAAACAATGGAATTGATTTAGGAGGGACAATGATGTGACGGAACAGGTACTGTAAACATATAATAGCAAACATGATTCTACAGGATTAAATAAATCATGTGATTAGATAACACAGGACCTTGCATCTTTTTTCCCCTTTCTTCCTCTGCTTCTTTTGAGCGTGTCTTGCTGCACTTCTTATGTTTTGGTTCCTGTCTATTCTGCAGCTGTTCGTTATTTTCTCCCCAAAATCACTTCCACTGCATTTTGTCTGCTTTGCTGCATTTTCTATTTGCTGTTTTCTTCTTAAGCTGCAGTGCACCATCATATTTAGCCCTGCTTGAGATAAACTAGCTAAATGTCACGTTAGGCTAATTTGCAAGTTTGAGTTAAAAACATTATGGGCTACTCCATTTATACCCTGGCCTGGTGATGTCTGTTGGTTTGACCATTTTCTAGCCAGAACTGAATGTCTATCTGTGGCGGCTGTTTGTTTTGCATACTGCCACAATACAATAAAGCATTCAGAAGGTTTTCCACCTTGTAATGGTTTATATGCAGACTACCAGATGATATATATCATAAGCCAACTATTTAATATCTATATAATTGTTTTTCATTAATCAAACATGAGCCTTGTTATTGTGTTCAGAGTTGTTATGCCTGGGCCCACTGTAGTAAATGTTTCCTTGCTGGGCTTCAATTTCTTACATCGATTCTCATAAACCCTTAGCTTGCTACGGCTAATATTACTAGAAGAATGAGTGCACGTTTCATATCATATACCCATGGCACCAAATTAGCGGTTGCAATTGTACGTTTGTAGGATAATTATAAATGCATACTGGAAAGTGAAAAGAGCATACCCTTCCAGCAAGATGGTCCCTGTGGTCAGAGTCCACAGAGTAGAAGAAGAGAGAAGTAGCATTGCAAAACCACTATATTTACTGAATCAATACCTACAGGATTAGGTGAAATATCAATCCGCTAAAGGTAATGTGTGTAACTGAAAATTTAAAATGCCTAATGTGGTTTCAAGCAAATATCCACAATTAAAGCCGGAAAAAAAGGGCAGGATACATTAAAATGAACAGAACTGGTTGAAAGCTTTGAAAGATAAACCTGTTTAATATCAATAATAATTTCCTGGAACCAGATAACAATCAAACCTATTTATGAACTTTTAATATACATTACATTGTTTTTATAAAACGATGGTAACTAAAAAGCTTTTATGTTTTTTTGGGCATTTAAGAACTCAAGTTGAAACTTAGATATGCTGTCTAATTACAACAACAAACTTGCGTGGAATTCTCACAGCCAAATTACATTAGCTAAATGTCAACCTGAAGAGGCTAAACAGCCGCATCCTTACCAAAACACCAAACAAAGTCATCAAAGTCAACATGGTCTTGAGAATACACACTCCTCCCAGAGATTAAACAGTAGGAGACCATTTAATAAAAACACCAGGCAAATAAAGACTGCTTCTAGTAAGCAGACATTAGAACAAATTATTTGTTGAGGCTGATCAATTAATGGGGTACTTGGCCTGTTGGTTCTCAGTACAGCACTGGGAGACTTGGTCAGTAAATCTATTGGCTTCAGTGTTGTTCAGAGATAAACAGTTATTATTTTAAAAAGGGCTTTGGCTATGCACTGTTTAATTAAGGGCTTTTGGGAATTATAATCAACTGCAAAAGAGATGCCATGGTGATGAAGCATAAATCCATAACTGTGCAGCAGACAGCTTGGCCAGTCTAGTGCATCTGCAATATTGTTCACTGGATAAACAACTCTGTGCGTGTGTGTGTGTTTCTTTCTAAAAACACTCTGAGATTGTCGCAGCAGTCGGAGGTAGGTTTAATCTGTGTGTTTTTAGGTTTGTCTGCTGGTTAATTAAGTGCTCCCCCCAAGAACACTGAACCTTTCGAAATATCTTATGTTTTCATTAGTGTTTTAAAATCCTCGCGTCGCATCTCTTCTGTTGTTACTGGGCAGCCGTGTCAATTTGTTAATGGCCAATCTGTCAGGAATTTCAGAAGGAGAGAAGCTGGGGGCTGTTTTGTAAGTTTGTCACAGTTCTGTCCATCTGTTAAATAACTCTGACTTGTGTTATCTATTATTAATTGTGGCAACTGTCAGTTTGAGAGGAAATTGTGTTTGGAGTGTTTTGGTGGGTAATTTGGCTGAATTAGAAAATGGTATAACTTGATGGTGAACTGTAATCAGCTAACAGTTAGTCATAGTGTCACAAAACCGCCGGAGGCCGAGCACCAAAAATCAAACCCACGTGCAGGAAACCCAAGGCGGAGGCAGAGTAAAGGGTTTAACAAAGGTTTATTAACTAACACCAAAATGGCGTTCACGTTAGTACTTGTTTTAAGGCTTGATATATGGGGTGTGAGGGTCTTGGCCAGGGGAGAGGGACAAGCAAGGGGACAGGTCCAAGGAAGCAACAGCAGCTGCTGGTGATTAGGTAAGTACTGGAAGAGAGGAGAGCAGTGTTAGAGCGGTAGCCAATGAGGAGTTCTGGAGAGAGTGGAAGCTATGAAAATCTTTGTCTTACTGTGCAGGTGGGAGATGGAAACGTTGAGGGAGAGGTGGTGTGGTCCAGGTGGGTTAGGTGGTGTGTGGCAGCTGTCCTGAGTGGTGAAGGTCCCGAGGTGGTGTAAGGGCAGGAGGGCAGGCAGGTGAGGCAAGGAGATGATTCCGAGAGCTGGCGGGTTAACCAGATTTCCAAGATGAGTGGTTCAGTATGATGGAGTTTTCCTGGAGTAACTAGAACATGAGATTACAAGGTTAGTAGAGCACTTGAGATTCATGAACATGAAGCGTGAGGCCTGGTTACCAACATAGGGTAGTTGACGAACTGGCGAGGAAGCAGTGTCAGCAAGCAGCTTAAATCTCCAACCTGATTGCCTCAATCAGCTTCAGGTGAGGGGGGCTGTAGGCCCTGCCCATGGGTGGATACCAGGGAGGTCCAGACCTTCAATGGAATTTTACAGCCACACACCCAGACCATGACACATAGATTGGACTACTGACTTTTCTATTAGTACCTCCTAGGATTGACTTGGCACAGTTCGCCATGATGCTCAGGGTTTTCCATTAGGTCATTGTACCTGGTACCAGGTACTTTTTTAGTACACCAAAAAGCACACCAACAAGGGTAAAACCAAACGAATGTCCTTCTAGCTTCTTAGATAGCTGATGCTGACTGTACATACAGAGAGTCAAGGTAAACAAGCTAACGAGAGAAAGCACTCACTTATCCTGTGTTATCCTGCAGCAGCACCACAAGCATGCAATTCTGTTGTTGCTGTAGGTGAAGCCTATCTGCAGCTTATTTATTTGTAGAGCTAACTTGAATAAAAATTCACAAACATAACACTTGCATATATTTTCCTGTCCCCTTTCCATCTCAGCCTAACATCAGTGTGTTGTTGCAAGCACGGTAACACAAGCATTTCAAAACAATGCTGTGTTAAAGTCTCACCGAGCTGTTACCAGGACTGTTTACTCTTGTTCATTCGCTGTATGCAGGTTTTGCATAATGAGATGCACTTTGCCTAAGATGAGATTCATTTTCATGTTTACTCTTCAATGTACAGAACGAGTTTGTCAGACATATAGTAGCATATATGTGTACAGGTCATAGTAATGATATGGTTGAAACTGAGATGCCCCTCTTATCAAACTCTAGAACTTTGTTATTTTCACATGTACCAATATCATCACTAGCTATCTCAATTTGTATCTATTGCTAAATATAAATCTTACATACTGTGTTATCTTATATATATATATATACACACTATTTATACATTATATGTATAGTATTAAGACTGAGTCGATTGCTATTACTTACAGCATTTTTTTAGAATGTGGTTCATTTTTAATTAAATCCCAACAGTTAGCCGTCAAATGCAAAAACAACCACCAGGTTTCCAAATCCATGCTGACAGGGAATCCAGTGGTCCGACTAGGGCAAGAGCTGAAGAGTGTGGAACTGTATTTTCTCATTTATTAAATGGAGACATTCAAGTTGATGGGGTGGCAAAACAAAATACAAAGTGACAGGTCTCAGAATTAGACTGCATTCACCCTGATTCCTCAGGAGAGTCAGAAGTTTGTTGAGCCTGCTTAGCTTGCACAATATAGAGGTACATCAGGAGTCATGCAATCACAGAAGTGAAGCTGGACCAAAGTGACGCCTTTTTTAGAGTTGCTGATCCAGCAGCAATTTTCAGCTTTAATGCATGTCTCCAAGGGTTGTGTATTCAGCTAAGATGACATTAAAATGAAAAAAAAAAGTCCAAACAAAATAAACAGACTGAATAAGAACATTTATTTACTGTATACATACATCTCAAATAGCACACCTACTATACACACTGGTTCTTAAGAAAGCTGCTAAAAACAATATCTTTGGAATGACCTAATGGCGTGATCACAATCCCATTAAGGTTCTTCAGTTATTGTACTCAAACTTTGTCATTTTGTGCTGTATATTTCAAATGGTTGTGTAAAAGGGGTATATTCTTTACATACTGTTAGTTTCCTTTTAAAACCTCTCAAATGTGCATTTACAAAGTAGGTGCATGAGATATGAATCTCTATGGAATTAACATATAAATGCACTGAGATGCCTAAAAGCTAAAACACCTAAAGAGTAAACATTTTGGAGAGACGTGCTTTCACAAGACAACGAAAGTGCTCTTAGAAATATCAGATTATAAACTACTAAAAGTTCTAAGAGATGATGTCACTTTTTTTTATTAGGGACATAAATTACACATAAGTGTGATGGCATCATTCTGGAGGGGGAAAAAAGTACTGTCAGATAGTAATATTAATATAATGATAGTGTTATAATACACGTAGTAACACAGCTCACAACTAATGGCACAATTCCCTTTAATTAAATGGAATTCTAATAATTTTATCGGGATGTCTATATGTATTTATATCTACCTACAAATGTTTAAAGGTAGGTACACTAGAATAAGGAGATACTAAGTCGGGTTTTTAGAGGAAACAAACAATTAATTATACTGGGAGCAATTTTAAGTATTGCTTAATTTCTTGGTAATTTAGTGGAAAAACAGCATCTTACATTGTAAGCACACTGTACTTTTGGAGAGGCAGGCTGTATTATGGAGTGACTTCACCTTTCCTGATTTCCAGGTATAACGAGACACTCTTCCTGTACACTCTTTGAAGAAATTTATGTTTGAACATTGCAACAGAATAAAATAAGTTAGACTTATAGACACATAGGTCACGTGTGCTTGCAAATTTGGTGCTAGTAATTTTTTCTTGAACGGGGGAACAGTCCTTAACACATTTATAGTGTTAAATAAAAGGGCAGCTGAAAAATACAAGACCCATCATGCATATTAACATAATAAATATTAAATAAGGATGTGAAAAGGTGAATATCCAAAAAGACAAAATGAATCCACTTCAGAATACATCCAACAACCTTAAAAATATACTTTTACAAAGTAAGATGGGGAGATATTATCTGTTTCTGCAAAATTACCCTGAAATTTAAAATTCATAAAAAAAATAAGTCAAAGTGTGTAAAATGTAAGTGCACTCCTATAGCTTCCATAGAAATTAAGAGATTAAGAAGAAGCCATGTGCTGCCAATCAAATGCAGTTTTAGCATTTTGATTTTGTTAGTTTGGAGCAGGGATGGGGAACTCCAGGCCTCAAGGGCCGGTGTCCTGAAGGTTTCAGATCTCACCCTGGGTCAACACGACTGAATCAAATTATTAGTTTATTACCAGATTGTTAAATCACCTGTGTTGGATCAAGGCTACATCTAAAACCTGCAGGACACCGGTCCTCGAGGCCTGAAGCTCCCCACTCCCGGTCTGGAGCGGGAAAGGAAAAACATCAGCAATGATCTTAATGGAGCAACAGTTTCTGCCCATGAATTTGGGAAAAGTTATAAGGCCATTTCCAAACATTCTGAAGATCATCATCCTACAGTGAGAATATTATGCACAAGTGGACAACTTTTGCATATTATTTCAAGACAAGTCTTACCAGGAGTAATAAATTTACTCCAAGGTCAGGCTCTGTCAGGGTTTGGCAACTTTTAGCATCCAAAGAACCTTTTTAGCTACTCCTATCAAAAAATAGGAGAAGAACAGCTAGAGACATGGGGACAGATGTATGGATATAACTTTGTGTAAATCCATACCTATAGTAAGTGTATAAATAGGGTTAGGTGTGAAGCCTAATCTTAATCTGTGCCCCAAAACATCTCTAATTCTGTCTTGTCTGTCCGAAAGGACTTTGTTCAGACATGAATTTGCAAACGTATCTGTGGCTCATGAGCTGCAAGCGGTTAGTTTGTACTTACCTAACTGTAAAACCTGGTAACCACTGAGTTTATTATGACTTTATGTAAAATCTTACAATTGACAGATGTTGTATTTTCTTTTCACTATGACTCTATGTAGCCAAAGAGGTTGACCTTCAAAATGTGCATCAAAGCGGAAAGAAATTCTTAATGAGATTTGTAATGAAGACGTTCTGTTTTTACTTTGTGCAAAAAGATGTAACTTGATTTGAACAAAGCGTGGTCGGAGGTCCTTTTAACAAACCCTTGGTCAAAACTGCACAAAGTGGCCATATAGGAAAAAAAAGACTGCATTTCAAAAGCGCAGAAGGCTTCGGTCAATTCATATCAGATGAACCAGATAACACACTGTGCATTGTATATTATATTGATGTAAGTCGTTCACAAGAATGCTTGTTCATATTGATTGCAGCGCTCCCCACAGTTGTGTTTCTGCTGCCAGTGCTGAAGTGATTACTTTTATCATTCGGCATTGATCAAGGAAACATATTTAATTTCCAAGGGCAATAAATGTAATGTTTGCTGACAGCGTTGTTTATACGAAAAAGAAAGAAAAAAACAATGAAGAAAATAATTAAGAATTGTAAAAGTAAAATATAGTAAATCATTTTCCGGGGCACTTTTATTGTAATCAGAAACATCATTTTCAGTGTATATTACTTTAATATTGCACCGAACACCACCCAGACATAATATTGCCTTTAGCAACAATGACGTTAGAGCAGCTCATGTTTTTCTCTGATGTTTTCAATCAACTCCTTCGGCGCATACTCGACACGGCCAGTCATGCACGAATGTGAAGAAAGCAATTATTTGTGGCCACAAAATGGATTTACTAATGAAATGCTACATACGTATACATACCATTCCTAAGCAACAACTGCAACCAGTGAAACATTATAACGTTGCAATGTTAGAAGGGTTTTCCTTACATCTGCACCACAGGTTGTCTGCAATAATGGCTGTGTGAATTGCTATTTACACTAACTCAAATAGAAAAATAAATTAAGGATCTCAAGATTGTAATATTAAAATAGTCCATTGTTTTCATATACAATAGCTGTATGTTTCATCATAATTTTAAAAAGGGGAAAAAAGCCTTCTTGTCGTATTAAATGCTACTTAGCTAGAGTCCTACCTTGGATTTGATGTCTGACCCGAGGAACCTAAATAAGCAGACGAGAATTGCTTCCTATTACTCTGCCTACTCAGGCAAATCTTTTCCTTTCTTCTTTTTTTTAAAACCGGTATTAAATTGGAACATGCTGATTTTAATAGGTAAAATCACTTCCACGCTCTGTTATTTATAAACTTGGTTTCTGGCTCTTTCAAAGCCAGAAACCACATGTTTCATCATTGATTTCTTGCTCCCGTACAGCCTAGAGCTGCTGCGATGATGACTACTATCAGGAGAATGAGTACATACAAAGATACTTTGAACTTTATCATCCTGTTGGGTGTTTTATACTATAATGATATATGAACAATTACCTCTATGAAATCCAAATCAGCATCACACCGTTCCTGCCCGCAACCTTCTCATGTGCAATCCACATGATTGCAGAGTATGTGGTTATGGTGCAAATCATTATTTGTATTTGTAGCTATGAGAAAGAGAGCTCTGCATATGCGGGTGCAGAGCTGATACACATGCACGCATAAATAAAGAAATGAATATTGACATTGTTTTCTTTTCTTTCAAGCGAAAATACAGAGTGGACGAAAATGCTGAGGCACTTGGAACTGGCGTGCCCTCAAATCCGTCTGTGCAACTTCAAGGCAGACCTGCGGTACATTATTTTGTTTACAAATGCCCTTTCCTAATAAATTGCAGTGCTATTCTCAGCTTTAGTCTCACAAAAAAGAAAGGAAAAAAAGTCTGTTTTGTTCTCTCTGCAGCAGACATTTTCTCCAGTGCAAGAAATAAGCTGACAGAGCCCAAAATGTTGGAACAACCCCCCCCCCCCCAAAAAAAAAACCCCAGTCTTTACGTTCTGGGAAATGTATTGTTCTCTGCACAGCTGTGAGAAACTGCATAAAAACACACAAAGGGTTGATCGTGGCTTGGGGATTGTTTGTTTTTTTTGTCCCCTTTCAGCTGCACAAAAGCAGTTTTCCAGCTTAAAATTATTTCTCCCATTCCTGTACACACATAAAAGGATGAAATTATTTGTCAAAGTGAATGTCATCTCATTTGGGTCAATGTAATCCTGCATGCTGATACAATCTTCTCAGATGGTCTGAGCTTCTGCCGAGATATATTGCTCAGCAGCTTCCCTTTTTAAGATCTCAATCTACATAAAGCGCCTCGCCTTTTTCCACTCTCTTTCCTTCCACTGTATTTTATTACATTGAGGGCATCTGACTAATGCAATGCACTGTTGGCCTGCTGCCACTTGCCAATTTATAATACAGCAGCTTTGGCCACTCCATGCATACCAAGTAATGCTGATTTGTTGTACTGGCTATACTGCCTCTCACTCTGCTACTAGATTTTTTTTAACTCCCTCTCTCCATTACCTCTTTCCAAAATGGTAATAAGTGTGGTAAAACACAGCACTTAGAAATGGCGGAGAGGTGATAAAGTAGATGATGAGTATAAAATACCAAAAAAATACCTTAAGCTCAATATGGACGTGTCACTTGAGTAAAAGAGGGAAAAATCTCATGATGGAAAATACATTTGATCCAATGCGACCAAAAGCCTAAGAAAAAAGCAGGTATGTGTTTACATGTTGTTCCATTAATGTGACTGTTTAGTATTTTTTACACATGCAAACTTGAATACACAGTGCATACAGGCCTTAAACCCTAGATTGTTTTTGCTTCCTGTTTATTAACCTTAATGTTGGTTACATGATCTCACTGATGTACTGTATCTTCCTCATAAAGGTGTTATTTTAGGAACAACTATACATCTATCTGAATATAAAATTTGAATCCTTGTTCGCTGTTCTTTTTTCATAGACGCCTGGCTTTTCAAGGCATATAAAAACCCTGAAAAAGCTCTTGCGAGAAACACAATTGCTTATCATTGCTATTGCTATAATCCTTTTAGTACACACGCTATGAATTTAACCACATGAATGGCAGCTTTACTTTATTTAACCAGGAACTGAAACTCTTGGGATTAAGAATGTGAGAGTGTGCTGGGCCAAGATAGGCGGCATTACCCCAGCGTGTTTTTCAATGAGCACAGACGGAACATGCAAACTCCACACAGAAGGACCCTCTTGCTGTGAGGTAACAGCGCTAACCATCGAGCCGTCGTGCTGCCATTTGATGTCGGAACGGCAAGTGAGAGCTCCTGAAAAGCTGGTAATAGTCCACATTTGCACATGAAAACTAGCAGCCCTTCTGCTACAACTGAAGTGTTTGTGTTTGTCGACAGCGATGAACGTTTAGAAGAGACAATTTGGCTAACTGTGTCAAAAAGTCTATGATTTTGACAAACCGCGTGTTTTTACAACACACGCCATCGTCTCATTGCTCATTGCCACTTTGTCTGACCTGCTTTTAGTTTTGCAAAGTGCTTTTTTTTGCTGGGTTTCTGTGAACCGCACAGAAACCGTAGTTGAAATGAACTGTGAGCTTCCTGATGCTAAATGGAGGTTATGAATTTCAACAAGTTATATGAGCGATCGTGCCTCAAGAGTTGGGAGTTCGCCTTGTAATTGGAAGGCTGCCGGTTCGAGCCCCGGCTCGGACAGTCTCGGTCGTTGTGTCCTTGGGCAAGACACTTCACTCGTTGCCTACTGGTGGTGGTCAGAAGGCCCGGTGGCGCCAGTGTCCGGCAGCCTCGCCTCTGTCAGTGTGCCCCAGGGTGACTGTGGCTACAATGTAGCTTGCCATCACCTGTGGGTGAATGACTGGATGTGTAAAGCACTTTGGGGTCCTTAGGTGCTAGAAAAGTGCTATACAAATACAGGCCAGGTCAGGTGGAACCCTCTGACATACAGTAAGGAGCCAGTTAATTAACTCTACATGTGCTTATAGAAGAAAAAGACTCCCAATAACTTTATATTTTTTGATGGATTCAAGTCTTATGAGGGTGATAACACACACACACACACACACACACACAGACACAGCAGCTTAATTAACCCTGAACATATGCATCCAAAAACAACTACACTCCACCACTTCTCTCTCTCTCTCTTTTTTGATAAAAGATCAGTATGAAACATAGGTTTTAAAATGTCAGCCAGTCTTAGCTCGCAACTGCCACAGCTAGGTTCAATGAACGTCAAGCACCTATTTTTACATTGCCTGCTTTTACTCCCTGTGAAAATGTCATTGGCTCACAATGTGTCTATTTGGAACACAACTGCCTCCTCTGAACAGATGCATTTAAATACTGGTCTATTAGTTAAATGTATCATCCACAAGTGCAGCTGTCATGAGGCAAGAGGCATCTGGACTCAAAGCGAGCCAAGGAAAATTGCTGCATCACCAGGACTTTGTGATGGGAACATCGCTTGAATGTTTTGCTCACTGAATCCAAAATGATTTCTAGATAATCTGTAGACGTTGCTAAAACGTTCAAAGCTTTGTATGTGAATACATTTATCCATAAAATCCTAAAAAACAAACAAACAAACAAGCTCTCGAGTTTCTTAGAAAAAAAAAAGGCTTGTTAAATTGATAGCACAGAACAGTTTTGACAATTTTAAGACAAACTTTAAGATGAAGTTTATTTCCTTTAGCTCTTGTAGCTCTTGCTGTAACGTAATGATGGAACACTTCCCATTACACGACTGCAGGTGCTGTCATTAAGGTCTTTTAGACCAAGCTAATCATGATACATAGCATGATGAAGGGTTGCTCACTCTTGAAGCTCAGCTTTGGCAGTCATATTTATTGGCCACCTGAAATGAGAATGTGGCCCCTAGAAGGTCAACAACGGGGATTCTGAAGTGAAGAATCTGAATAATTATCACTTCCAATTCCAGACTAGAAAGGATGTGGTGATCCGGAGGCCACTCAGTGACACAGTCACTGAGTGAGATTAGTTGGATGGAGGCCCAGTAGCAAAAGGTTAGCCCACTATAAATAGGACGGGCAGAGAGTGCTAATGGCAGGAAAAGCTTGAAGAAGACCGTGCAAGTTTTTTGTGGTGTTCAGTCAGAGGCACTGTCAAGACTTCAGCCTTGGCATTGCTTTTGATATTTTATTTGATCACAGTTACATTAAGGGTGATGACCTGATATATTGCAGTCAGCTATGGAGGTGTTACTGAATTTGTAATCAGACTCATTATACTGGGCTGGACTATCTAGTACAGGAGTGACACCTTTATGTGTGTTTAAACTGAAATGCTCTAATTGGATTTAGCAGGGCTCATGAGGGTGTCTACCCCTGACTACACCCACTGCTGCCCATCAGGACTCTTTACTGCATCGGCCTGCTTGTGTGAACAGCAGTGGGACACGTACACATGCACAAACACACAATGAAAACAGAGGGAGAACTATGAATCAGGAGATCTTGAATACCCTGACTGTAATGAACCTCCTGTAAGGGCTCCTGGGTAATTCAATCTCCATTCAGGAACGGCTCTCCCTGCATAACGCCCATTTCATCTGGCTTGCATCAAGATATGTCTCCATGTCGGCAAATGAAAGAGCTCAGAAAGCGGCAGTAGCATTAGCTATTGCACGGGCACCAGGCCTAAGTGCGCGGATAACCTTTCAGCCATGCTAACACTGGGAATTTATTGAGAGCATCCTAGCGTTAATTGTATGGTGAAGTAGACCTTATTTCAAAGCATGCCTCCACAGTTTGGTAATTGTTACCATTATGGCTTGACAACACCACTCACTGCACTTTAAGTGATTCCAAGCCCTTGCTCAGTGGCATGAATATTCCACCCCACTGTTCTCACCAAGCTGTCTCCGGAGAGCCAATGCTCATCAGCCCTGAATGGGCGTGTGTGCTCAGCCATTGGAGCCGATGCCCATCATGCTGAAATGTGCTGGAGTTCTCACTTGAAACTAGGAAGGTGTTCACTTTAGCAAAAAAACTGAAATAGCTGTTGCGGCATAAAAGATACATACCATCAGTATAACGGGGTGATTCGCATAAATCTTCATGTTTGCCATTGTAATGTTACGTGCTAGTTCACAGCAGCTATGCAGCTAGTGCTACGTGACATCTGTTTATCTCAGTGCATGTGGGACGATTTAAAAGGTTATTACTGTCACCCAGTAAACACACATATTGACAACAATATAATATAATATTGATAACTTGTTAATATTAGTATGTTCAGTTTTTGAGTACAGTGAATGTTATTTGAAGTACATGCAGGTTTATTGTTTTTTAAAGAGTACAATATACCCATCTCTTTAAAGCAGTGGTCCCCAACCCCTGGACAACCGAGTCGTGAGGTGAAAAAATTGTGAAATTTATGGTTTTCAGGGTTTTTATTGGTTTTTATCGTTGTTATTTTTTTTATCAATAACTCGGTTTCCCTGGGTCGTTTCCCGTGTGTTATGAATAAATCTTCTTTTTTTTGGGTACCGGTATTGGTTTTATTTTGTTGTATTTATCCTAACACTTTAAAGATAATAATGATAATATTGTCGGACATAAACCAGTTCGTGGCACAAAAACGGTTGGGGACGGCTGCTTTAAAGGATACAGAGTTAACAAGCCTTCTTCACAAATGCATTTGAATAATGGAATCAGATTTGAAAAGTGTCTAACAATTTCAATATCCCACTTCTTATTTATTATGGTGCCCCCTCCCCCCCTAAACCCCCCAATCAATTTCCTGAAGGCCAAATGGCCAATTTATCTCACCACAACCCAAATAAAGCTGAATGGGTTTAAAATGAAAAACACATAAAAGAGAGGAATGGCCTTGGTTCGTGTTTCCTCTAATGCAAGAAGGCAAGGACAAAGCAATTTTGAAAAAAAATTTGCAAATATGCTTTTCATATCTGTCGCTTTTTTAAATGCAACCCCCCCCCCTCCCAAAAAAACCCCAAAACAAACAAATCAAAACAAAAACACATGAAACATGTTGGAAAGCCAAAATAAATCTACCGTGGCAATTAATTAGCTTAAAAGCAAGAAGATAAATGTACATGTTTTCACATAGACATCACTCAAATCTCAACATAATGACAGACATTTCCAAAAAAAATTTCTGCGCCACTAACGTAATGAAAATATGTCTCTTGAATTTTCATTTCAAGTTCAGCCCTGACAGTATTGCGCTAAATTTAAAATAAACACATAATGTAAAACAAAAAACAAAAATGGGATTGCATATGCATTTATGACACAATAAGGATTCCTGCAACATGCTTTCTCTTTAATCTGCATTCCTGTAAGTTGCTGGCATCAACAACAACACCCATCACACATCCTCAATCTGTCAAACAATGTGACAACATGCTTGCAGGCATGAGAAAACATGAAACATGATTCTGATTAAAGAGGTGTAAGTGGACTGGAAGGGAAAAAAAGTCAGAGTAAATGGTTAAAAGCATCGCCGTTTTATTGTGTATAACTGAGAATCTGTTGCCACGGTCCATTTGTTGACCTTGTGACCGACATCAAGCTGTTCAGAGGATGCCCCTGCCTGTGGCCCATATGAACCAGCGCTGATCTCCATCAGCCCTGTACAATATGGAGTGTGTAGCTCATGAATGAAATGAAAGAAAAAACAAGAAAAACAAGGCAGGATTGTTTTTAATTGAGCGGTGTGCCTCATTATTCAATTACTAATTGCCATAGAACTATGTTACACTTGGCTACAAACTCCTTATGTTTAATATTAGTTCATTTTTTTTCAACAGTATACAAGCTGAAGAAAATGAGAACCCCCCCCCCTTAAAGATTACTCTTGCTTAAAACCTTGAATCCTGTATGGGAGTATAGCCACACGCAGCGCTGTTTATCATGAGGAATTTGAATTACTGTACGACTGTATGATGTTACATAACATACCATACTGCAAATGAAGCCAAATTAAATTCGACATCAGATCTCCCCAGGAAAATTAGACCTCATCTGGAATTCAGGAGATGCACTTTCTGTCACCTGTGTTAATAACAAGGTTTGATCCATGCTCCCATGTCCACTAATGGCCCATCCATCTGTATCTTGATGCGAGTGCACAAAGAGCACCGTTTCCCCTGTCCTCTCTTCTTGTTTCTAGTGCTCTTTCCTCTCTTTACACTGTGAATGATAGCACCCCAGTGGCATTGCGGGTGATAAATAAATCCTGCAGGAAATAGGAACTGGATCTTGAAGGGGAGGGTCCATGCGATGGAAAGAGAGATCAATGCATCTTTTAATTATGAGTGCAGCTAAAGCAGACTCTTGGGTTCAGCTACCTACAGGAACCAGCTTTGTTACACTGAACTAACCAATTAGATAATACACTGTATATTATTATTAAATGTAACATACATGAAATGTGTTTTTCTGACCTAAAAGCCACAGTTACAGATCTCTTGGAGGCCAACAGATACCTCTGGTTATTTCTGCAACATTGATTGAGCACAATTATTAACAACTTTACCTTTTTTTCACAAGAATGTATCCCTGGTGTTGTACCAAATAAAACAGTACCCTGAGTTTCAAAGCTTCTTATGATATACAGCTTTCTGCCTCCATCTAAAACACAGATAGCAGCTGGTACTTCACTCAAATGTTGAAACTGCATTTTCCTTAAAAGAAGAGCACAGTCTGTGGGTGAAATATGTGGGAAACTGTACTATATATTCCAAAGGGGCTAGTACAGCTGTTATCATCGTTGTGTCTTTTTAAACTACAATGCTGAAAAACACACACGGGCACACAAACAGTATGCATAAACACATACTTATCAGATTGAGAGGATGCAAGGTGGTGCACGAGGATTAGGACAAGGCTGTAGCTTAGCAGCGATGGCTAGCGAGTGAAGGATTCACTTGCATCTCACCCTTGACCATTAATCCCTACTGTAACTGAATGAAGCAGATGGCAGCCAGCAAAATCTAGTGACACTGATGGAATCTCGGCTAATGATGCTCCCAATCCACAAAGCGAGACAAACAGAGGAGAGGATAGTAGGACTACAGGCTTATTTCATCTCTGAGAACAAAAACCTTTCCCTTCACTTAGCATTCATGTACGCACGGGCCTTTTCTCAAGTCTTTGCACTGCAGCTGGGTTTTTATTTTGGAATGTGGTCTAATACAGCATGGCTTAGTACATTATACTCTCGGGGGGTAGCATAATTGCTTGCTGAAAAAACACGACCTGATTGATTTAAGTGAGCAACATTTCACTGATCCAGGATCATCTAATCGTTAGTTTTTGTTGTTGTTGTTGTTTTTTAATCAGAGCATGACTTCACGACATGTGACGTCTTCATGAAAGAAAGAGCTCTCCTTTAGCTTATGCTAACTTAATTATATATATCAAATGCAGATATATTCATTACCGAGTCATTTGAAATCACTCTCCATTAAAAAACACTGGAAGGCCCCAAAATGCTAAATAGAAAATTAAAAGTCTTTTTTTAAATTAAAGTTTAAATTGATTGGAAATATTGCAAATTACAATTAATGGTATCATAATGGCTACAGACCCATTTGCCCCAGTGCAACACTGGTCTACAAGTTCATGGTGTTAAAAAGTTAACTGACTGCTAAAAACCTCTTAAGCATGTTAGCACAGTTGAACATGGTACTCATTAAAAACAAAACAAAATTGTGTTTGGCTTATAGAGTGTGTGGAGTTTCATATTATGGGGGCTTTTGATTTGGCTCAATATAGTCTGAAAATGATTTTTTGTCATGAACCCTGTCAAAACATATTTTTGTTCCAATAAATGAAGGGCATTCATTGAACATTTCATATAATGGTGTGACTACTTCCTTCACAGAAAAGAGCAAGCTATGCACCGCTAACCTGATGAAAAAGGGCCGCTAATGAAAAACAGGGGGAAAAAAAGATCTCTAACGGGCACCTTCATCACCTACCTGTAAAATCTAAGTCTTCGTATCAACAGTAAAGATGCAGGCAAAAAAATATATTCTGGACAGAGGAATGAAGGGCAACCTTCATGCCTTTTTTTCCCTCTTTTTTTCACCACATGTTAAAAAAAGCAACAATTGCGCACTGATAACACATGATGTTACTTGGTGTGTTATTCAGAAACTGGGCCTTTTTGCGGTTTCATTTCTGGAAGAAAAATTCTCTAGCCCAGTTTTTTCCCCTCTACCTTAAGATTAATCTAAGATTTTGATTATTGTTTGGCTTTAATGAAAGTTGAATGAAGGGTGTGGAGCTTAATACCATGGTTTACACTTGTGGCTGTAAGTGGTGCTCTAATCATCGCCTCATCAACACCACCCAATGTTATGCTTACACCACTTGATAAATTCATCACTGAGCATCCATTCATTCAAGGTCCATAAATAAGTAGGATGCACTGCAGGCGCACACGTATTTGGACATTTGTTTTTTCTTATATAGAGAGTATCTTTGTGCTTTTTCTTGTGTCAGACTGCTTTCTTTCCTGTCTTTTTCGCTTTCTCCTCCATCTCTCACTGTCTCAGATCCATGCTTTTCATTTTTTCTCCATTGGTTAGGAATCAGCTCATGTTAAGACCTCACTGATGTGATGAAAAGGGTAATCATCCTGTCACTGTGTGCTGCTAGACGAGCACTTTCAGGTTTTAAGAGTTACAGCTGACACCACTGACAGGCCAGGTCACTGTTCAATGTAGTCAGGAGAAGAGAAAGGGAAGGAGGTAGTGAAGAGAATTGAGGTAAAAAGGAGTGGAGGAACAGGTGGTGTTTTGTAGCAGATATCACAATTTGTGTTTGAAGATTGTCAAAATTAGTCAAAACTATTAAAAATATCTGCCAACTAGGGAAAAGGTATTCAAACAGTGTCAAAGAATGTAAATGATTCAGTTTAGGTGTGTAACAGTTCTGAAAAGAGATATTTTTCACAGTAGACATTTTGACATGTCAGAGGATCACTCTCCCTCTCTATGAGTAAACCACATTGGAACTGGAATAAAAGTTAGGTCAGGTCACATAAAATGACATAGTGAAATGGTAAGAATGCACATAAACATGTTTAGCTTAATAAGCTCAGGGAGGATATATCTTTATTGCCAGCTAACATGTTAGCCATTTAATGGGTCGACCAGGGGTCATTTGGTTAAAAAAAAACTAAATTTAGGTGGGAATCTGTATGATTGGATGGATAACCATAAAGATGGAGAAACCAAATGCATGGGTTGAAATTAAAATGCTAATATATCATGTATATTAAATAAAATTTGGCATGATGTTCAGTAAGGTAGTTGGCTGATTTCTTTAGAGGGTCAGAGCTGACAAATTACTCCTTCTGGTGGTAGTAAGGTCAGGAAGTTGAATATGTGGCCAACATTTACCAATTAATTTACTAATTGGTACGTTCAGTTTGGTAGCACATTACTCATCAGTTATTAACAGTGGGGTAAAATGATCTTGCTAATGAGCCTGTTGGCTGATTACTAACTGTTGGTTAGCGAGATTCGAAGCTTTTCTGCTAATGAAGTGTTTGATTACATAGTTTATTTAACAGATATCTGCAGCATACTCATCCATGGTTTTGTACAGTTTAAACTCAAGGTAAAATAAGTGTATTTTATCCAAATGTTGCACTCTGATCTCTCAATGCTTATCAGAAACCACTTAGGTTGAATTCAGCATGCCACAGTTGCACACTCATACTCACGTAAACACAAGCTGATTTGATGTGCACCCATGAACAAAGCAACTTGTTGCAACAATGATTTTGAAATTTTAAGATTTTTACTGAACGATTGTCTTTTTTTTAATGCTAATTCGACCACACATGGAATAGTAACAATGGTCATTTCATGTACTCCTGTAACATAACATTTCTACAGTTAAAGTTGCATATTATAAGTTGAGCCACACTTCGGCGGAGAATATAATTAGTAAGTATTCAGAGTTTTCATGCCCAATTTAATGATTTCAAAACACTGCTGTCCTCTGTCTGTTTGTCTTTTGGTGTTAATACGTGGCATGGTTTTTCAGCAGCCAGGGCAGACTGATGTCACATCAGAGTCACCCTCTCTGTCTCCAGGTGACAGAGCAAAAGCGATGGATCACTGGGTTGCACCAGAGGAGAGTGGAGGCAAACAGAGTATAGGACAAAATGCTATCAGCTCTCTCTACCGTATGTTGATGGCATTAGGCATGGATGGGCAAATCTTACACCGTCAAAGATACACAAGGGACTGTGCTTTTCACCTGTGTGAATATTTGTGAGTGTACATGTGTGTATGCGTGAAAGTGTGTGTACAGGGGATTGCACAAGGGTTCACCCAGCTGTGGTGTGAGGGCCTACAAGTGATCGACTTTTCTTTCAGAATTTTCGGACATGATGTCGCCTTTTTTCCACAAAAACAACTCTGCAGTGAAAGCTAAAATAACAGACTGAAATGAATTTACATTAGCAAGTTAAGTCTGCTATGTTAGCATGAGCCTGTTTGCTAGTTTGGTTCACAATATTATAAAAACGTTTTCTTATTACTGCTAGATAATACATCACCTCTTAGTTTGTGGACTATCACCTTTAAGCCAAGAGTTGGCCATGTTAACTAGTAACTAGCCACTAGGAGTGACTTTGAAAAAACTGCACAGGCTAGCTAGCATAGCGAGGTAAAGCTATGATTTAGTGTAGCACTGTATGGAATGCTAACTGTGTCAAACTGATATAAAAAAAAAAAACCACCTAATTTGAAAAGGTATTATAAAAGCAGTGGTTACTTGTTAATTAAAAGCTAAAATGTTAATTAAATGCAAAAAATAATTAAAAACTAATTATCTTCTTGGATTGCCTTACCTAAGGATCTTGAACCAGTAACAGTTATTTTTTATAACCTTTCTAAACCTGTAATCAGGTTTTTATGTAGTTTTAATTCTTACTGTGTGTTTTTTAGCTTGTATTTCTTGTTTTTAAAACATTTCGATAGTTTTTGTTTCATTTTTCTACTTTTGTCAACTTCGAAAACAGTCTCAATAGTAATAATAATAACAAAGGGATTAAAATTATTATACAAATGTAGTAGCAGCAGAGCTTAGGTCAGTATCAGCATTAGCAGTATATCTGTACTGCTTCCGCACATGTAAATACAAGCACAGACTTTCTCTTGCATCAGTACACATATTTCCACGAGCCCTAGAGACAATGCGAGAGGGTACACACTACTTCACAGATTATGTGCATTACCCAACTTGGTTTTCACCTCAGTGGCACTGCAGTAAATAAAGGAATGACATTCAATATTGACTAAAGAATGAGCTATTGTATGCATTCATCTTAGCTTCTCAACTCCCTTCCAACTGTGCTCTTTGTTATTCATTGAGGGGACAAAGACAATAATGCTAATGAATTCTGAATATGCATATCTCTGAAGAAATGGAAGAAAAATGTAGCCAGATTAGTTTTTCATGTCAAAGCTTTGGGTTAGCACTGATTAAAATGTGTGCAATTCCCAGTGGGTTACACTGCAATTATTTGTTTGTAAGGATAAGTCATAAACTTCAAAAATGAAATCCGCCCTAATGAAGAGAAATTGCTATTGCGGAAGAGAGGCGAGATTAGAGCCGATTTTTCTGCCTAAATTGCACAAGTTATAAGAAATCATTTACACACATGTTGGACTTTGCCTGAGAAATCATTCATTATTTTTTGAAAAGAGAAATTAATAACTTGAGCCCTCAAAGCATTATGCCTATTCTTCACTTAAGAGTTTAACAGTAAGGCTTGAAACAAAGCTTGTTTTGAGCTGAAACATGTATGTCTTATTCAAACTTTAAGAAGCTTTAAGAAGAAAATGTCACTGTATTTTTCTTTCTTTTTACATCCCACAACATGCAGTCCCTTCCAAATTACTCCTACCGCTGCCAAGAAACATCTACCTACGAAAAGTGTGTTCACAGCAATAAATATTCCCTCATCCCCATGTTTCTTTTTTTTTTCTTTTCTTGTTTTTTTTCTCCTGCAGCACAGATGTGCTTTTTTGGCAGCGGCACCCGTCATTGCATCTGCCTGTACCTCAGTGCTCAAGGATTAACTGGGACAACTGAGGATAATTAACCATGCAAAAACCCACCCTGACTCTACATCCACCTGTCTAACAGGGTAGATAAATAAATTGATGACCCTGGCTTGCATTAATATTCAAGGCCCTTTCACAAGGCATCTGTAAACACTTTCTCCTTTATTTTCAAAGGATTTCTTCTTGTCGGAAGAACCGCATGCCGCTCTCTCTTCCACTCTCACTGCCTCTACAGAATGTGTAGGTGGAAAACTTCAATGAAGGACCTGTGTGCTTGGAAATGGGACCTTCTCTTGCTGTCTCCAAACATGAGCGGGGAGATGAAACAGGCAAATCGCTGCGAGAAGGCCTAATTTGCAGAACGACAAGAAATCCCGGCTCACTGGCTCTTCTCCATCGATCGGCGTTGTATAAAGTAAAACCCGAACCGCTGCATACAAATGATTGGATGCAGCCTGTTGAGATCTACTTTATATGGGTGAACCACAGAGGGTATCGCAAAGTTTTAAAGCTTTGAACTTCATCCCGCATGTGTAATCAATTGAAGGATACGTGCCGGGGAACGTGCATCGATTGGCTGAATGCGAGAGATCGGGCTGTGCGTCTCTGCCACGTGGAGAAGATGCCATTAAGAGGATTACGTTTAGAGATTTCGCCATATTCATGGTGCAAATGGGATCACTGCAACTACAGTTCACACACATTTGTGGAAGCCAGTGTTATATGGCGCGGTAATAGGATCATGTTAAAGGCATTAGGTGTAATTTAAGTTCACCTCCTTAGCTGTTTATGGATGTGCAAAAAAAAAAAAAGTACAAGAGAGTTGTGGGGTGGCAGGTGGCGAGAGTGCTCTTTTTCCCTTAACCAAAAGGTCACGCTATCGATTGGCACAAAGAGAGTGGCCATCCATGACAAAGTGTCCTTGAGTAAGACACCTTCTGTAGCTGCTGCAGGAAGGATGCCCAAAATGACTCACTCTTATATAAAACAGCAAATCCATTTATGCATTCCAAAACATTTTTATAGATTGTTATTCTTTAATTAGTATGCCATTCAATATAAACCCATTAATTAATAGTTGTTGGATTTTTTTTTCTAAATAATGAATTGGAAGGAAACAGAATGTGCTGAAAATGCCACCTAAGGGCCCCGGGGAAGGCAGAGCATTAGGTGCTGGTGAGACGGCTCGCCTTATAATGCTATTTTCAAATGACAGAATAATATGTTATGGATCATTTGACTCCTCTCTCATCTTTTTTTTTCTCCCTCGCTCCACTTGCATCTCCCTGAGACGAAGGCGTGTGCTGCGTACAGGCTGAACAACACTGCCTCATATAATGTGGCATCTGGCAACAGTGAAATATCAGAGCGTGTAAGGCAGCCAGAGGGGGAAGGGGGTGGGTCGGGGTCCTGAGGTACGGGAAAGATAGGAACTCACCGTCGGCAAGAGTGACTTTCCATGGGGTATATGCTATTCAGACCCTCCTTTCCCTGAAGCTGGAGGGCCTTTAAAGAGTCATCCCCCCACGTTTCTGTGGCTGGGAGCTAAAGAAGTGGTGTTAGCTCAAGAGGTTCTGTCACATGATTGTGGGAAAAGGTGCTCAGTGAGTGGAACACACCATCACATGAGAAAATTGCAGACGGGAAGAGCGTGTGTGTGTGTTGTACACGTGTACAAAAAGGGTGGGCGGGAGGTCTTTCATGAGAATGGGAACAGGTTAGCAGGCAAAAATCATTCTTTGAGTGTGTGCTATGAGCAGGCAATGGGGGAAAGAGAGCATGTGTGAGACTGTGTGGCTTGCTGCTGTTTACCCTGACATTTGCCTGAGGTATTGCTACACTGACCTTTCCATCTAGTTTTTAATTAGTATTTCTGCTCAGATGAAAATAGTATCAGATTTACAGTCGAATAAAAGAAAAAAAATGAAGCATGTGTTTGATGTTCTTTCACTTCATTTATCCTCTCTGTTGTAACATTTGGTTTTGACAGGCTTGTGACTGTCTGTCTACACATTTGAAACGCCAAAGAAAGGGAGCGAGGCATAAAAAATTCAGACAGACTGGGCGAGAAAAAAAAAGGGAAAGTGAGAGGTAGAACCAATAATGGTGAGATGGAAAAAAGAGGGAAATTTGCATTGGTAATATAAGTAATGATTATTATCAGAAGTGAGAGTAAAATTTACTGTGGCATGAATGGCACCCTGGCATTTCTCCGGGATCTACTGTGCTGTGGATGCCCAGGGCCATGATTACTCATCTCCTCACTGCATTTGAAGTATGTCTATTAGCTGAAATAAATAAAAT
Source organism: Haplochromis burtoni (assembly GCF_018398535.1). Classification (NCBI taxonomy): domain Eukaryota; kingdom Metazoa; phylum Chordata; class Actinopteri; order Cichliformes; family Cichlidae; genus Haplochromis; species Haplochromis burtoni. The sequence continues at coordinate 1,236,723 of NW_024582443.1, forward strand.
ACAAGCTTGGCATCTTTTTTCTTGTGATTCCATGCTAGCACATAATTGACACATAAACACTTTTCCCCCTCCTTTTCCCCTTCCTTCCCTCCCCTTTATCCCCTTACTTATTTGCTTGCTGGCGTTCCATCAAAATAACAGTAAATACATAAAACACTCAAACTAATTAATGATTTTGGAAGACTATGGGGTAATGAAAAGTATATAGATGGTGTAGGAGTGCTTAAATCCATTTAATTACATTTAGAGACAGGAATTAATTAGAGGATAGAAACCCAGCCAAAAAGAAGCAGATTTATAAAAGTGTGGAGTTCAGCCAGTCATCCTTCACTCATTAGGGTGTGACAGTTACCGGGATGTACAGGAAGTCATCCAAAAGCGGGGTTGACACATGCATTTTTCAGGTAGTCTTTGTACAAGTGACCTTGGTGGCCTAAAAGTGTCCATACCACATAATGAGCATGAAGGTAAGACTTTAGAAATGCTTGTGCTTGTTTTGACTGATTTACTTTTGACTAATGTACTGAGTGCATTTTTTGTTTTTCTGCAGTAAACAGTCCCTATATTAATGCTCTCAATTTTAGAATTTGACTTAATTTATTCATTTATTTATTTTGCCTTTGACTGATTTAGTTAGTATCGTAATTTTCATGATCAGACATGCTCCTACTTTAGGAAAGAAGGAAATCTAAAGCTATCAACATTTAGCAATTGAGAATGACTGAGTAACTTAAAAAAAATCTAACTCAAGGGGGTTATTAGGCTATGAATGAGCATAGTGTGTATTATATATAACTTCCAGCCTACTTTTTTTTTTTTTGCATATTTTGTTTATTCAATAATTTCAGGTTAATTTCAGTGGTGTGTATTATAGCTAGGTCGTCAGCAGCCTAGTTACCTGGTCTTGCTATCTACCTCTTAGAACTACTACTACAGACAGACACATACAAAACAAAACCAAACAAAAAAATCCCCAAAATGCATAAGACAGAGAACAATGTGTGTAATTTGTGTGCTCCAAATACACGTAGCCTATGGGGTATTTAGCATTCAGGAGTTAGCTAACACTCAGCAGGTACTGAAGTATGTATGGAAAATAGGCTATATGTGATGACAATAACACAGCAGGTGTGGAAATAATGTGGAGAACAACTACATAGCATTAGCATTAGCAAGTGGCAATGACTTATTGACTTTGATGACATTAACTCAGTTAGCTTAGCTTACTAGCTTCTAGTTTGTAAGCTAGGAAACTAGTATGAGAAGCAAGAGGTTTATGACAATGCGAGTGAAGTATGTAAATCGGTATCCTTATGTACCACACGGTATAAAAGCACATATAATAGTAAATATACTAATTTCTTACTTTATAACTTTATAATTCTGGCCAAAATCTGCCAAACCCCTTTAAGTGGTAGTTTTTTAGCCCCTAAACCTCTGCTATGTACCGGATGTGTACCACTTAAACTTGACAAGTGTAAGGTTACTTCGAGAGACTTTCTGAAATTCCTCAGCACTTTTGAGACAAGTGCTGAGAGCACTTTTCCATGAGAGTAGTGAAAGTGACACCATTCATGAAACGGGAGGGTGACAAGAGAAGAGAGAAAATAGGGAAGGGGGAAGAGAGAAAGTAGGATTTTGGGACGGGTGGGGGTGAAGAAGAACAGATTTGGCGGGGGTTACTTTGCCTTTGCATTTCATCTCCTTAGAGCGCTGACTTCAGCATGGATTAGGCAACGTGTTTGTTCTCAGTGCTCTGTTCTTCTGCTCAGAGGAGGAGACGAGAGAAGCTGTACTTCATGCACTGTCAAGGTCAGCAAATGCCCTCAGATAATCATATTCCACTGTAATTTTACCTGTGTGTTGAAGCCAGCTGTCGGCGTGAATAGATGAGCACCCAAAGTACACTCTAGATCCCACAACAAATGGTGTGGCTGTGTAGGTGTTTGTAGTTTTGTGCACTAATATCCACCTTTGTGTTAGTTTTTCTGTATAAATTAGACTACTCATTGAGCTGGAGGGCAAATACCAATTTAAAACACTGTGTCGATTTGGCTTATTTCCACTGGTGACTTTGCCTTTAGGATAATGGCAAAGAGCCTTGAGAATCTCCCCTGCCATTTGTTAAATGAGCCTAAGGACGGCACGGCAAGGCAAGGAAATCCCTTTTGAGTGAAAGATACAGGCAGTTGTATCATTGCTATGATAACTTTCCTCTGGTTCACAATGTGCTGGGTAGTGGAGCTCGTGTCTCTATAATGAACCTCATGGGCTTTGCAGAAGACACTGTGAGCTGCCTGAGCTGTGTGCGGTAGCCCTTTTCCCATAGCCTCTGGCAACCTAGCACGCTAATGATGCTGTGCTGGTTCAAAGTGTTCCACTGAGCACATTTCTGTGTGAGCAGGATACCCAATGTACTGTTTTGCGTTTGTGTGTGTGTGTGAGAGAGAGAGCGCGAAAGAGTGCCTTTTCATGTATCTGCAATTGTGTGTTTTTGCTTTCATGTATATGTGTGGTGGAATGTATTGCTGAATGTGGCCTCACAAGATTATTGTGTTTTTTTTAAAGCACACTGTGGATTATGTTCTAATTAATAAAAAATTAGCTTTGAAGGCCACTAAAATAGCTGACCGGCATTTGAAGGAGGAGCTGACCAAAGTACAAATAAGGAAGTCCAGATGCTGCACTGTCCCATGGCGCTAAGTTATGAAGGATCAACTGTTGATGCAGTCATTACAGTCTGGGATAATTACCTAGTCCACCTCATGCACTCCCAAGAGGGAGTAATTCTGGACTACCCTGCCAGAAAACACAACATATAGTTAGTCAGCTATTTTTCAGTTACAACACTGGGAAATTTACAGCTTATTCAGTGGAAGACAAGCAGCAACTGCACCCAGTAAAAGGGTTGACATAAACTTGTTTTTATTTTGATGTATGTTTTGTTTATTATGTTTTTTTTCCCCTGTGGTTTCAAATGGAAACTCGTTATCAACAATGCAGCTATCGCCTAGGTGTCATTGTACCTTGGCAGAAATGTCTAGTTGAAGTCCAGTTTTGTGTTGAATTAAAGATCAGCAGGGGTAAATCAAAAGTATAAATTACTTTGCAGGCATAAATAATGTAGGGTATACAAAACATAATGGCTCAGTCTCACTAGAGGAAGAGCTCAAATGCAACCTTGTGAATCAGTGGTTACCTGGTGTTTGTGCTTATTTTGCTGTTGGAGACCAATTACGAGTAATTGTGGTGGCCCAGAGGTTGAGTGTGCAAGCCTTTCAACTTCTGGGTGGTCGCTTTTGATAACAAGGTGACTGAAAAGGTCAACAGGTGGGAGACAACTTGTCTCCAAACAATTCTGGTGTGACTCAGATTGACTGCAGTCACTCCCAGACAGTGTGGTGACGTTTCGCGAATAGTTACCCTCTAATTTACAATTGCAGACTGCATTACAATCAATTTGAGTAACTCTGTGCTGATGACCCAAAACGTGTCTGCAATGTGTTGCTATGCAAAAGGGAACTCAATTCAACTGGTCGCCAACTGGCTGTATTCTGGTTATAATTCTATATAAAAGTAAGGTTGTTGTCATCGTGCAGTTAAATTGCCGCAACTATGTTACTACATTACTCTCTTAGGAATTTCTGAATCGTATCCATGAGGTTCTGGCTAGACTGAATGATATAGCTATTTTGTGAACTTCTGTGTACACGGGAAGAGATTGGTGACCAACGGTGACAGAGTTGCAGTTTTCAACGATCACACATAGATTGCATGTGATTGCCAAATTTACTCCCATTCAGCTGCAAACTGACAAAAACACTTGCACCAGTAAAATCAAACATTTAAGTGCTCTGACAAACAGTGTCACCAAAATCCTCAGTGAAATGACACAACATGTTGCGCAGCTCTTGATAATGATCCCTATTTTATAATGCATTTACTCCCATATATGTCACTTGGATCCTTTACACTATCAACAGCAGCCATATATAGAAGTAATGCAATTCTGTAGTACTCGCAGCCAGCTGCTCTCTCACAGTGGGTATCTAACCTTTTTATCTGGTGTGAAAAGGACAGTGTTGGAGCAGCGGAATTATCCCGACCTCTAAGGTCTGAGCTATACACTTCTGCTGACGTGCTCCTCGGCTAAGGTCTTTATACTGTGTCACCTAGCCCCTTCCAATACCAGCAGTTTCAGTTTCCTTAATGTCAAGCCACTTTTGTGCATTCAGCAGCAGCCTGTTCCTCAGAGGAAAAGGTTAAGATGCTGTGTTTCAGGGGCTTGGGCAGGATGCCTCCCGTGCTTTCACCAGAAATAGTCCCACGGGGAAGGCCACAGCTGAAACTAGCTGACAAGTCCACTTTGCCAGTAGGTCATCACGTAAATTGGAACCAATTAATTTTAGATGTAAGCAAGTAATTCTTCTGATCTAGATTTTGGACAGCGGTGACTCACATGAACTGCACACATTGTGTGTGTTATGTGTGAGAGCAAAAATGCGCTATGCCAAATGTTGCTGAGCATCTTGCCCTCAGGGCTGCAGGTTCCCAAAGGAAGATCCGCGTATGGGTGACAGTTTGTGACTAACAAGTGGAGCTGCTGCTTTGCACTGTTTGATCAAGGTCTACACACCTGATAATGACGTGGATTTTTCCACATTATCCACCACGGATGATTTCTCAAAATGATGGTCTGCATTTTGGAATTTCTCTGTGATTTTTAGGAAGTTATATCTCTCAAGGACAGTGAGAAATTTCCCACATGGTGACTTGGCTGTATTCACAGTACTCTTACCAGCCTCTTCTTTTTCTTCTTTGCTATTTTCTTTTCTTTCTTTTTTTTTTTTTACTATTTTTCAGCAGAATCACAAAGACAATAAATGCAGTAGGAGAATGTCTTCTAATCAGGGAGTGTGACAGAGGATTTACAAGAAGGGAGCAACAAAAGCTCTGTGTGCCACAAACAAACAAAACCATGAACAGTAAATTTGTTTCAATTTACCAAAGGAAAAGAAGCATGAATAATTCATACTTTCTTTAGTTAGATTTTTACAGTAGATGATCCCCCAGCATCATCCTCCATGGAGAGTTGTGGCTAGAAACAAAAACAATAATAAAAAAATAACTTTTTTATTAGTAACACTATGTTCTGCCCAAATCAAAATTCATTTTATCTATGCATTTTGTTTGTTTACTTCTACCATCCCGAAAAATGCTGAATTTTTCAGTTTTCATTGTGTGAAATTGCAAGAGCACAAAACGGTAACAGGATAAACAAAAACATGAGAGAAACCTGCAAAAACAAGACAAAATGTGGACTGTGTATTGGTAAAGATGTTTTGTCTTATTGACATATTGACAGTTCCCTCATCCAACCACGCATATATATATATATATATATATATATATATACACACACACACAAATTGAAAAACACAGTTCTGATATGTATGGCTTTGATTCCAATATGTATCAGCCATTAACATACAGATAATGTATTTTTGTATACATGTGTATACAGAAGCGCCTTGAGGCAACCATTGTTGTGATTTGGTGCCATATAGATAAAAGTGAATTGAACTGAACTAAACAAGAGTTCTTACTATGCTAAAATAAATCTGCTGGGTATCTACTCAACAATTAATTTCACTTCACCAAGGTCAATGAGCCAAAAGAAGGTGTAGAAGGTACCATCATATAGGGCCTTTGTAAAAACCTTAATGCTAATGTCCAGCCATTGATTTGACCTTTGCTGGAGAAGTGAAATGAAGAACCTTTCATGGTTGGTTGAATGAAAAACAAAGTCCATATGTATCTTACCCTAGAAAGCATGAGCTTGTTAAAGGGTTTGAGGTGGGAGTGAGAGCGCACGAAGTCGTCACTGTACCTGTGCAGTGCTTATGAAGGGCCCCTAGCATCCGTTTTCCATATTCCTCATGTTGCTAGAAACTAGATGGCACATTTCTCTGAGGCAAAAATCCCCCAGACTCCTGCTGGCAGACCGAACAGAACATTCTGACCTGAAACTATCTCTTTCATAACTAATTAATGCTGCGTTTAGGCCTAATCTTCCAGTGCGTTTTCTTTTATGCTTTTCTTACTGTAGTTTATCATCACAGTGACAGCAGGGATCTCCCTTCCTCGAATTCAGTGAGCAGCAGCACGCAACGCAGCAGGAGGGAATTTGACAATAAATGGGTATGTGACTTAAAATACTAAAAAGCAACATGTGTCATCGCTGTTCAAACAATTGATTGCCATTCAAGGTCTCACTGGTCAAGGATCTGCTGCTGCAGCAGGCTCAGCATGGAGTATGATGCCAGACTGGAAAGATAAAGACAGGAAATCAACAGCCAAACTGACATGATGCCATGGTTAGGGTTACGTCAATCTTACACCCTAGCCTTAGCTGACAAAATTTAAGAACAGATATCTTCTCAGATGTCTGAGTCATTGCTGCACTTGGGCAAATTAATCTCAAGTCCCAAATAGGCTTAGTATCATCATTTGTATATACAGTCGCAGCCAGCTCACATGTGGTCATCAGCTGAGAGTGTAATTCTCGCTGTTTGCCTTGAGCAAAGCTCCAGCTGACCCTCATCTTTTGTTTAACGAGTAACAAACTGCAAAATGAGGAATCACCACAGCTGCCTCAAATAGAATAGTTTTTCTTTTTTTTCAAGGGCCTTTGTGAGAAGATAGCGGGGGTTTCAGTCCCCGATTTCCTCTTTGCTACCATTCCTGTCTTTTCAAGTGATCTTTTTAAACGGCACTTTTACAGAGGTGGCATTGAGTCATAAAGGAAAGATTGGGTGGCTGTCTTATGGGGACATATTTGTTCCATATTTATCCAGTTTAAGCTATAACTGCACTGTAAATGCTCGTGCTCATTCAAGTTGCTGAAGGAAAAATCACTTTTAAATAACAAACAAATAACGATTTCTCACGCGTCACAGGATGAATGTTTGTAATATGATTCCCGTGCAGTGTACAGGAAACGCATTATTGTTACAAAAGTGCATCGTTGTTGCATTTTATTACCGATACGCAGCAATTTGAGTTCATTTGGAATTAAAAGAAGCAGACACTGACATGTGCAGTGTAAGAGGGGAGAAAGACAAGATTGCTTCTTAAAAAGTAGCATTTGGAGGGGGGAGTACTCTGTCTTTATTTAGGTGTTAAGGCCCCAGTCACACAGGCCTACAGACCAGTCGCTAGGGAAAAATATATATTCCCTGAGCAGCTGGGAAGTACTTGGTCTAGGTTCCTGGCTGTCACTTGCTAAAGCCACAGGGAGACACAGAACTTGGCAGGACCTGCAGCAACCTGCTAGAGGCTGCTAGAGAATAAGTGTATTTCCTGACTGATTGCTGGTGGTTGCTAAGTGGAATTGTTCGCTGACGTTTCCAGTGCTGCACCAAAAATCTCCTTGCCGTTGCTTTGGTTGCTAGCAGATTGCCATGGCTTGTATTTTGCACCAAGAGTGCTAACTTCTCTACAAACACTCGCCAACTACTTGATAATTGGTGAAAGCGTGCCTTTTTTAAATTACTTTGAAGGTGAACAGTCACCTTTTATGTTTTACTTTTTCAGTTTGCAGTACTTGGAAGCTTTTTCAGTTTCTCCCCTGCAAACTACAGGAAAAAGAAAGGATCACAAAGAGGTTTTTGGTGCAGCTCCACTTATGGATGCCAGATATTTTGGGGAACATATATTCTTCCATCACTGACGGGTTTCTAGACCTGTGTTACAAAGGCCTAAAGTTCTGTTCATGCTGCATATTTACTCATATTTGTTCACCAACTCGTTCACCTTCTGTTGGAATAAACAGTGTTAAGCAATAAGCCAATAAGTCGTATGAGGCGTCTTTCTCTCAGAGTAGCTCAGCTGTCTCGTGGTCACAAACACAAAAAGACACAGACTAATGCACACATCAGGAGAGGCGGGTGAATGTGACCCAACACTTCACATTCACCCGTAAGGAGCAAATGGAACAAAAGGTGAAATATAACATCTCCGGAAAGGAAAAGAAGAAATGCAGAAACCATTTGGAGGCAGCGCTATGGAAGCATTTTCTTTTTCCTTATGTCTTTATTTTCCTTTAATAGTAAATAAACTTCCTTTTACATAGCAAGTTGTCTGTGTATCCGTAGCCACATTGTAAACAGGGTGCCAACATGTCAAAATCAACATAAAAAGGCTTAAATAAAATAAGGCTTATAAATTATGCCAAAATGAATCCATTGTCCAAATCATGATGTTTGATGCTTTTCAGTCTTGTATCAGAAAAATGGGCAAAATTCATTGTTGTCTTCTCTCGGTTCTTTTACATTTTATTTTGATAACAGCTACACAGATTCCTTTATGAACGCAAATACAATTCATAATATTCATATGGAGAGTGGGGCCACATAAATAAAATACTACTAATACTATGAACAGAAGAGATTACAGTAATTTTCCTGGAGGTCTAGCAGACTAGTTAATGTCGCTATCCATGGTGCTGATTTGCAGTCAAGGACGCAACAAGAAGAGCTCTTAAAATACATAAATCATACAAGAAGTTTTAACTCTTGCAAATTTATATTAAATAAATAAATAAAAAGAACAATACACTATTTAAATCCCCATTTATGATGGAGAATTTACCAGCACAAATGTTTACCTGAACCGGTGAAGCAGTAGTCATGAATATTCACAGCATGATCGGAATGTCTTTGTGTCGTTGGGGGAAATGCCATTTGCTTTTCAAACCTGTGACAAGATCAACTTTTATGAAGTGAGTGTAGGTTGGCTAGGTGGGAGGTCCATCTGGCGCTATGGGATGCCCTTGTCATTGAGGGGGGACACAGCATGGACATGCCCACGGAACAAGGCGACAGATGCCAAAAAAAAAAAGAAAAAGAAAAGTACAACAAAAAAACAAAAGTACACACGCTGACAGGAGCTGCAGCTGGCACCCGAGGGTGGCATATCCTTGACATGCAATCGCCTTTCCTTGATAAGAAAGTGAAAGACAAGAGGGTGAAAGCAAAGGAGGGTATGATTGAATGTGGGTTTTGCTGTTGTTTTGTGTGTGTGTGTGTGTGTGTGTGTGTGTGTGTGTGTGTGTGTGTGTGTGTGTGTGTGTGTGTGTGTGCGTGTGCGTGTGTGTGTGTCGTAGACTTTTCCGCTGCCTCAGCTCCTTGGCAGTATCTGTCTGTCGCCAAGGGGCCCCAGCCCTGGCCCCGAATCAGCCGGCGAGCTGTGTCCACTCAGCACTTCCCCTTGCCGCTGGTAAATTAGTCCCAGCAATATGCCACACAGCTCCTCACACCCTTCTCACTTGTGTGCTATTGTTCATGCCCTTGAGGGAGGCAAGTATGTGTGTGGACTCTTCTGTGTGTGTGTGTGTGTGTGTGTATGCACTGCTGATGCAAATATGTTCATGTTCAAATGTGATTAAGGAAGCTTATACTAGATTTTTATGCATATAAGCCTTATTTCCTATCAGGGACTTTGGTCATAATTCCAGCGGTCACCTTGAGTTCCACAAAGCTAACAAAAACTAGTCTCTTTTAAATCAGATGATGAATTCAGACGTTTCAGCAATTCAATAACACCATTTCAGTGGTACGTATCTGATGGGCCCTCAGGCTGAATTTTCTTCTTTCAAAAGGTCTCTGCTGAAACCAGAGTGTGTCTGTTTTAAAGAAACACAGAGAGTGCTGTTTGTCACAGGTTGCCACATTATAAGAAGCCACATGATACTATGATCACATTTGGCAGAATTGCTCTTAATTTTCAGAACAGCATTATTGGCTTGTGGTCGCAGGGCTATCGCACTCAGCTCTCCTTTCCGATTTACAGCTTTGACCAGGCGGAAGTACGTTTTGTTACTTTTTGGTATTTCATGGGGTCATTTTTAGATCTTACTCAATTGAATTTCAGAATTTCAAAACGTGTTATGTTTTCAATAGAGGTCAAGGTTGTTCATTTTGGACAGTTGTTGCTGTTGTTACTGAAACAGTTTAGTTTTTTTAATGGGGAAATGTCAAACAATAGCCTTGGGCTTAATGCTAGACATGACAATTTTTTCTTTTGGCTCACCTCACATAATTTCGAAGAAAACTTTTCTGTTAAGGGTGAAAAAAGAAGCAGACATCGGCAGATACGATGCATTGCAGTTCTCTGGTCGCATGAAGCACAAGACAGCGGGTGTCTTTGGCACTTTGCGCAGCAGCCGGGATATTAATAAAGCTGAACTGCCTGACTTTGGTCTTGTCGGTGAGCTTCAAAGCTAAGGTTATAAAACCCATGTATCAATATTAAGTAAGTGTCGTTTTCAAATTGTATCGCCAGTAATGTGACTGCTTCTCACAACAATGTTTTCATTTTTAAAAGAAGATAAGCTGTTCACCTATATAGAGTGCATAAATAAAGATGTGACATTTAAAAGGCCCCACATTCCTGGCTGTAATTCTACACACTCACCCAGTGGGTGGTGGAATTAACGAGGCTACTAGCCACTAAAGCACATGTAGCGGGTGGGGACCCCTGATGGTTGCAGTGCTACTGCCAGGGCTGGACAAACTTTACTATCTTAACCACAAACCAGGTCCAAAGGAGAAACACATCCTGTGATCTGTCACCTCCCAGTTGTGCATCAGATCAGTGAAGTGGACCCCTAGCTTCAAGCTCCAGGCAGGTCGACAGATGACTGTTCAGACCTCCTTTGTAGGTAGAATCTCCTAGGGCCCGTTGCCACTCACAGATCACTACAGAGAATTTGCTTTCTAGATACAAAATATGCACCATTTAGAACAGCACGGCAAGACAAGATTTAAAGCAAAGATTATTTCTTTGGTTTGTAAAACCATTATGTTCACCACATTACGCTAATTTCCTACCACGGAGAGATAGACATTGTATATGGCTGTATACGGTTCACTTTGATCTTAAATTAGGCCAGATCAATGAAACTGCCCTTTCTGTCAGGGTAAAGAAGTTTAATCATGCATTGAATCCCTCAGATATTTTCATGTCAGATAAAAGAAGTACGATTTAAACAGTACGTCTCAACTTTTCTACATGATAAAGAAATGCCGCTGTGATAAATACAGGAGATCTGTTAGCACGGCTCTTTGGAACTAAAATGTAAGTAATACATGTATAAAATTACAGTAAAAGTAACTCACTGGCCAGACTGTCTTGTAATGATGAAACAAAGCTGTTTTGCTTTGATTTTTTTATACTGACTAACTATAGAAATGGACATTTCTGTTGTAGATAGTGAACAACGAAGAAACATTATGCTATACTAATGTTTATCTATTATTTAGTTTCTTTGGTGTAGCATCACTAGCCAAGGAAGAGGCCTTTATTGGCACCCGTTTAGCTGATTCTGGTCCCTGGGCCATATGTTTGATACCCCTGGTCTGGGATCTTACTTGCTGTAGTTTTGTATTTTTGTATTAGTTGCATATCTATATGTTTATATGTTATTTTCAACCATATAAATGTAATAAATAGCTGTGTGAAAGACATTATTACAATTAACTGTATTCACTGTATGTAGTTCTGGTAGTTTTACAGGAGTGTAGACTGTACAGGAAAGTGTGGGCACTGTTGGGTTAGGGTCTATTCAGACTCAAAATTTCTTGCTACTGCAAAGACACTAAAATGCATTTTCTCCAAAGACGTCGATGTACAACTGAAACATGTTTTAACACACCGGTGCTTGCATGAAAAATGTGCCTTCTTCGTTTTCAAGCACACACACACACCCGCACAAAGCGGAAACGCAGCTTTCATCCGAAGAGTGCTGAGTTTCTTGTTTTTGTGCTATTGATACGAGCCCCGGATCGATGGGTCGATCCGACCTCTCCTTAAATCAGACAAAAGAAGCAAGTGTTTGATGATAACTTTCTATCGACAGGGATCTGGGGGTGTAGGGAGGGGGTGTGGATGGAGGCATTTAACATAAAAAAAGGGGGGGGGGGCAGTTGTAGGACACAAAAAGCAAAACATGACAGATAAGCTTCTGTGGATTTTTAACATAAGCCAAACCCTTTTTGGGGTTGTATTAGGTTACGTACAGTGCAAAAAGCCAAATCCTCACCTCATTAATTCACCCACATGGTTAGAGCATAAACATTACTATCCAGACAGAATTCTTAGGAGCATGTGGTAAAGGTGGAGTGAACATCTTAGCTCTGATTGCCAGTCTGGGGGAAATGTGCTTTTACATTTTTTGCAGGTGGAGCAGCTCCTGGATCCAGCATGTATACCTAAGAGATGAGGTGCTGATGGATTTTGTGGATTTTTCTTTGTTTCATTTTGGTCATATACAATTCCCCGTGCATCCCGGCTCCCTTCACCTTTCCTCTCGATTACTGAATATTGTTGTTTCCTCAAATCTCTTTTATTCACATGCTGGAAAGCACCTGGCCAACTTAACACCATTCATCTGGATCCCTTAGCATATCAAATGCCTTCAGTCAAGGGTCGTTTGCATATCCTCTTGTCTTTCTGAGGAGAATGGTCCCCACTGATAAATGCAGAGCGTATGCTGCAAACTGAAGAAAAGCCAAGAGTTTGCAGGCGCTGTGAACTTGGGCGATCAGTCGGCTCTCTTCTGCCCTTGCTTTTCACGCTTTCTGAACTTGAGCCATAATGGTAGTTGATGAGCAAACGCTAAGGCATCTGTTTCACTATGATGTACAAAGTTGTTTCCACAGGGACTCAGGTGGCAGTGACACCTAATTATGAGTTCAGCTTAAGTTTTTCCAATTGTAAGTAGTTGTAATGGCATGTAAAGACGTGCCACTGTTTAGAGGGAAAATTATTTCGCCACAAGCTGTACCGACGTCCACTAACCAATCACTAACATGGTGTAAAAAATGTTGCCATGTTTTACAGATTTATATTTAAATGTGTGGAAATGGTGATGACAGTGGATTGAAGGCAGCGAGGCGCTGCTGGAGATGCAGCAATGTTTATTACAACCTGATTCTGCATGCGAAACGGCACTTGCTGCCAAGAGAATGGGTGGCTTTCTTCTCTGTCCTATTTTCAGTGTTCGTTTCCTTCAAGTGGCCATTTTGTGCCATAATCCTGTCACTACGGCCGCTCTGTTTGAGTTTGATATTTTAATGCACTCATTGCATGGCTCTATGAAGCTCTAAGCCTTTCTGTGCAGCTCACCTCAGATGAATTGTTGGGAGGGGGTTGGGAGAGAAACAGGGAGCCAAGAAAAAAGGTTTGATGCAAGTGCTGAAAATACCTAAATAAAGTGGATGGTGTATACTGGTGACACATGACTGCAGTGCAGTATTAAAGCACCCTGCCGAGAGTACAGCTGCACGCCCAACTTTCTCTGAGGCCTTCTAAGGTGCAGCAAATACTGTTGAATATAAAATATTCATATGCAGCTTTACCAACAGGATGATAGAACTGCCATGTGACTGCAATCTTGCAGTGGAGGCATAATGTCTGAAATATACATTTGTAGGGTTTGATGAGAGCAATAACAGCGCAGGCAGAACTGCTGGTTCGGCAGGCACACCAGACGCCGCAGATTGCACTGCGCCATATATTTTATTTTTAATCATGCAAAGTCCTGAGTCTAACGACCAAAACAAAATGCTACATCAACGATAATGATAATGGCGCTCATGATTAAGAAAGCAAAGCGCTAGTAAAGTGTAAAGGAGTTTTGCAGTGACAGAAACCACATTTACTGTCCATATGGTAGCCTGTTGAACCACATAACTCATCGAACAAAGCGTGGCGAAGGAGAAACCTGGGAGGAGCGCTCAACAGGCAAATGGAATTGGAAAATTTAAAAAAAGGCACCCGAATAAGGCTTACAATCACCCTTTTATAAATCAACGAAACAACGTTCATTTCCAATCGTCGTGTAAATCTCACAAGCAATTCCTGGTGCTAAAAGTCGCAGTGCTATCAGGGAGTGATTAGTTCCCTCGCAATTTCAACACTGACACTACTCAGAGACACTAAAATAGTATGTCACAAATTAGAGGTGATGATAATCTCAGTAGAAATGTGCTGAAGAGTGGAAAAGCAGGGCAGATGGCAGGAGCTTCATCACTGGTCTGTTTAGTGACACACCAAGTCGCTTTGCCAGAGCAATATCAGCCCCCATCCCATATGACCAATTATCAGAGTTTCACCTTGGGCTCATGGTGGTAATGGTGCTGATGGTGGGTGGATGGGCAGGGGAGGAGAAGGGAGGGGAGGGGGAAGGTGGATAAAGGCATGAGCACCTGTTACTAAAGCAAACTGAATCCTCTGTCATCAGTTGTCTTGAGGATGCGCCTGCTTTCCGTCTATCTGTTAGTGTCAAACGGCAACCGTAACAAAGGGCAACTGAGCAAGCAGATAAATGCTCTAATAACATGGGAAGATGGTAGGAGGTTGTTTGTAATGGCTGCGATCAGTAGATGCTCGGCCTTTGATGCCCATGGCTTCAGCCGTCCTCTAAATTTGTCAATTACACCTCCTTTGTGTTCGCCCATTGTTAAGCCTTTGCATGCCACACAAAGCCAATTTCTGGCTGTGCTCAACAGGGAATCCCATCTTCAAAAGGCAGCAGGGAACTGTGTTTATTAGATTTGAGAACCTGGCCGGAGATAAGGTGAATTACCCTGTTGTGTCATCTCCCAGATGAGAAAGGGAGTGTGAAATACAAGTTGTTTGACTAAGGGAAAAGGGAGCAATTCAAGACTACAGATTAGTCTTAAATGGGTAGAATTTGTAAATGCCTCCAGGCTGCCTACAATATTTATCTCTTTACATCACTCATCATAATCAAATATTACATATGAACACATTTGATCAAGAGCATTTTCACATTCAGTAAACAATTATCAGCAGCTATTATCATGATGTTCAGTTCCAAAGCTTTTATGTTCAACATGTTGCCTGCCCAGCGCCCTGTCAGATGGAGACCGTCATCATTAGCATCAATGTGCACATTTGAGCTGATGTTTATAGAGCCTAACAGAATCCTAATAGAATGTTCCACATTCTCGAGGATTCTGGAAAAAAAGCAGAAATCTGATGAAAATACTTGAATTTAAGTGTTTATTTAAAAAGCATCAGTTATAAATTAGCTTTAAACTAATGCAACAAATAGCTCTTTTCCCTTTCTTTTCTCATTTGACATAGATACAGTTAGATATTTATCAATATACCTTCATCAGTGTGCATGCCTCCCTTATCTCCACTTCATCCTCTTCCTCCTCGCCCAAAGTACCATTTTCTAAAGTGAAGTCAGGGCTCTAACAAAGGGAAATATGCCTAAATGTGATTATTTATTCCTAAAATTTTACGCAGTTATGTATTATTAGTTTAACTTTGTTACGTCCCCACATGAAAGCTAGGCGAAGAGGGTGGGGGACTGTAACATTAGCATATCACAAATGTAACCGTCCTGTCTCAGGGCAGCTGAGAACGAGGCAGCCTTATGAACAACAGTTGGTTGTAAGCTAACATTATGCCAGCTCCTAGCTTTTAGCTAAGGGTCCTAAAAATCGCATTTTCCCCTGATAACACATTTTAATATGCTCTCACATTGCATAAGAGTATTTGCTAGATGCCTGACAACATTAGATCCACTTCAGTTGGGGATAATTTATTCCAGTCAAACATCTATAAATGGCTACTTGTTCAACACATCCCCATGTTTCTATTTCCGTGCCTTGCCCTCTACTTTTCTCTGGTTGACATCTGTCAAAGGTATCAGGGGATCCGCCAGACCTGAGAGCTGCCAAAAATTCAATTCAGTTCAATTTTGTGTATATAGCACCAAATCACAGAAACAGTCTTCTCAAAGTGCTTTATACTGTAAGATAAAGACCCTGCAATAATAAAGAGAAAACCCAAACATTCAGACTCCTGTGAGCCGTTCTTTGATGAGGCCAAGCTTTTTGCTTCTATATCAGTAAATATTTGTTATTCGCATTGCTGGCACTTTGATCGGATAGAAGTGAGCTTCATTGACTCAGTAACTTATATTGGATTTCTTTCACAAAGATTTACAGCCAAAAATTTTATATAGTAGAAATTCAGAGAAACTAAGGCACAGAGGCTTAAGCTAGTGGTGGGCGGATCGATCCAAGTATCGATTTTATCGATACCAAGTCGGCATCGGTATCGGATCGATACTAGCCTGGTTAAGTTCCGCTCTTGTTTGCAATGCTGTGGTTTCGGCAAACATGAAACAGCCAGGTCGCTGGACTCACTGTTCCTGTGTCAGCGCAGAGCAGACACAGTTCCCCCTCCCCCCTCTTGTGTTTAGATGTTGCACTGTCACATGACATAACTTAGGCTACGTTCACACTGCAGGTGAAAGCGCATCAAATCCAACTTTTTTGACCCTATGCGACCCACATCCGATCATGGCATGACAGTGTGAACGGCACAAATCACCCTCCCTCTCCTGTTTCTACTTCAATCATGAAACTGATCAATGATCAGCTGATCGGCTTTTCTCTCTTGTTTGTTTATCGCCCACTTTGCGCCAGAAAGAGGAAACCAGCAGATGTCGCGCTAAACGACAGCAGCACGTTTAAGCTTGATCAGCTGTTGTTAGAATTTATTTAATATTAATTTCTAGTATCAGCTGATGTTTGCTGGAGCCACAGCTGTAAACCTGTTGGTCATGATATCGGTTTGGATATGTGATGAGAGGGAAACATGAAGATGAAACCAGGAGATGTCCTTACTGAATCATCAGAGCTGTGATGGAGAAACAGGTTTACCTTTTAGGTGACATGAATGAGTTGAAGGGAAGTTATAAACTGTTTCTGAGAGACAAATAACACCAGGATCCTTTTCTAAGTAGCTGACAGCTGGTAACTGTGCAGGGGCGGGTCTAGCAAAGTGTTGCCAGGGGGGCATGTAGGGCATTAAAAGGGAAAGGGGGGCACAAAGAAATACTTTCTTATTCTCATTTAAAAGGTCTCACTTTTAAAAAAATAATTATCTGAGTCTTGCAACAAACAATTGATAGATTGATACATATATACCATCAGAACAGTGTACATCGCTGTCACAACAGTGTTTAATTTCATTCAAAGGCTTTATGATTTTTCCTATAATGGCGGCCGGTCTCTAGTCAAAATGCCCGGGACGATTTTTTTGTCCCAGTCCAGCCCTGTAAGCAGCTCATCTGCAGTCTGGTGTTACCTACATCTTCCTATTCAGAAGGCAGAATTTCCGAGTTCTGAGTACAATCGAAAGCACCACGACTGCAGTTTTTGTGTTGGATGTAAAAAGCAGGCTAGGATAGAATCAGGTGTGGGGATTTCTCTCGTGGAAATGTGCACATTATTTTTTCCTTTCTATTGGTAGGTGGCACAGTGCACTTGTGGCAAGTAAGCAAGCTAGAAGACTGGCAATCTTGCTGGGTATCCAGTTACGGAAGAAACACATAAACAAGAGAATTCTGAGTAAAACCAAAGTTACTTTCCCTAGTAACTAGTTACTCTGAAAGTAACGAGTAACTTGAAGTAACTGAGTTACTTTTGATAGAAGTAACTAGTAATGTAACTAAGTTACTAATTTAAAGTAACTTACCCAACACTGGTGATGTCTTCTTTTGCACATGGAGGCCGCTTTGAGGGCCGTGAACAGTTCATGCTGGAGCGCGTTTGCTGTCACATTTTATTTGTAGTGTGAACAACCAGACAAAAAAATCGGATTTTATCAAAAAATCTGAATTGAGCTCTAAGACCTGCAGTGTGAACATAGCCTTAGACGCTTTGGGGGTTGTTGTTTACATATTATTTATATTTTCACCAGTTGTTGTTTTTGTTGTTGAGAATTTTAATTGTAATTTTTGTATTATAGTTTCTCAATAGTACTTGTTTGTTTTAATTTGTTTACTGGTTTGCATGCACTGTTTAGATTTTTCTTTAAAAAAATTAGAATAAAGCATTTTCTATATAATTATAAACTTTGTCCTAATTATATCCTGGGTGTTAACTATTTAATAATGAAAACGGAAACATCACGAAGAAGACTTAAGGCCATGAAAATTAATTGAGATTTAGCAAATCAACTACATATCCACCTTATTTATTGAAACGTATCAGCATCGTATCGGTATTGGCGATACTGGTCCGTACTTACTTGGTATCGGATCGATACCAAAATATGCAGTAGCTTAAGCTTTGTACTTTTTAGCATGTCACATTATTTGTAGCAATAATGATTTTAATTACTTTTTATCCAAATATTTTAATTCTTTATTCTATTAATTTATGTATATCAGACTCTTTGTCGTCCCACTCTAGCTCTTCCTTCCCGATATTGGACTGGTGCCTGCGCTTGCTTGCATTTCACCTTCCTGCTGCTTCTTTCTCTTTATAACTCACTGTTTGTCTCCATGACTGATTTGACTGGCGCCCCAGTCCCGTGCTCCAATCCCGCTGCTGTAGTAATCCACACACCTGCTTTGAAAAGTGCAGCTAATCTGTCAGTCAGGAAGGCTATGATTTCAAATAAGCAGCTCACAAGGGTGCCGGATCCATGTCAGGTGGGGTGGGGATGGAGCACAGAATACCAATTTACCATAAGTTCCTGTAGGAACTGGAAATCAAACCCCTATCCCCTAAGTTATTGGGCCAGTGCTCTACCACCTTACCCCCACTGGCAAGATATAAATACATGTCAGGGTTAGTAACTCACATCCTGTCCCTCCTCAAAATGACATAGCAACAAAAATGCAACGATTTTGTTGTGGTACATGGACAAAAACTGTGCCTTTCTGTGCTTCCTGTACTAAACTTAAAGCTGATCACCTGTCATTAAATGAAGAAATGTATATATTTGTTTTTTCAAAGCAGCAGATTTGAGAATTCATGGATAACAACAACAACAACTATATTTTAGTATTTAAAATATAATTTTGATTAAAGAGCTTGCACATACTGGTGGTTTAACCATAACCAGGAATATTTTTTAAAATATATTTTATTAATTAACAATATTATGCCTGTTGTTAAGAGCAGCTGTGGTATGAAGCTTACATTGGGTGGTGATATGATACATTTAATAAGCACTGCTTTTCAAAGCATAGTTAATGGCATTTTTTTGAGCCAACACTCACTCAGAAAACTGAGCTTTTAAATTAAAAAGTGTAATCATTGTATTTTAACCCAAACCAGAACCTGAAAAGCTCTGTTCCCTAAATCTCAATAAGAAAACAGCAAATGAAAATGCAACTGGAGTGTAAAGTTATAGCCTACAAAAGAGTTCTTAGGAGTATGCTTGTAGTCTCTTCACTGAATGACAAGTGAGCCATTGCTAACACCTCCTTATGCACAAAATATGTTTCAGGAACACACTGTGTACATTTCTTTACCATGAAAACGAATCAGTAGATTAAAGTGCTACGCTTGCCATTAGACTGTGTTGAAATGTAGGATGACGTCTTCTCAGGGGCGAGAATATAACATGAACTTACATGTGAAAAACTAAACGGTGTTAGAATGCATTCAGATGCCCTTAAAAATGGCATGATATAACTTACAAGTTGTGCTTTATGTCAGTTAATGATATAGGAGCAAAATTGCCAGCCAATAGTATAATGATTTAACATGACAGCAGCCTCTCCTTGCTAGCATAAATACTCAGTTTATGTTTGGTTATACTGCTTAAAGGCCTAGAAGTGATATATGGGTGTGAAGTCACCCCTTGACTGTAGCAAACTACAGCATGATCCAATACATTAACCTGTCTATTTAGACAATTTAAGTTTAAGTAAAAATCCATTTTACTTTTATTGAACTATTCCAACTATTTACCTTACTGTTAGTTATCTGTTCAGACCTCCTTGTTTGCTTGTTAATTAGTTTTTTTATGCACTCAGATACACAACTCATGAAACCACAGGTGTTTTTCTTTTTAAAAAAACAAGTAATCTCTTTTTTCCCTTCATTGAGCTGCTGAAGGATTTTACCACTTGGTAATAACAAAAACCAATTAAGTCAGCCAATGTTCATTGCTCTGAAAAATATGAAGAAGTAAAAAAAGAAAAAAAAATGTCGTGTTGAAATTGTGTGTCAGCCAGCGAGAGAATGGCATTCACATTTTCCCTTCAAACTTGTATTCAAATTGGGATGTGTGACACCAGTGTCACTGCTCCACCTGGCTTGAGCGTCTGCTGTCACCTTTGGGGAGTGAGTTCAGCTTTTGCCAGAGTGTCGATCAGCCAAACTGTCGTTAGGCCACAGAACAGTCATGCACTGCCAACTTTAAATCGCTGCCAAGACAACTTTGTATGCAAGCATCTCCTTCACTTCAGATGCTCCTCTTGCCTCTTTCTTCCTCTTTTCTCTTCTCACTTCCCTCCATCCTCCACGCCACCTGTCCTGCATTCTCTGAGATTGAGCGCAAAGTTTCTCACTTTTGTCACCAAGACAAGGGATTGCGAGTGCGCGCGAATGGTGTACGTGTGATGGCGGCCGTGGCCACAGACTTGTGGGGTCTTCGAGCCTGCTGGACCTCCACTTTCCCCCACTAGTCACCCATTGGTGCGCTGAAGTGGTGTCCATCTGCTGAGTGTCTGTACGCCTGCCTTCCCAACCCACACAAGAACCCCTCACTATGCCACAAGTTCATTTTACTAACCAAATGGAGCACATCTTGTATTAGACAGATGGACATCCTTAGTCAAAAAAAGAGGTTATGACTTAGTGTTGATAAAACGTGATTTGGCTAAAGAGCCAATGCATGCTTTGTGTGTGTGCAGGGTTTTTTTGGGTTTTTTTTTTACTTTCTTGGTGCTTGTATGTGCTGGTTCGGACGTTTTCCGAACGCCATGGAAGTAGAACAAGTTGCACATTAACAAACGATTTGTCAAATGACAGACAACATTAGTAACCTTTTAAGTTGCAATGCTAATGAATCGCTTATGTATCATGACCAGCAAACTGCCAGGCAGCATCCATCCAATTGTTAGGTGAGAGGTGGAGAGAGACAAGGCAGGACCAGCATCTGAGCACCATTAACTCTTTATGTTTTGTTATTCAGCACACAGTTTATTCTCTTGTGTCTGGTGGAGGAGCCTTGGGGGAGATAACCAAAAGTTATGTGACTGGGCTTTTGATGAGTCTCAGCAGCATTCAGTGAAGTGCCGTGCTTGGTATGAGTTTACTAAGGTTCTGGAAAAGGGAGACAATAAAAGCTGTATTTCATTACATACTATTCTATAAAGGCGTATAGAGGTATAAAATGTTTAAAAGTGGGTTTGTTAAAATGGAAACAGGTGACTGGAGGAGCAAAAAAGTGCTGAAGCAGCTTGTTTTCAGATTAAAAGTGAATCTGAGCTGATTTTTAATTACCCTGTTTTGCATTTTTACTTTAACACCCGACAGATGCAGTTCCCTCAAAGAAATTATACTTGAAGAGGCATGAAAAAGTAAAATCTTGTTAAAAGTACACTTAGGCCTATATGCATTTGAATGTACAGTAAGTCTGCCACTGTAGATGACCACAGTGGCCTTTAAATCCATCTCTAAAGATGTGATTGCAGTGCAGACCTACAGACTGTGCAAACGTTTTAAGTCAACCCTCATTTCTTTATATTTTGCTTCCAACGAGCCAGACTTTCTTTTTTAAGGTACTTTTAAACGATAGTTCTCTGGTTTTCCCAAGGTCTTTCAAAGTTCTTCTTTGGCTGATTTTTCATTCATTTTCAGTCCAGTCCTTGTACCTGATCATTTTGTGAGGAATGTTTTTGTTTGCCACTCACCTATTAATCATTTACGCATAAAGAGACACCTAACCTGCGAAGTTGTCTTTGCTAAGACTTGCAACAGTTTAATTTTTCAACATGACAATGATCCCAAAGACGTTATCACTGCAGTAAAAACATACCTAGATAGAAAAATCACACAATGCAATACTATCAGTCACGGAAATGACTCATTCTCTATGTGTTAATTCACTCACTATGTGTTAATAGACCTCTCTACACTGAATTAAACTTGTTATTAATCTCTGGCACTCTTCCACAGCATGTGTTTTATCCTGTCTTCGGCCACCCCCCGGCCCTCGAACCTCGATCTGCTGGAGGTTAAAAGGGAGATTTTCCTTTCCACTGTTGCCAAAGTGCTTGCTCATAGGGGGTCACATGATTGTTGGGTTTTTCTCTATATGTATTATTGTAGAGTCTATCTTACAATATAAACTGCCTTAATGCAACTGTTGTTGTGATTTGGAGCTGTATAAATTACACTGAATTGAATTGAATTGAACTGAATGGATTGGTTTCCCCAGAGACAGGACCTCAAATTATTGTATACTATATAAGACATAGCATACATTTTCACTGCTAGGCTGATGATACCCAACTCTATCTGTCCATGAAGCCAGATAACACACACCAATTAGTTAAACTCCAGGAATCATACCTGTTATTAATCTCTGTCTCTCTTCCACAGCATGTCTTTATCCTGTCTTCCTTCTCTCATTCCAACCGGTCACAGCTTGAGCCTGGTTCTGCCGGAGGTTTCTTCCTGTTAAAAGGGAGTTTTTCCTTCCCACTGTCGCCAAAGTGCTTGCTCATAGGGGGTCATATGATTGTTGGGTTTTCCTCTGTATCTATTATTGTACGATCTACTGTGCAATATAAAGCGCCTTGAGGTGACTGCTGTTGTGATTTGGCGCTATATAAATAAAATTGAATTGAATTGAATCGAAATTATTGGAGTAGTGTGGGATCATCTCTACAGAGATCAGAACTAAAGGCAGAACATCCAAAGAAGAGCTTTGAATGACCTTCAAGAAGTCTGGAGAACTATTCCTGAAGACTACTTAAAGATATGAGAAGAAAGTTTGCCTCAGAGAGTTCAGACTGTGTTGAAGAATAAAGGTGGTCAAACCAAATATTGAGTTTCAAGCGCTTAAGAACCATGCAAACTTTGTTTTTGCGTTTATGCTGTATTTACATGTATGTTTGCACATGCTTAAATAAGTCAATTTCCTAGCAAAAGATAAAGAAATGAGATGTTGCTCCACCCTTTCACGGTTCTGTAATGTAAGTGATACAGCCATTTCTATACATAGACTTTGTGTCCAGAAATGTCCAGAAATGTACTACATAAGAGGGAAAGATGTGTTTCTCTTGCTAAATGTTTTACCACTTGTATATCCATGTTAGAGTTCAAAAAGAAAGTTATTCTCTGTTGCCTCTTTTTTAAAACAATATTGAGGCTAAAAACAGGGCTGAAAGTTTTAGCAGTGAACTAACTCGCTTCGCTATACTTTAAGCCTGCATCCCCTAAAGCATTATGTGAACCCTAATTAGAAAACACAGAGCACGATTATAAGTAAGAATAGACAACATTAATTAATTTAGCGCCTTTTCTGCATACATCAGTACATTGTTTCGACATTACTAAGCCTCAGATTGCACAAACACGGTTCTTATAATCCAGCAATGAGGACGCTTCTCTATACAGTAATTTCCCTTGTGTCTTAAAAAAAAATGTATATAGCACAACTGACTAATTGCATTCACGAGTAGCCCCGTGTATACTGATGATTGTGAAAATAACTATGTGTTAAAGACATGACACTACTGTGCTAAAAGCCTCTAAATAAATGGAGCAAAAAAAGAAGATAAGCCTACCGTTAACAGGATTAACTTTTTATTAATCACTACACTGAAAGGAGTCTCAAAACAAGGTCATATCTTTTGTTTTTTTGAGTGCTGAAAGACCTTAACGTGCACTTCTTAAAAACGACTCCACTTTACCAACCTAAAATATTCATGTTTTAGATATTTTAATAGTTACCTGTGCAGTTAAGAAGATGTTATGTTGGGTGTTTGCTTGATGGACTCACAGATAATTATGGTTGTTGCTTGGTGTGCAGATCATGGCTCAGTCTGGGCCCAACGTAATTGCTTCAGTTTAAAAAACAAATGGTAGTTTTATGAAACCAATTCCAGTCTTTAAGACATCATTTCGTAAATGTGCGTCTTACTCAGATTTACACAGTATGTTAATCGTCTCTAACTGTGAATCATTTGCAAATGGAACGCACACAGGCGTACCGTACTACATGCATTCAGGCGCTCCTCATTGCAGTAACAAGAAACTGCTTTAAAAAGTGCTTGAAAGCCTTAAACAAGTAAAACAGAATTATATCTTGCCTTACAAATTAAACAAAACTAAAAGAAAAAAAAACGATGCTTTCCCTTCTGAACTTTTTAATTCCTTTTAAATCACTTTACGAGATTTAACTCTGAGCTGAACAAAGGAGACGACAATTAATTGAAGGCTTTTCATTAATCGTGCTCAATTTCATATCAGTCTCCGGGGAGAAAGATGCTACGATCGCAGTTCTTTGTCTCATTACGTTTTCTTATCTTTTTCAGCGCACTAGTTAATGTTTATTTATTTAACTCGATATCGTCTACAATGCAAGGTAATGAAGACGAGAATGTGTGGTTGAGAGGAGGGATGTGCAAAGAGCGACCTGTCAGGATTGATTAGCCTTACAACAGTGCAGACGCAAGCAGACAGAGGCAGAAAAAGAAAGGGAAAACTCGGGGGACTGTGTTTTTTTATTTCCTTTTCTTTTTTGTTTAAACTCCCTAAGCCCCTTTGGAGGAAATCCTCATGAACATTATTGTGTTGTATTTATTTCTTTATTTTTTTAAGGGTGTGTGTGGGTTCTTGTATCACTCACACTGCGGGGACACAAGTCTCTTTCATCTGTATCGTTGCTGGAACACACCTCACTTTTGGGAAGACCGAAATAACAAAAAGCAAGTGTCTGTATAGAATTTAATGTCATGGAAATTTATAATGAAGACTAAAGGTGTGGGCCTATGTTTAGAGAATAGGCAAGTAGGTTATCCATTTATATGTTGAATGACGGGTGTGTGAGATCCAATTTAGAGTATATACTTACCTAATGCTTACCTAAGACCAACATTGACCAAGTTATGGTTGCCCTTTGGCGATTACTGTGTATAAAAGCAGAAAACCCCAAACAAATGCACCATTTCTTCCCGACTGCATTTCCATTACTGTTTCTAATAACCTTGAAGGATTTTTTTTGGGCTACAAAATTGCAATTATGTGGAAAATATATTGTGTTCTTTTACTGCAAGCTTAGGTGGCTTCGAAGAAGAAATGGTGAGAACTAATGCTGCCACAACCCCAGCCCCTTCAACTATACCTATTAAGCTTGATGAATTGAAACTGAAATGACTGGGATCCCTGCAGTGAACATATAAATAAGCTTCTCTCCGAGGGACAACAACAGAATGGGTTGGAGATTTATTGACAAGTTCTGGAATAGTGGGGAAGTTTTTTTTTTCCTGTTTTCTTTTTTTTCTGAGGGGGACTTTAAACCTCATGTTTACACTACTTTACTTTATAGGATATAATATAGGGGTGTATTGTGTAGATCAAGACAGTGAGAGGGCCAATATAGAGGATGCACATGCACTCCAAGTTTTAACTCTATATGGTTCAGAGGTGGATAATAACAACTTACATTTATCTTTTTTTAAACTTATTATACACATTATTTTAATGTTTGGGGAAAAAAATACATTTGGGTTTCATGCACAATACATTAAGAACCCGATCTGTGTGGATGTCGCCTCTCCTCATGAAACTGTTAAATAAAGTTAAAAGAGATTGAAACAACACAAAAACATGAGCTCAACATGAGCTTCAAAACTCTCCTGCTTTGTGTCATAAGTTTAAGTTAAGGCTGTGTATCTTTTAACTGTATTTAAGTAGTCATGTTAGTCTGATGAAGACAGAAAATTGCATGCATATAATAAATGTAAGAAAATGTTATAACATATCAGCCATGACATGGTTGGAAGTGAAGAAACCTAAGTGTCTAAGTTTGACAGATCACTCAGAATAAAACATCAGCTCCTTCCTGACAGCAGCATGGTAGTAGAGTGGTCAGCACTGTAGGCTCACAGCAAGACGGTTCCTGACTTGAACCCCTGCTGGGGCCTTTCTTTGTGGAGTATGCATGTTTTCACAGTGCCTGCATTGGTTTCCTCACATGCATGGTTATATATGTATGTAATGTATGACTCGTAGTCCCAACTGCTTGGAGTGGTCAGTATGACTAAAAAAACGCTATGCAAGTTCCAGGTGGATGCAGCTTTGGAGTTTGAAAAGTAAAGCTAGTACAGAAATGTCTTAAACTTGTATACTTTTTAATGTCCACCAGGGAGGCAGACGGAAAAGAGGTCCAGCTACATATAATTGTGAAAGAAAATGGTACTTATTCTCATTTTATTTGTGCTGTCAGAAAAAAAAGTTCCTAATAATTTCATGTTCTAAATTGTCATAGTGTTGATTTTGCAAATTATGCTTCAGTTTACAGTACAATTAAGAATAGAATATGATTGGCAAATGTGCATGCAACACCCCCATTGCACAGGGTGTGGTAGTTAGCTGGGGTATATATGGCTCTTGATGTATTAGCAGCAAAAGAAAAGAACGTCCTGGCAGTGTCATAATATCATGTAATTTGTTGCAAGAGGTGATCCAAATGCCCATTAATAGCTGTATTTTTGATCATTTGATTACATGCAAAATATGAACTGAAACAAGCGGGTTAAATGGATTTAAATTAGGGCAACAGTTGCAAAGGCCTAGCATAGCATACATATACTTTATATTACTTACGTTTTATAATGGAAAAATCTAAGTCTGAATTTCCACTGTTAGCTGTATCTGTCAGGTGGAAATCAGTGGTGTAAAAAGCTTAATACTTGAATAAGGAAGCAGAAACTAGAGCATAAAACTGGGGCACTCAAGTAAAATACAAGGACATGCAATTTGTACTTGAAAATAATATAGTTACATTCCAGCACAATGTGAGGAACCAAAACTGAATTTTTACTTTAGTGCAAGCTGATATAAAATCATTAGGGGAATATTGGTTGTGCCAGTGTGTTTTCCGTTATTTTTTCTTGATCATTACATACCTAAAGAAATGATTAAGGTATAAAACTTGGCAATGTGGATGTCTATTTATCTTAGTTGAAGCCTCTGGTGAAAGTGTTGTGACTGGCAGCTTGTTGGATAGTGTCCCTTAATCATGGTTAATGAACTGTGGGATGGTGATCAGTGCACAGTTGCATAAAATGTATCATTTCACCTAAATTGGGTCCCTCTCCTGAGTGCTTTGCTTTCCTCTCCTCGGGGATTCTTTGATAGGTGATGCATACAGTTTCACACATCACATCCTTAGTGGAGATGTTTTTATGTATATTTTTTTTTACATGTTATCTTTTAAGGTTATTTTGGCTGTAAGATTTAATCAGAGTTTCTATGGAAACTGCTCCTGATTCCAAAAGATTTCCAGCCACTTAAAAACTCATTTTTAACATGCACATGAGTTATTTGACTGATTAGCTGAAAGAGATTCCACTCTATTACAGCTTTAGTTAATTAATTAACTTCATATAAGGACAATTAATGGAGGATATTACACTCTTTTGTAAAGGCAATTCCAGTTTAAACTCAGGTAATGAGTTTGTGGACCTCTGCCACCAGCTGTTGGTCTCCGGTCTACAAAAGAGTTTCGTAAGACTTCCCAAGGTAATCCGACTTAGTTAAAATGCCAGAGACTTTGATTATGAAGAACAAAAAGGAAAAGGGACAGGTGGGGGGGCAGCATTGTTTCATGGTTCCCCTTCAATTAGATTTAGCTGTAATTGAACCCCTGGGGAAGCACTGATCGTCACAATAAAGTGCGGCATTACCTCAAACCGGATTTAGTGGCAACACGATCCTCCGCCGCTCTAGGTGAGACATTTAATTAAGTCCCATTGCTTTTGCAGCGCAGCCATATAACTGAATTAACAGTGCAGAGACCCACCAGGCATGCATTCACTCACTTTATACGGCATCTTCTTATAAATTACTACCTTTTCTGCCCAGCTTTAACAACAAAGGGATTTGAAGGCATCTTTCTTTAGCAGAAGGGCAAAAGCACAATGACACTGAAACTTAAAATACAAAAGAAAC
The DNA here is from genome assembly GCF_018398535.1 of Haplochromis burtoni. Lineage (NCBI taxonomy): Eukaryota > Metazoa > Chordata > Actinopteri > Cichliformes > Cichlidae > Haplochromis > Haplochromis burtoni. The sequence goes on from NW_024582443.1 coordinate 1,264,760, forward strand.
ACAAACATAAACTTTTATTTTTCATGAACACATAAGCTCCTGGTGTGTCAGGATCTCTACCCCTTTGGGCTTTGTTTTTTTTTTTGCACAACTTACTCTAAGTGAGTCTGCACCTTTTCTCCAGTGTCTAGCCTTATTGATGTTTGCTGAGATTTAGTCATGCAGTAATGAAGGCCAGCTTTGATTTGGTTGGTGGCTTTGGTCTTGTGTATGTGTGTGTGTGTGTTAGAGGCAAGCAAATCAGGGCATGCTTGATAACACCCCTAGCTTCCCTCTCCTCATTACTGCCAGACAAATAAATGCTGTGCATCTCCCTGGACCGCTGGCCGGGAAGATGGACCCTGGGACTTGAGTCTATGAGAATCTCACTGTGAGCTGTGCATTTACAGATACAGGCACCAAATTCACCACACACATTCAGTCACCAAGGAGACGAGAGAGGAACTGACAAATATGACAGCGAGGGTTGAGCAGGAGTGTAGCGTGAGGACAGAAATACGCAGAATGTGTAAAGCAGCGTCACTGTCCCAGAGTTGGCTGAACTCTTATCTAATCTTATAACAGTTGTCCAACAGTGCGATGAGCATAACAGTGTGTTCTTTGTATCAAGGTCACAGACCAAGAGGTTTTCAATACATCACTTTTACCTCTTTAATAGCTTTACCTTCTTCTTCTTCTTCTTCTTCTTCTTCTTCTTCTTCTTCTTCTTTCAGGTGCTCCCTTAAGTGTACCACCCCCCTCTGTCACACACACCCTCTGCATGTCTTTCTTCACTATATTCATAAACCCTCTTTGTGTTTTTACTCTTATTCAGCATTTTTTGTCCAATAAATCTACTATCCCTCCTCTGCAAACGTCCAAAACATCTCAGTCTGGAATCTCACTTGATTCTGGTACTGCTGATATACGCATTTCCAATTCTATCCATCCTGGACACTATATTAGCTTATTTCATTTACTGAGAGCATGGATTTCCAATTTGAGATAATGATTTATTGTTTTCCTGTTCAGCCATTGCAATGTTCTTCTTCAAAACTAAAACTCTTGCAGTGAAATTGTCTGCACTTCGGCACTCACGTATATTTGGCCAAACGTAGCCCTCCCTTTTGCTCTCAGACTGCTTCTGCACAATCACAAAAACCATTGTTGGATTGTTTTGTTTGGAATATTGTGTTACAGCCCTATCAAAATCCCCCCAAACAACACAATGGAAGATATGGTGCCGGTCAGTGAACTCATCTTTGCCTCATTGCGGGTATGTTTGTTCTTCTTCTTAGAGTGCTCCTTGCGGATGAGTATTGTTCTGCTTGGCAAACAAGTTGGTAGATGCTAAATTGGATCAGCAGAAGGCATGCTCTGGTCTACTGTGATTGGTTGCTTTGCTACCAGGTTGTATTTTTCTTTTCCCCATAAGGCAACTGGTGATGTTCTTGGAATCTGAAAATGCTGTTCAATATGTCAGGGTCTTCCCAACTTTGTAATAATTTATACCGAGGATAGAAGAATCACACGGGTCACTCAGAAGACGAGAACTAGGAGGAAGAGTTTGCAAAGTTAACGCACCTTCTTCTCAAAAGACATGCACCACATTCAGAGAAAGACAGATGTATAGTGATGAATATGCAACATGTATAAAAAGCCTCTTTATTTAGCTTGAATGTCACCTGTTATCAGAATGACTTTCAGCATGGATGCTTGCCTCACATCTGTCTCAACCATGAGAAAGAGACCAAAACAGATCGTTTGGTATTTTTTAACCTGTTTTTTTTTTTTAATCGTTGATGATACTTCTAATGAATCTCTACCACATCCAAAGCTGTATGCCCATGCTGTTTTCTATTTCTGTCTATTTCTGACTAGATAACAAAACATATCTATATACAACGTTCATTTCAGTCGGCCACTAGACAACATCTGTCATAGTAGCCCTCAGGCTTCCGCTGCCTGAGCATGTAGGGTCAATAGATCTAAACTGACCCAAATCTCGCCGGACAGCCTAGGCACACTGCAACAACGGGGGAGATAGAGACGAGTCAGAAATGAGATTATTCTTTTTTTCTTCCTCTTCTTCTTTTTCAGGCAAGTGTGCCTCTCGCTCACTCGTCTGTCACGGAGAGATAGACAGAGGAGACATAATGTCAGTGAAGACAGAGACAGTCAGGCATGGACGCAATGCATGCGTGTGTGCATTCAAATGCAAACAAGCAGACAGAGCACGTCGCTATGGACGCTTCGACGTACAAAGTCAACCAACTGTCTAACTTTCTCTTGAATTTGGCCTGACAAAATACCCATCTAAATCTAAATTTTCCATTAAGACACTTTCACTGGCCCAGTAATCTTCAGGAAAAAAGGGTCGTGCAAGGCCAGCTGGTGAGAGGCTTTATGGCCGCTGAGTCTCACTTTCAATCCCCTTTTAGGAAAGCCAAAGCTCCAGAGATCACCTAACCACTGGACAAATCTGGCCAGTTCCATCCAAACAGGACCTTTTGTACCCCACACCGGATTACCTGCTGAGTCCCATAAGTACCCAATGTCTCCTCTCTAAAGATTTAACAAGACCCAGGGGGGAAACCTCTAATTTTCTGGCTGTGTATTCAGTTGAGTTTCCCCTGGCATAATCCCTGGTCAGCACCGTTGGGTCCAGCTAATCAAGTGCTCTACTGTGTTTGGACTCGGTTGTGGTCTGAAGTCAGTCTTCATATGAGGTGTACATACCAGAAAGAGAATAGAAATAACACAATGAAGGCCAGTATCAGTATTTGCTGATGTTTAGGTCATGGGAATTGCCTGTAAATAACCCATTAGGCTTCAGAGTGTAGGAGATACACACAGGGGAAAAGAAGCCAGTGTTACTCTTCCTCAGCTTTCTTCTGGCATGTTTTCCACAGCCAGCTGAAACAACAGCTACACAGAGCAACCAAAGGATTCTTGTTCAAAGCTATACATTTATTGATTTTTGGCCACCACAAGGCAGAAGATGTCCAAAACAAGATGATAGAAGGAGGCTAACATGGTACCAAGCAACTATGTGCTTAGACACCGTGCCAAGACAGAGCAACATATCCCACTGGAGTTCTGTTTTTGGCCATATGACAATGAAAGTCCAATATATGTCTGCTTTGTGTGTGCTTTGAACTCTATAAACTAATGATTGAAAATGTTCTTTTTAGCTGCTACATGTTAGACTTTCTTAAACAACCACTTCTGGCTGTTTATTTCAGGGCAAGCTCCATATACGGTGCGGTTTTATCCTGTGGTTGTTTGTGTGGTTGTCGTCTCTCCACACAGTTTCTGTTGAAAATGGTTTGCTGCTGATACATTTGACAAAAAATATACAGAGTTTCACACTTCTTGTTATGACTCTACATTGAAATTTGTTAAGAAAATTAAGAGTGACTTAGATTGGGAGGTAAATATCTCTTTACTAGACCAACAATTCTTCAATTCTTTTGTAAATTGCTTAAAATTCACAAGAGATGCATGGAAACTAATAGAAAAGATGCAAATATGCACTGGAAGCACTACATTGTTAATTGAATATAAGGGGACAGCAGATTTCATTCACAGAACTGCTAATGAAGTTAGCAGAAATAGTTCTCACCAAGAATTATTTCAGATTTGAGAGTATGCTTTTCCCACAGAAGCAGGGCTCTCAATGAGTAGCCTTTTCAGGCCTAATTATGCAAATTTATTTATGGGGAAGTTTGAACTAGTTCATGTTTATAATATTAATAATAATCCATACTTCTTCTTCAGTAAGTGTTGATTCAGATATTTAGATGACTTGGTTTTATATTCACTAGGACTTTAGAGGACTTTAGTGGTTTTAAGGTATACCCTGATGCTAGGTTACCTAGACTTACATTTACACCAGAGGCCACTTCTTTCTTTCTTTCTTTTTCTTTTTTTGGATCAGAACTATTACATTGAAAGGAATAACTTTTTAAATTATACGTCTTATTTTCCACGCTCCTTGAAGAAGAGTTTACCTTATAGTCAGCTCTTGCAGATAAGAAGGATTTACAGTTCTAAGGAGGAGTTAGAGAAACAAGCCAAAAAAAGACAAACACAAAAACATTTTAAATGACCGTCTCTCTAGGATCAGACAAATTGGATAGAAACGACCTTTTGGCATTTAATAATTCTTCTCGACAGGGACATTCAGTTGTTTTTTTCACCCATTTCTCATGCCCTTAAAAATGTGATAAATATTGGCGTTTTTTTGTCTAATGACCCTGCTGCGGGTAAAGTTTGATAATTCTTCCTTATTCTCCACAAGGCATTCTACTAATTTGAGAGATAATCTTGTAAAGACAGATATTTATTTGTTGAACCTAAAAAACGAACTGTTATGTAGTGGCTTAATTAAAGGGCATCATTCATCACACCCACATACAGGTAAAAAAACAAAAATGAGTAATAGAATCACTTGTGTACATTTATATTTATTAAAGTGCCCTTGTAGATTTTGTTATGTGGGGAAGACTGAGATAAAGGTGATAATGAAAATTTCTAGGCAGAAGAGTAATATCGGAAATATTGATGAAAGGTCTCCTAAAGCAAGATATTTTTAGTCTGCTCCACAGCACCACATCATGGGGATTGAAGCAGCTGAGTGGTTGAAAAGAGGACGTGATGGGGAATGTAAACCTCCAAAGAGAGGCCTATTGGGCATATTACCTGCAAACAGTGTGTCATGGAGGATTAAATGAGGAACTACAGTTTGTACCAGGAGTCCTATAATATGTATATAATTAACTGACTTATGTAAAGACATTTGTGGAGTTTTAGATGGATTCTTTAGCTTGATACCACAGAAAACTCGTCATTTAGGATTTTCTGCCCGTTGAAGCAGATGGCTGCCCCTCCCTTCTATGTTATGTTGCTCTTTGTTGTTTGCTTCAGCATCATAAATATGAAACAAGTTTGGATGGGGGAGAGAAGGCACAAGGGGGAGGCGGTAGAGGGCCTAAACGGTAATAAATGTTGCTTAAGGAAAGTTATGCTAATAAAGATGAGACACCTCGTATACATTCCCGCACACTATGGATGATAGTAAATTGTGCAAAAGACAGACATGGTGACACAAACTGAACTCTGGAAGCTTGAAGCGCTCATAGTTTGAATGGCATTACAGATTTGTGCACTGGACGTCACAGTATCTACAGAGATATTTGACTAATTCACATCAGAGGTTCATTACTAAATAATCATATACCCATCAATTAAGCTGATTATGAATAATTTGGATTATTGTACCTAAAGTAAAAGGAAAGAGCTCATTAACATCATTAGGATCCCTCCTCTCTACATATATATCTGTAGCCCAAACACTGGCTCAACAATTCAACAGTGCCAGCCAACCACTAGCCTGGATTAAACGCACCAAAACATAAACAAGTTCCTCAAAGGAAGTCATTAAATCGATGCTTTTAATAAACTTTCTCCTCATGCACTCGTCCTGTTTTGCATGCCTGTGCACCTTTTGCAGCTTTGAAGTTCTCATCCTAACCTATAATCCATGGTTGATCCTCACAACCTAAAATGTTTAGCCACTAAGGGCCTATTTGGCTTGTCGAAATGGTTACTGAGTGAGATGCTAAACCCCTACCTGCCCACTCGCAGCAAGATAACAGTCATTTTCATGCCAAGTCAAAATGTGTGTGTACGTGGTTGATACAAGGACACAAAGAGGGGTGCACAAGTATAAGCATAAATTTCGGATGGCTAGTGCCTGTACTGCTGTGAAAGCTAAAAACAAGATGTTCTGTTGTGGTTTAAATCTCCCAGCAGCGCCGTCTGACATAAACAGCACGTATGGAAATTATGATTTTTGCCTCAATCGGCCCTTTTTAGCCTCAATTCTCCTGCAGAATATATTGGCTACAGCTTGATGAATGACTTAATTAGAGCTCTGCACCCACAGTTTTTTTTTCTTCCTTTCTAAAAATGAGCAAGCTGTCATCATTGCATTGCAGATCAATCTCACCACCCATCTACCATATTCCAAAATCAAGCTCTCCATTTCAATCCAACTGTTTGATGGAGTCAAAATGAATCTGGGAAGGTGTTTGGGGAGGGATTGTTAATCACAACAAAATGATGAAAGAGCCAAATGGATTCAGATCAAGATCCCATTAAGCAGCTCCTGCGCTTCACTGCCTGCACTTGGCATTTGAAGTTTATGTTCAGCTTGCGGTCCCTGTCTTGTGGAGGTGACAATGGCTTTAACAAAGTATACATAACCCTAATTGTTTGTGCATCCATCCTTTGAACGGTCAGGTGCGCTTAATGGTACACAAGCTTGTTTGTCAGCAGATGATCTGCCCAGGAGGGGTGCCTAGGTCAGAACTGAGTGCTCTCCAGGTTTGCACAGGCTCCACTGTGTGCAACTGTGGATGGAAGGCAATCAAGCTGGCCGTGCCCGCAGGTGGTGGCTGTGGAGTCTGGGTTTAGAAGCGGGCATTGCAGCAGATGTTTAATGTCCGTCTGATGGAGGTGGGGAGGGGCAGTGAGAAACGATTTGATGACACAGATGAGCGTATCACTGACCTCCCCTTCCCTCTTCTTCACACCTCTCTCTCCCGACATGTGTCAGTCAGTGCCAGGTCAATATGGTGGCCCAGTGCGCCTGCCGATCTGCCATGTGCTTCCAAGGCAGGGACTGGCAGCGCCGCGCAGCACCACTCACCAGCACGAGTCATTTTCGCCCCTCCACCTGCCAAGTGTGCTGGGACCACGGGAATAAATGAAACCTTGCGGATAAACAAACACAGCTGATGAGCACTTGAAGTGCATTAGAGACCAGCGCTTCAGAGTTCTGCTTTGCTTTCTGTCCTTGTGTAGGTAGGGCTGGTCGAACTGGTGTCGTGTTTTCAAAGCTGTCAAATGTCGACTTCCACATGCAGGCCAGTGCAGTCTCTCTCTCTCACTCATACACACACACACACATAAAATTGTACCCATTTTCCTCTCACACCCTCAACCCCAACCTTCCCTCTATCTCGTGCCCTGGCCGCTGGCTGCCATGGCTACCCACTCACATCCACCCACACGCACATCACCCAACCGCTGCAGTTTATCCCATTTGTAACACATGGCTGGCCATCGTACAGCTATGACCAAAGGGAATGCAACAGAGCCAGGCGGAGAGAAAGGGGGTGTCGGGGGCTGCGGTGGCCGGATGGAGGAGCGGTTGGTGGACTAAAGCAGTGTTTGGCTCAGTCTGGTTGGCTGTAATTGGTGTCCACTCTTCCAGAAGCCCTGCAGTGATGGCGGATAGGATGACTGTCCCCGCATTTTCCCTGCCATCCACAGTGTGTGTGTGTGTGTAGGTGTGTGGATGAGAGAAAGCAGGCACACACATTTAGGGGGGGTTACAACTGGTGACAGATACACTGACAATGTCCATAGGGGCTGTGTGAGTGGGCAGCCAAGGGGTAAGTGTTACGATAAGTGAATGTAGCATCTCATTTGATCACATTATATCATTTATACTGCCCTTTCATTATCTTATGCTTTGGTATATTCCTGGGAACCTTCATCTACAATATAAGGCGCTATTTCATTTAAACAAAATGCTGGAATTATGTTAAATTTCAAAATAAGAGCCTGTTTTGAGTAAATATAAAAGTAACCTAAAAAGAAATAAAATGATAAAAATATTTTGGCCTTTACAGTTCTGAATATAATCACCTTGATCATGTTGCAGCCACTTTATACTCATTTTAGAAATGCTAGGTTGTATTAGTGTTAGAAATACTTGTAAATATGACACGCTGCTGCAGGGCTTGTTTGTTTCCATGGGGCTGGGCTACAACTGCAACTAGAGCATATAATTTGATGCATGGTCCAAACTGTCTTTCCTTGACTTGGAAAGCATGGTAAAATGTGTGTTTTGTTTTTTTTGTTTTTCTTTGCGGGGGAAAAATCCTTTAGGGCTTCGCTTCTAACAGACAGCTTATAATGAATGTAAAGACAAGAAATATCAGGAGAGGGAGGGATGCAACCAAGGTCTCCAGCCAAAATCAAACCAGGCCATTGCTGTTATATGTCATGCATTTTAAGCACTAGGCCACCAGATGGTCTTTGCTTTTCTTAATGATGTGTCAGAGGATCCCTGCTTTGCACAAATCAAAGCCCAAGTTATCACTGCGAGGTAAATTTTAACATCTGATCATGTTCATGCGAAGCTTTAATGTGCAGCCCATAATGTATTATTGCACCCATTAGAATGAACAAACTGGTGAACTTGTCAACATTTTCTGTATGTTGTAAAACATGAACAAGGAGAGCTGATACACAACAGCTGAGGAGTCATTCCTGTTTTACTTCTTTTAAGTCTGCTTAAAGTCCGCTGCCTGGGGGCGGCTGAGCATTTGGTGCACTGGTTAAAGATTCTGGGGGTCAGTCTGTGCGACCCTTGTGCTTACCGTCAGATGATGAAATTTACATCACTTAGACCTAAGTGGACCCTGGTAGACTCTAGCAGATTCACTGATTTGGAAAGTATGATCAAATCTACAGTTTATGATCATGACCCATCATGCAACAGAGCCTACACAACACAAGTCACCACCAGTGCATGCTCAATAAAATGGGCAGAATGAGAATGCATCCAGGCATGGCCACCAGAACACAAGTACACACCCAAGTATGCATATTAAGAAACCACCCTACACTTAAAACCAAAACACCGGGAGTGGCTTACCCACCTCACGATCCATTACAATTCACAGATTATGGTAATGTATCAAACCACAAGTAAAGGGAAATATTTCTCATCATTGCATCAATTAATCAGAATTAAAATCCACCGAGAACTCAAAGAGGCTCACAAACGGTCATATCCGGGATGAGCCGGCCTCATTCACCACCAAATCAAAGCGTTTGAGTTCAAGAGTATTAAGGCTATATGGTCAGTTGCAATTATGGACATAAAAAGCATGAAAACATGTGCACGAATATGCATGACTCCATTACTGATATTGCCCTAATGGTGATGAGAAGGCTCCAACCGTGCCTGCTTAATGAGGGAATCAACCGATAGGAGCCACTCCCTCCATGATTATCACCGTTCAATGGGATACAATTACCATACAGCATGTGTGGCCAAATGATATGATATTGTAGATTTCCGGAGGAAGGGTCATAACAACCATCTGCCTCTCTTCATCGGCAGTGAGGCGGTGGAGAGGGTGAGCAGTTTTAAATTCTTGGGGGTAACTGTGACCGAGGACCTGTCCTGGGGCAACCATATCACCTCAGTTGCACGGAAAGGCCCAACAGCGCCTCTACTACCTGAGGAGACTGCGGAGCGCACACATTCCCAGATCTCTGATGTTGAACTTCTACAACTGTGCCATCAGCAGCGTTCTGACGTATGGATTTCTAGTGTGGTTCCCCAGCTGCACCAAGGCCGATCAGCAAGCACTCCAGCGGGTGGTGAAAGAAGCTGGCAGAATTATTGGAATAAGTCTGCCAGAGATTAGTAATATCTTCCCCACTCGCTGTCTGAGACGGGTGCACAGTATTCTGCGGGACCAACATCACCCTGCGCGCCACCTTTTCCACCTGCTGCCCTCAGGGAGAAGGTACAGGTCTATACAGGCCAGAACATCCAGACTGGCCAACAGCCTGTATCCACAGGCTGTGAGGCTCCTGAACTCTCTGCCCCCCTCTCACGGACAATAACCATATCCAACTTCTTAATAGCACTGAACTTACTTGTCAGGTTCTCATGTTTACTTGTCATGTTCTCATGTTGTTGCTAAGGATTGTCTTATTGCACTGGAGTCACACTGGGTTAAATATTTACACTTGGGTTTTAAGGGGTATTTATTATTTTCTTCATTATTTTATTTACGGGTTGTACGGAAGCCCCAAATGCAATTTCATTGTTCTCTGACAATGACAATAAATAATAAATACAAATAAAATACATAGTTAGCTACAATACACACATTTTAACTAGGATTTGTCTCGGCTTATGTGGACAGAATTTGGCGAAAATGCCCATAAAAAAGCAAACTTGACTTTGACCTTGAGAAGCCCCATCAGGTGATCGATGTGTGTGAGTTTCACTAAAATCTGGCCCATTCTGCAAGAGGAGTAGTGATTTCTGGCAATTGTGCGCGGATGGATGGACTCCTCGTCATGGCATGAGCAATAGAGCTACGCTACCATTACAAACTTATTTAAAATGATGAACAAATTATATTATTTTCTATAACATTTTATTCTGTGTTGGAATCAATTATTCCTGTAAAATAAGAAAAGATAATTTTCTGCTTTACATAACAACACATTGTCTTCTTTGAGATAGTCTTTAGAAAGTGCGAAATGTGCGTGTGCTTCACCAAGCCACATGTAGGTGTTACTTTCCTTTGCTTCACTGCATTGTAGTGGTGAAGAAAAGTGTGTGCATTTAAAAAATTGTCAACTTAAAATTTGAACCGCTAACAATAAACCCACATTGTTTCACCTCCGCCTTGCCTACATTAATCAACAGTACCACCTCCAGATGGAGGTCGTACCTTTTAATTTAAAGACCTTTGATTATAAGATTTAAGAACAGCAGTTATCTTACTGCTGTAAAACCTGCAGCACCTATTTTTTTCCCCTCAAAAAGCATTAAACAAAATCTCTATTAAAAAAAGCTGTTATTAAGTAAATTGTCTCCTCGGTGTGTTTTCCCTTTATCCCAGCAGCTATCTCCATCTCTCACTCACTCCCACTCACTTGCTCCCCCTCTCTCTTCACAGCGAGGCGTTATCCTTGTCTGACAACTCCCCTAAGAGTGAGAAAGAGAGAGCGAGAGTTGCAAGCAAAGAGTGGAGACTAAGTGGAATGAATGCCAAAAGGAATTAGGTGAACCCTTTTGGCCTGACAAAGCTGGGAGGGCTCGGAAGGGATCTAATCATCACCTGTTACGAGCCGACAGTGACTTGAATAATGATATCAAAAAGAGAATGAAAAGGAGGAGACTCTAAAATGAGGGTATTCTGTCTTTCATATATATATATATATATATATATACACACACATATAACAATTTAGTGACTAAGGAAAGCCAAAGTAAGTAGAACCTGCTATCTCAGGAGCTTCGCCACTACCTCTTTAATCCTTAGCTCAACTGAACTAACGTCCCTGAGCATATCAGTGTAACAGAAATCCCTAACTTCGAAGGCCTTCAGATGTTTGGTCTCCACCTGTGAAACTAGCTTCCAGTCTGGTTTTCATATATGCACAGTCTTCTGTACATTTAAAAATCTTCATTCCTTTTTGACATAGCTTAGAGTTAAGGCTTGCTCTGAAAACCCTCAACCATCCCTTGGTTATTCTTGTGTAGGCTCAGGTGGCTGGGGTGCCTCTTGTGAAGCACAGAGCATCTCTCCTCCCCTCTTCTCTTTCACTCCATGCTTTTATTTGGCATGCTCACATGGTCCTGTAGTGCGTTTTTTCCCTCTCTATTCAAAGCGCCTTGAGACGACAGAGGTTTGGCACTATTTGAATAAAGTGAACCGAATAAAAGTAATGAATTCAACAGCTGTATGCACCTCAGCAATCAAAAAAAAAAAGCCTCCTGCCTGCAGGTAAGACTGCATAGTCCAAAGTTAATGCAGCAGTAGTAACTCGGATTTAAATGATCCAAGATCATGAATTACTAATACGTCCGGACACAAACGTCTTCAATCAAGCAAAGTGCAAATGTGCTGACATGTCAGGAATGCACTCATACCCATGAATTATTTTAAAACCTCATAAACTAAGAATACTCCCAATGAACTGCATGTGTTGATCGCATTGTTTCTCCCTTTTTTTGACATTTTAACCTGCGGGCAAGCTATTAGTACAGCAACTGAAAAGAAATTCCAATTATTTTTTACATGTGCGGTAATGAAAAATGGCACTTTGAAAACAATAATCAGTGTATGCTGTGATTAGCAGTACCTTGACATACATGACCACCTCATGCAGGGCAGATACGATAACAACAGACCATTAACAATATGTAACGTTTTTTCAGGAAAATCGGCATGGACTGAGCTGGATGCTGAGGTATTCTCTTTTCATTTTCCTCTCTAAACCTTTTTCTCATGCTTTAACTGTCTGCAACAGTGAAGATGATTTAATTCTACGGTGTGTTATTAAGTGATTAATCAAGCCTTTATAGACCCCACAGTGACACAGAGGGCATCTTGACATGCCTTAATGCGACTTAGCCAAGACCGTCTGTTTTCCTTTGAGCCTTTGTTTCCTGTGTTCAGTCACTTGTTTATTGCTGACTTTAAAGCATGGCTGGTCATAAATAATACATCTATTATAGAGAGATAACATCTCATATATCCAGTGGGAAGATATCTTAATAGCAGGAAGTTGTATAAATTTTATTCAAGTATTATACTCAAGGGCAATTGCTGCAGTCTTTCTTGAAACTGTGGAACGAATGCCGTGAATGTCAATAAGGGTAATAACATAGTTCCTACTCCAAATGCTGGGACCCAGGTTTTGACAGGAAACCATTTGATTGTCATTATAAAGCCTGCTTGGACTGCCATTATCAGAGAGTGCTTTAGAAGTTGATAGCATCCACAGGAGGACTGCGTGTGCTGTTTTAGAGAACATCCTTGAATCTCTGTTAATCATTTGTCATATCGCCATCATCATTTATCTTTTCTGAATCACATGGCGAAACCATGACTGTTAATGTGAAAGGGTTTTTGCTTGTTACAATTAAGCAGAGAATTATTGCCTGGCTCTTCAGTGCAGATCATTTGAGCCCGCTCTTTTATTGGGAGGATATTAAAGACCCCTCATTTGCAATTATATGTTTGTATCTGCAGCAATTATTAATAAGAACTCCAGCACTCAAAATTGCATTTAGAATGTAATTTAATATAATATGGCTGGAAGAAAAGAATAGAAAATACAGAAAAAGACACATTTCCGAAACATATCTGGGCGTAACCCAGAATCATTGATGCAACTGCATTAACAAAAGTAATGATGTATTTATTCCACGTACAAAGAAGGGCAAAGTTCAATTCCATTAAATTCACTTTTGTTTATATAGGTCCAAATCCCAGCAACAGTCACATCAGGACACTTTATATTGTAAGGTAAAGACACTACAACAGAGAAACCCCAACAACCAGACGATCCTCTATGAACAAGGACTTGGCGACAGCAAGGAAAAACTCCTTTTTTTTTTTTTTTTTTTTGTGTCCCGTTTGGATCTTTAGCCATCAGAATTGTTGTCTTAAGGCCAAGAAAGATGCCAAGCGGATTTATTTTACCAAGTGGATCATCATGGCCTTGCCATATTGGTCCATTTGATTGACCTTTATTATAATTATGAATTTATTTTATTTTCAGTTCTACAAACGGGACAGACATGACTGGGGGATAGGACAGGGAGAAAGAATGAAAGAAAGAGAGGGAGAGAAAGAAAACCAAAGGGGAGAAGAGACGGTGAGAAGGGGGGAAGAAAGAAAAAAAAAAAAACACCTGGGTCACCTGTATGGAGAAAAAAAACAGAAGAGAA
>NW_024582443.1:1278333-1311276 GCF_018398535.1 Haplochromis burtoni
GTAGGGGGTGATCCTATAAATATATATACATACATCATAATTATTGGTTTGTAATAATAAAATCTGGCCTATGAGGCGTGATAGCATGAAGAGTGTTTCTCAGTCTGAAACAGCTGTAATGCTACATTCTGTTTTGGAGAAAAGTACAGTTAAAAAAAAAAAAAAAAAAAAAGAAGGGAGTTTTTCCTTCCCGCTGTCGCCAAGTCCTTGTTCATAGAGGATCGTCTGGTTGTTGGGGTTTCTCTGTTGTAGTGTCTTTACCTTACAATATAAAGTGTCCTGATGTGACTGTTGCTGGGATTTGGACCTATATAAACAAAAGTGAATTTAATGGAATTGAACTTTGCCCTTCTTTGTACGTGGAATAAATACATCATTACTTTTGTTAATGCAGTTGCATCAATGATTCTGGGTTACGCCCAGATATGTTTCGGAAATGTGTCTTTTTCTGTATTTTCTATTCTTTTCTTCCAGCCATATTATATTAAATTACATTCTAAATGCAATTTTGAGTGCTGGAGTTCTTATTAATAATTGCTGCAGATACAAACATATAATTGCAAATGAGGGGTCTTTAATATCCTCCCAATAAAAGAGCGGGCTCAAATGATCTGCACTGAAGAGCCAGGCAATAATTCTCTGCTTAATTGTAACAAGCAAAAACCCTTTCACATTAACAGTCATGGTTTCGCCATGTGATTCAGAAAAGATAAATGATGATGGCGATATGACAAATGATTAACAGAGATTCAAGGATGTTCTCTAAAACAGCACACGCAGTCCTCCTGTGGATGCTATCAACTTCTAAAGCACTCTCTGATAATGGCAGTCCAAGCAGGCTTTATAATGACAATCAAATGGTTTCCTGTCAAAACCTGGGTCCCAGCATTTGGAGTAGGAACTATGTTATTACCCTTATTGACATTCACGGCATTCGTTCCACAGTTTCAAGAAAGACTGCAGCAATTGCCCTTGAGTATAATACTTGAATAAAATTTATACAACTTCCTGCTATTAAGATATCTTCCCACTGGATATATGAGATGTTATCTCTCTATAATAGATGTATTATTTATGACCAGCCATGCTTTAAAGTCAGCAATAAACAAGTGACTGAACACAGGAAACAAAGGCTCAAAGGAAAACAGACGGTCTTGGCTAAGTCGCATTAAGGCATGTCAAGATGCCCTCTGTGTCACTGTGGGGTCTATAAAGGCTTGATTAATCACTTAATAACACACCGTAGAATTAAATCATCTTCACTGTTGCAGACAGTTAAAGCATGAGAAAAAGGTTTAGAGAGGAAAATGAAAAGAGAATACCTCAGCATCCAGCTCAGTCCATGCCGATTTTCCTGAAAAAACGTTACATATTGTTAATGGTCTGTTGTTATCGTATCTGCCCTGCATGAGGTGGTCATGTATGTCAAGGTACTGCTAATCACAGCATACACTGATTATTGTTTTCAAAGTGCCATTTTTCATTACCGCACATGTAAAAAATAATTGGAATTTCTTTTCAGTTGCTGTACTAATAGCTTGCCCGCAGGTTAAAATTTCAAAAAAAGGGAGAAACAATGCGATCAACACATGCAGTTCATTGGGAGTATTCTTAGTTTATGAGGTTTTAAAATAATTCATGGGTATGAGTGCATTCCTGACATGTCAGCACATTTGCACTTTGCTTGATTGAAGACGTTTGTGTCCGGACGTATTAGTAATTCATGATCTTGGATCATTTAAATCCGAGTTACTACTGCTGCATTAACTTTGGACTATGCAGTCTTACCTGCAGGCAGGAGGCTTTTTTTTTTTGATTGCTGAGGTGCATACAGCTGTTGAATTCATTACTTTTATTCGGTTCACTTTATTCAAATAGTGCCAAACCTCTGTCGTCTCAAGGCGCTTTGAATAGAGAGGGAAAAAACGCACTACAGGACCATGTGAGCATGCCAAATAAAAGCATGGAGTGAAAGAGAAGAGGGGAGGAGAGATGCTCTGTGCTTCACAAGAGGCACCCCAGCCACCTGAGCCTACACAAGAATAACCAAGGGATGGTTGAGGGTTTTCAGAGCAAGCCTTAACTCTAAGCTATGTCAAAAAGGAATGAAGATTTTTAAATGTACAGAAGACTGTGCCTATATGAAAACCAGACTGGAAGCTAGTTTCACAGGTGGAGACCAAACATCTGAAGGCCTTCGAAGTTAGGGATTTCTGTTACACTGATATGCTCAGGGACGTTAGTTCAGTTGAGCTAAGGATTAAAGAGGTAGTGGCGAAGCTCCTGAGATAGCAGGTTCTACTTACTTTGGCTTTCCTTAGTCACTAAATTGTTATATGTGTGTGTATATATATATATATATATATATATGAAAGACAGAATACCCTCATTTTAGAGTCTCCTCCTTTTCATTCTCTTTTTGATATCATTATTCAAGTCACTGTCGGCTCGTAACAGGTGATGATTAGATCCCTTCCGAGCCCTCCCAGCTTTGTCAGGCCAAAAGGGTTCACCTAATTCCTTTTGGCATTCATTCCACTTAGTCTCCACTCTTTGCTTGCAACTCTCGCTCTCTCTTTCTCACTCTTAGGGGAGTTGTCAGACAAGGATAACGCCTCGCTGTGAAGAGAGAGGGGGAGCAAGTGAGTGGGAGTGAGTGAGAGATGGAGATAGCTGCTGGGATAAAGGGAAAACACACCGAGGAGACAATTTACTTAATAACAGCTTTTTTTAATAGAGATTTTGTTTAATGCTTTTTGAGGGGAAAAAAATAGGTGCTGCAGGTTTTACAGCAGTAAGATAACTGCTGTTCTTAAATCTTATAATCAAAGGTCTTTAAATTAAAAGGTACGACCTCCATCTGGAGGTGGTACTGTTGATTAATGTAGGCAAGGCGGAGGTGAAACAATGTGGGTTTATTGTTAGCGGTTCAAATTTTAAGTTGACAATTTTTTAAATGCACACACTTTTCTTCACCACTACAATGCAGTGAAGCAAAGGAAAGTAACACCTACATGTGGCTTGGTGAAGCACACGCACATTTCGCACTTTCTAAAGACTATCTCAAAGAAGACAATGTGTTGTTATGTAAAGCAGAAAATTATCTTTTCTTATTTTACAGGAATAATTGATTCCAACACAGAATAAAATGTTATAGAAAATAATATAATTTGTTCATCATTTTAAATAAGTTTGTAATGGTAGCGTAGCTCTATTGCTCATGCCATGACGAGGAGTCCATCCATCCGCGCACAATTGCCAGAAATCACTACTCCTCTTGCAGAATGGGCCAGATTTTAGTGAAACTCACACACATCGATCACCTGATGGGGCTTCTCAAGGTCAAAGTCAAGTTTGCTTTTTTATGGGCATTTTCGCCAAATTCTTGTCCCTGACATACAGCAGAAAAAATATCCTGAGTTATTAAATGATGTGATATTGTAGCTAGAAATATCGTATTTGTATTTGTATTTATTTATTTATTGTCATTGTCAGAGAACAATGAAATTGCATTTGGGGCTTCCGTACAACCCGTAAATAAAATAATGAAGAAAATAATAAATACCCCTTAAAACCCAAGTGTAAATATTTAACCCAGTGTGACTCCAGTGCAATAAGACAATCCTTAGCAACAACATGAGAACATGACAAGTAAACATGAGAACCTGACAAGTAAGTTCAGTGCTATTAAGAAGTTGGATATGGTTATTGTCCGTGAGAGGGGGGCAGAGAGTTCAGGAGCCTCACAGCCTGTGGATACAGGCTGTTGGCCAGTCTGGATGTTCTGGCCTGTATAGACCTGTACCTTCTCCCTGAGGGCAGCAGGTGGAAAAGGTGGCGCGCAGGGTGATGTTGGTCCCGCAGAATACTGTGCACCCGTCTCAGACAGCGAGTGGGGAAGATATTACTAATCTCTGGCAGACTTATTCCAATAATTCTGCCAGCTTCTTTCACCACCCGCTGGAGTGCTTGCTGATCGGCCTTGGTGCAGCTGGGGAACCACACTAGAAATCCATACGTCAGAACGCTGCTGATGGCACAGTTGTAGAAGTTCAACATCAGAGATCTGGGAATGTGTGCGCTCCGCAGTCTCCTCAGGTAGTAGAGGCGCTGTTGGGCCTTTCCGTGCAACTGAGGTGATATGGTTGCCCCAGGACAGGTCCTCGGTCACAGTTACCCCCAAGAATTTAAAACTGCTCACCCTCTCCACCGCCTCACTGCCGATGAAGAGAGGCAGATGGTTGTTATGACCCTTCCTCCGGAAATCTACAATATCATATCATTTGGCCACACATGCTGTATGGTAATTGTATCCCATTGAACGGTGATAATCATGGAGGGAGTGGCTCCTATCGGTTGATTCCCTCATTAAGCAGGCACGGTTGGAGCCTTCTCATCACCATTAGGGCAATATCAGTAATGGAGTCATGCATATTCGTGCACATGTTTTCATGCTTTTTATGTCCATAATTGCAACTGACCATATAGCCTTAATACTCTTGAACTCAAACGCTTTGATTTGGTGGTGAATGAGGCCGGCTCATCCCGGATATGACCGTTTGTGAGCCTCTTTGAGTTCTCGGTGGATTTTAATTCTGATTAATTGATGCAATGATGAGAAATATTTCCCTTTACTTGTGGTTTGATATATTACCATAATCTGTGAATTGTAATGGATCGTGAGGTGGGTAAGCCACTCCCGGTGTTTTGGTTTTAAGTGTAGGGTGGTTTCTTAATATGCATACTTGGGTGTGTACTTGTGTTCTGGTGGCCATGCCTGGATGCATTCTCATTCTGCCCATTTTATTGAGCATGCACTGGTGGTGACTTGTGTTGTGTAGGCTCTGTTGCATGATGGGTCATGATCATAAACTGTAGATTTGATCATACTTTCCAAATCAGTGAATCTGCTAGAGTCTACCAGGGTCCACTTAGGTCTAAGTGATGTAAATTTCATCATCTGACGGTAAGCACAAGGGTCGCACAGACTGACCCCCAGAATCTTTAACCAGTGCACCAAATGCTCAGCCGCCCCCAGGCAGCGGACTTTAAGCAGACTTAAAAGAAGTAAAACAGGAATGACTCCTCAGCTGTTGTGTATCAGCTCTCCTTGTTCATGTTTTACAACATACAGAAAATGTTGACAAGTTCACCAGTTTGTTCATTCTAATGGGTGCAATAATACATTATGGGCTGCACATTAAAGCTTCGCATGAACATGATCAGATGTTAAAATTTACCTCGCAGTGATAACTTGGGCTTTGATTTGTGCAAAGCAGGGATCCTCTGACACATCATTAAGAAAAGCAAAGACCATCTGGTGGCCTAGTGCTTAAAATGCATGACATATAACAGCAATGGCCTGGTTTGATTTTGGCTGGAGACCTTGGTTGCATCCCTCCCTCTCCTGATATTTCTTGTCTTTACATTCATTATAAGCTGTCTGTTAGAAGCGAAGCCCTAAAGGATTTTTCCCCCGCAAAGAAAAACAAAAAAAACAAAACACACATTTTACCATGCTTTCCAAGTCAAGGAAAGACAGTTTGGACCATGCATCAAATTATATGCTCTAGTTGCAGTTGTAGCCCAGCCCCATGGAAACAAACAAGCCCTGCAGCAGCGTGTCATATTTACAAGTATTTCTAACACTAATACAACCTAGCATTTCTAAAATGAGTATAAAGTGGCTGCAACATGATCAAGGTGATTATATTCAGAACTGTAAAGGCCAAAATATTTTTATCATTTTATTTCTTTTTAGGTTACTTTTATATTTACTCAAAACAGGCTCTTATTTTGAAATTTAACATAATTCCAGCATTTTGTTTAAATGAAATAGCGCCTTATATTGTAGATGAAGGTTCCCAGGAATATACCAAAGCATAAGATAATGAAAGGGCAGTATAAATGATATAATGTGATCAAATGAGATGCTACATTCACTTATCGTAACACTTACCCCTTGGCTGCCCACTCACACAGCCCCTATGGACATTGTCAGTGTATCTGTCACCAGTTGTAACCCCCCCTAAATGTGTGTGCCTGCTTTCTCTCATCCACACACCTACACACACACACACACTGTGGATGGCAGGGAAAATGCGGGGACAGTCATCCTATCCGCCATCACTGCAGGGCTTCTGGAAGAGTGGACACCAATTACAGCCAACCAGACTGAGCCAAACACTGCTTTAGTCCACCAACCGCTCCTCCATCCGGCCACCGCAGCCCCCGACACCCCCTTTCTCTCCGCCTGGCTCTGTTGCATTCCCTTTGGTCATAGCTGTACGATGGCCAGCCATGTGTTACAAATGGGATAAACTGCAGCGGTTGGGTGATGTGCGTGTGGGTGGATGTGAGTGGGTAGCCATGGCAGCCAGCGGCCAGGGCACGAGATAGAGGGAAGGTTGGGGTTGAGGGTGTGAGAGGAAAATGGGTACAATTTTATGTGTGTGTGTGTGTGTATGAGTGAGAGAGAGAGACTGCACTGGCCTGCATGTGGAAGTCGACATTTGACAGCTTTGAAAACACGACACCAGTTCGACCAGCCCTACCTACACAAGGACAGAAAGCAAAGCAGAACTCTGAAGCGCTGGTCTCTAATGCACTTCAAGTGCTCATCAGCTGTGTTTGTTTATCCGCAAGGTTTCATTTATTCCCGTGGTCCCAGCACACTTGGCAGGTGGAGGGGCGAAAATGACTCGTGCTGGTGAGTGGTGCTGCGCGGCGCTGCCAGTCCCTGCCTTGGAAGCACATGGCAGATCGGCAGGCGCACTGGGCCACCATATTGACCTGGCACTGACTGACACATGTCGGGAGAGAGAGGTGTGAAGAAGAGGGAAGGGGAGGTCAGTGATACGCTCATCTGTGTCATCAAATCGTTTCTCACTGCCCCTCCCCACCTCCATCAGACGGACATTAAACATCTGCTGCAATGCCCGCTTCTAAACCCAGACTCCACAGCCACCACCTGCGGGCACGGCCAGCTTGATTGCCTTCCATCCACAGTTGCACACAGTGGAGCCTGTGCAAACCTGGAGAGCACTCAGTTCTGACCTAGGCACCCCTCCTGGGCAGATCATCTGCTGACAAACAAGCTTGTGTACCATTAAGCGCACCTGACCGTTCAAAGGATGGATGCACAAACAATTAGGGTTATGTATACTTTGTTAAAGCCATTGTCACCTCCACAAGACAGGGACCGCAAGCTGAACATAAACTTCAAATGCCAAGTGCAGGCAGTGAAGCGCAGGAGCTGCTTAATGGGATCTTGATCTGAATCCATTTGGCTCTTTCATCATTTTGTTGTGATTAACAATCCCTCCCCAAACACCTTCCCAGATTCATTTTGACTCCATCAAACAGTTGGATTGAAATGGAGAGCTTGATTTTGGAATATGGTAGATGGGTGGTGAGATTGATCTGCAATGCAATGATGACGGCTTGCTCATTTTTAGAAAGGAAGAAAAAAAAACTGTGGGTGCAGAGCTCTAATTAAGTCATTCATCAAGCTGTAGCCAATATATTCTGCAGGAGAATTGAGGCTAAAAAGGGCCGATTGAGGCAAAAATCATAATTTCCATACGTGCTGTTTATGTCAGACGGCGCTGCTGGGAGATTTAAACCACAACAGAACATCTTGTTTTTAGCTTTCACAGCAGTACAGGCACTAGCCATCCGAAATTTATGCTTATACTTGTGCACCCCTCTTTGTGTCCTTGTATCAACCACGTACACACACATTTTGACTTGGCATGAAAATGACTGTTATCTTGCTGCGAGTGGGCAGGTAGGGGTTTAGCATCTCACTCAGTAACCATTTCGACAAGCCAAATAGGCCCTTAGTGGCTAAACATTTTAGGTTGTGAGGATCAACCATGGATTATAGGTTAGGATGAGAACTTCAAAGCTGCAAAAGGTGCACAGGCATGCAAAACAGGACGAGTGCATGAGGAGAAAGTTTATTAAAAGCATCGATTTAATGACTTCCTTTGAGGAACTTGTTTATGTTTTGGTGCGTTTAATCCAGGCTAGTGGTTGGCTGGCACTGTTGAATTGTTGAGCCAGTGTTTGGGCTACAGATATATATGTAGAGAGGAGGGATCCTAATGATGTTAATGAGCTCTTTTCTTTTACTTTAGGTACAATAATCCAAATTATTCATAATCAGCTTAATTGATGGGTATATGATTATTTAGTAATGAACCTCTGATGTGAATTAGTCAAATATCTCTGTAGATACTGTGACGTCCAGTGCACAAATCTGTAATGCCATTCAAACTATGAGCGCTTCAAGCTTCCAGAGTTCAGTTTGTGTCACCATGTCTGTCTTTTGCACAATTTACTATCATCCATAGTGTGCGGGAATGTATACGAGGTGTCTCATCTTTATTAGCATAACTTTCCTTAAGCAACATTTATTACCGTTTAGGCCCTCTACCGCCTCCCCCTTGTGCCTTCTCTCCCCCATCCAAACTTGTTTCATATTTATGATGCTGATGATGACTTTTAGTGCTAATCTGTTATACTTCCCACAGTTTATGACTATGTATTTTGCTGATGTAGGTGTCTGACAATTTATGAGGGGGCACAAATGACTCTTGAAGAAAGCAGCCACACACTGAGTTGACGCTTCCCAAAAACCTTTATTAGATGCACATACGGCTCCATGTATCTTCTTTAGGCAGGGGGGAATAGTATTGGAGTAAATAGCAGTGGCGGTGTTGTATGAATGTGAGTTGTGTAAGGGATATTTACAAACTTGCACCAATTACTGACATTTATTAATGATGAAATAGTTCTAGATATAAAGAAGAAATGTACTTTTGGTGAATTTATTATTAAAGAGGATTCTGTCTGACACAACTCTTGCTACAGGGTGTCTGCTTGACTGACCGGTGTGATGGCTCTTGTTCTACCTCCAACCTCTTGATCAGATCGCGGCCCACATGCTAGCCCTGGGCGAAGCTTACTGATGTGCAATGTTTTATTGAGATGGCTGCCAATGCACAGCCCTATAATTGAAAGGTTTTAGATTGAAGCAGAAAGGCATTGCATTCAAAAAATAGCAAAAGAAAGAAAAAAAAAAAGCTGAAGGTGTTACAAAAGTACAGCTGCTTGATTTTCTTCCTCCTTCATCGGAAGAATAAATTCAGAAAAAAATGCAAAGAAAATGCAAACAAGGGCTGTAACTTAACTCATTTCATTTTGCTGTGAAATAGTGAGCCAAATCAGCCTTTACCCTAATTGGTAAATGACAAATTAGACTTTGCCAATACTTAATTGAAATGCTGGGCTAAATGCACCCATGCTGTTGCAGTCGTGCTGTTGTGAGAATAATTACCAAACCAGTCCACAAATATACAGGAGGGGGGTAAGAATTATCATTCGTCTTCATTGTCGAAGTGGTAGGGATATTGCTCTCGGGGTCAAATTAATTAATACTGACTATCCGTGTGGTTAAAGAGTGAAACGCTATAGTTGAACACTGATGGAAACCAATGTTTTATTTTCATTTATGTCTTGAAACTTCTGTTTTATGCTGTTATTTTTTATTATTTTTTGGGGGAAAGGGAGTTCAGAATATTATTGAATCAGTTTTGTGATCTACTATACTGAAGTTGTCAGGTACTGCCCATCTTGTTGACAACACCACCTCTATTTACAACATAATTTCATCATTTCAGTACAAAATGTATTTACTTTGTATTGCGGTGGCATGGGCTTGACCATAGTCTGACAGCTAAAAAGCCTGGAGCCAATACTTCAACATTAAATATTGTTTCTGTCTAATAAAGCGAGACATGCACAAAATCCTGGATGAGCTGGTGTCAGTAGTATATGGTTTCAACGGCAGAAGCGTATATGTAATACACACTCACTCACACGCACACAATTACTTCCTATTTCCCCCATGTCTGAATGTAACTTTGAGGTCTGTAACATTGTTCCAAAGTTCCAAATGAAATTGAAATAGTCTCCTGTGCTCATAGATTATAGATGGCCTGAACTTAAAAAAAAAGCATTTGTCTTTTATTTCTCTTTGTACTTCCTAGAACATATAATAAATCTCAAGATGATAAAACCTGGCATACTAATCTAGGTCTATTTCCATCTTCCACTTGAGAACTAAAAGGATTTTGAGCCACAGATAATGTTCCTTTCTATCTCCCCTGTTCATCCCTAACCTTTTGTGTTTCTCTGGGGTAGCTATTGTCTCGAATTTGCACAGGCTATTTCAGGACAAAAAAAGAAAAGAAAAATAAAGCTGCCTCTAAGTGCAGCCCCATGCAATACTTAGCTCAAAAAATACTGCAAACCAAAAATCCATTTAAACTGTCTTGTGAGTATATAAGAAATTATTTTGTGCCGTTATTTTTGTTGGTTTTTCTTGTTTTTTTTTTTACTTCCAGCTAGCTATATTCTGATGCTTCATCAGTATTCATTGGCGCTTTACAATACCAAGCAGTGTCTCAGTGTCAATATTTACTCTGTAATAATACCAGGATGTGGATAAGGAATTATAACAACCAGAGATGGGAACTGAGAACCAGTTCTTGTAGAGAAGAGGTTCCTAGTAGTCAAATTCTTTGGAATTGTTAGTCTGCTTTCCTCTTGGGCCTGTTTATCGATTCTTGCAGATTCGGCTCATTTCAGTTGTTGGATGAGAAGAATAGCAGGGCAGTTTACAGCGTCGATATTGACATAACTTTTATTTTTATTCCACAAAAGGACAAGAGCGTTATGGTAACTGGATACTGCATCCAGGACAGAAACAACTGTACTACCGTATGCTGCTAAGCTCTTTGTGAGCTAACAGACAGCATGCTAATGCTAAGCTAGCCAAAAACTCAGAGTGACGCTAAAGCAGAGTGAATGGCGACCCCAGCCCAGCACTGCGTCTAATGAGCAGTCATTTGTGAGCTGTGGTGAAGCCAGCTGCTGCTGAACTTCATCAGGTAACAAACATGTTTTTCTATCTGTTCTTGCTTCAATAGCAGCAACTAGTGATCAAGTGTCTTTGTGCAGGTTTTCAACTTTGTTTTGTACTGCTAAATTTGTGCTCATACCTATATACTAAGAGAAAGACAACATATGTGTCCTCATCATGACAGGGATTTGTGTTGGTGTGGGAATATAGCCTTGGTGTATATTGTTAAATGGTAATTATGAGACAGTGCGTTTAAGGTTATTTTACAGAGCAACATTAAAGTAATCTTATGAGTAATATAAGATTAATATTTATTTATTTATTAACCTTTATTTAACCAGGAAAATCCCATTGCGATTAAAAACCTCTTTTTCTAGGGAGACCTGGCCAAGATAGGCAGCAGCAGGTGTCTCACAGTTACAGAAATTACTCAAACACAGGCAGCAACAACACACATGCAACAATAAGTTAAAGAATACAAATAAAATAAAATAAAATTCAATAAAATTCAACTAAAAATAAATAAATAAATAAATAAAAAAATCAGTTAAAATGACAATCAATCTAATTGAAACAGTTGCATGTTATGGACTTGGCCTCAAGGATTCGTAGTTTAGATTTAAAAGCACTTAATGAAATAAATTCAGTCATATATATAATTCTAATCATATAATTAACTAGTTAATATAATTAACTAAAATACTAAATACTAAAAGTATTTTGTGTCATATGTGTAATAGATTACTTTTTTAAGTAATGACCCCAACACTCACAACAAAGAGAGGAAATAGATCCACTATGCCCAAAATTTGACCACACAGCATGCAATTAATTTGCACAAATGACTTTGATATGCTGCTTAGTGAAAGCGGAGCTAGTGACAACGCAATGAGAATCGATAAGAGAATTGATAAGGAATTGAATTGATAAATAATATTGATAATGGAATCGGAATCGCTTAATTCTTATCAATTCACATGACAAAAGTCTGCCTGACTTTTGGGATACGGCCTGCAATATTTAGACAACTTCCACTGCTATTTTCAGACCGGTTGTCTGCCATTTTCTTGTTCACTGCTGTGACAACACCAGCAGAGCACATTTAGCTGCAGTCCCATGGAGTCAGAAGTTAGGGGACTTACTGGAGTCTATCAGACTACCCTGCAGGTTGAAAACTTTATCGCAAAGGGGTTCCTATTGCGTAAAAATATGACACGGGCAGACAAGTTGGGAGCGAGAACTGTTTCCACCCCTAATTTACAGCTTAATGTCCAGATCTTTCCATGGCTGATTCCCATAACTATAACCACTGTCCCTGCTCTTTCCAAGTGGAACAAGTGGGAGTTCATCTTGTTTGGCAAGTACAACTTGATGTGCACCCAGTTGTTAAACAAAATGAATTCAAGTCAAACTGCAGATCACAGATAGGTTTCTGTGTTCTGTGCACAGAGCAACACATTAAATCCAGTTGGTGCCTCACTCTCCTCATGCCACACAGTATAACACACACACCCTCCTGATTTGGCGGCCTATTTAAGCTGCAGAATTTGTCATCTCCCCCTCTGACATGTCAGTGCTGCTGCAGCTGCTTTGCATCATTGCCTGCTGTTTCAAGTAGCTGTTTACTTATCATACACCAATTATATATGCAGCATATTTGCAGGGTGTGATGAGCACGGAGGCTAGAATCCAAACTCTAACTGTATTCTGTTGTAATGATTTTAAATAAAGTCACGTGATAATTTTTCAAATTTCTCTTTTAAAACATGGAGCTTTAGGAAGGGTCAAGGTGCGCACCATCACCACCGTCATGGGTGTCTTGCTTATTTTCAGCTGATAGGGCTTAACATCATATCAGCTAATCTACATGAGCCAGTTATGTTTTCTGATCTTTAATTCATTAACTGTTCACAAGGACAGAATTTTGAGTAAATCGTATGAAAAATAAAAAATGAAGATAATTTTTTTTTCTTTTAATTGGATGAATTTTATAAATCCTTCTGATAAGGACAGCAGGGCAGTGTTTGAAAAATATCATGATTTAGGTTAAAAGTACTAGTAAATGACTTTGGTCACATATATAACAATTTCCTGCATCTGTACTCTGTAAGGCTGTATTATTTGGTTGAAAAATCAGAGATTATCTGGGGCAATTCTGTGAAACAATGAACAGACAAATGTAAAGTTAAAAATCTGCAGTCTTGAACTTATGGTGCAGTAAGTGAACCTCACACCAGCTCTAGTCCGATGATTCATAACTAACTCTCTATTATTAGTCCAGCTTCTCTTGGACACAGATGATATATGCTCTTTATCGGTGAGCTGCTATTGTTGGAGAGGACCTGATGCCCCTACGAGGGCCAAAGAGTGCTTCATGTGGTTGCTAGAGATACCTAAATGCATGTCTGATGATGGATCCTCCTTTTGTTCAGTATTTTTCTGCCAGAACTGAAGCACTGCATCCAGCCATTTTTGTCCATTTAGTAAGAACTACAATCTGACCGATATGCCTACTTCAAGCAATGGTTGGTGGAGTACATGAAGCTTTGATAAAAGGGCAGGTTTGAGCTTTCTTTTTTCATTAGTTATACAATCACTTTGTGTCTGAATATGCTGTGACGGTAGTTCATTAAATACTCACAGAATTTGTGGACATGAATTTTTCACCTTTTTCATGTTCATGCACACAAATTCTGTGAAGTCTCGAACCACGTGGTTTCACGGGTTCCACCCCAATACCCCCCTTTACTATTATATTGATCTTATAGTTACACATAACTTCACTTCTCTACTTCCTTCTGTTGTTTATTTAGTAGTATTTGTAGTAGTATTGAATTGAATAGAGCCCGACATATCCACATAACCACACAATGTGTTCTTACCCCCTGAACTCTCCTTTGGTTGTGTTGCAGTAGGTTTCTTCCTGCTTAAACTGAGTTTTTCCTCCCCACTTTTGCCAACGATTGCTCATAAGGGGCTGTGTGATCGTTGGGGTTTCTTTCTAATACCATAGGGTCTTTTCCTTACAATATAAAGCACCTTTTTAGGGAGAATATAATGTGGTGGAACAACAGCTGCAGAACTGACAAGCTAAAAACGACTAATAGCAAACATGTATCTACTGAATTATATGGATCATGTGATTAATTGTCTCTCTGTTTTGTGACATTTTTTTCTACTTCCTTTGTGTGCTTATTCAACTTTTATTATGTTTTGTGTCCTTTTGCAGCGCTTTCCCATTTTCTGGTGTTTTCTCCAGCTATAGTGCCCGTGAGCTGTCAGGGTCACTGTAAGTTTATCTACCAGCAAGTATTTATAGGTAAATAAAATGGCCCCAAATGGACCATCAATTTGGTCCATTTGGTCATATGAAATGAGCAGGCACAACAAATGCACATGCTGAAATTATCCTCTTTCATTAATGCCTCCATGTTATTTCAATTTCCTCCTGTGAAGAGGTTATATACTGTAGGAATAATTATTGAGGCAAATAATTCTGCCGATCTACAAGGAAATAATTGGCTTTTAGCTGCAAAGAGAGATTTCCTTGGCTGCCTGAACACAGAGACAGCTCTGGAGTCGTTTGGCGTGTGTACATTAGCAGGGGACCAGCAGTGTGCAGAGGCCCCGATGACGGGGAGAAATAATTATGAACGGAAGCAATGTTCAAGCCAAGAAGCCAATTTGTAAATGTCTCTTGGTTGCTGCTGCTGTTGTGTGCGTCTCTTTGCTCTTGTGACTATGTCTGTTTATATTTAATGCATTTTGTGCAGCTTTGCATTGTGTATGTGCGTTTAAATGCTGGCTGAGTGTCTCTTAGTGACCACTGTCTGGGCCTCTTGTCATCCCTTTTCTGGAGACCTACCTTATACTATATATATATACTGTAAACACCGAGGGCACCATGTTGAACCTTACCCAGCAAACATTTACCAGACAAAAAAGCAGCTTCTATATCAGGACAATTTAATAAAAGGGCGAAATCCTCTGTGGGTGAAGGCTGTTTTCTATAGGCCATCTGATCCCCAGTAACTACGACTGAGCCAGAATTTTAGGTAAACATTAAAGGTGTTTTCACAAAGCAATATGGCATCTGTGGTGGCCTCAGCCATCTTCTATGGTGTGGTCTGCTGGAGCGGCAGCATCTCTGCTGGGGACAGGAAGAGACTGAACAGGCTGATCCGAAGGGCCAACTCTGTTCTAGGTTGCCCTCTGGACCCAGTGGAGGTGGTGAGTGAAAGGAGAACGGCGGCTAAGCTGTCATCCCTGTTGGACAACATCTCCCACCCCATGCAAGAGACTCTGACAGCACTGAGCAGCTGCTTCAGTGGGAGACTGCGGCACACATGGTGTGGGACGGAGAGATTTTGCAGGTCTTTCCTCCCCACTGCTGTCAGACTCCACAACAAAGACTTTAGCAGCTGATCAAACCCTCACACGTGCAATAAGACTGCTATATGTGCAATTCTTGTACAATTCTTCTTCTGACGAAGTTGTACTTTTGTATTTTCTTACTCAGTTGTATATAGCATTTGTATTTCTATTTTATTCTATTGTATATAGTATTTTATTTTAATTTTATTTTATTGCATTCCAGTGTTTTCTAATTTCTGCTACATAACTTTGCACTTTTGCTGTAACAAAACAAATTTCCCACCTGTGGGACTAATAAAGGTCATCTTATCTTATTTTGTCTCAGTTCTGCTAAATAAGCAATATAATTCCATTTAAAGTGGTATGGAGTTATTATGGAAAAGCACTATGTGTAACTTAACTTGCATCTTCATTTTTCTCTCTCTCTCTGCCTCGGGGCCTGCCTTGCCAGACCTGGTGGTGTGACCTGGTATGGCAGACTGTGTGTCCCCCCCCTCGTCCCCACACCTGTCAGTCCTGCCACAGTGTCCTTTCGCACTGGTCAGCAGCACCATTAGGGGGTCTTTTCTATGACAAGAAGCCTGCATGGAGGCGACCAGCCCTCAAACCTGCTCTGCAAGAGATCACACACTGATACCACCTTCATGGGTGTGCCGAATATACTAAAACAAGAAAAAGGAGTTTTCCTTTTATCTGGTGATTTTTCTTTTTTGCACCATGGTGTCTCAACAGAGCGTCATTTCTGTACAAATCTGCTAAAAAATATCGTATATTTTATGGCGGAAGGGGATGATGGGGGTTGGGTGGGAAGTGGGGGTGAGAGCTGGGGGAGAAAATGAATATGTATGTGCATATTTATCCGGAAAATGATTACTTGCTGAAGCATTCATTAATCGGTTTTCATAATTCATTCTGTGCATATTCTCTTTTTTATTGAATTTAAACAAACCCATTAACGGGGATTAACTTCCCTGAATGAGACTTTGGTTCTCTTCCCAATTGCTTCCAAAAAGGGCCCCTTGTTCCGTCAAGTGGAATTACTTGTGAGCGTCTGCAATCTCCTCGGAAAAGAATTATAGAACACAAGGGTGTGCTACACCGTCCCTCCTTCCCATTTTTGCCACTCTCCCTAAAGTCAATTTATAATCACTTTTCAAAGGATATATCCCCTCATTGTTCATTTTTCTTTCTTTTTTTTTAGCAGGAGGGTGTGTGGAAAATGTTTCTGCAGTAATGAGAGCATTATTGCGTGTTGTTTTTAATAACTGGTAATTTGTGTTTGACCATCATCACCATCTCTCCCATGGTTGTTGTCAAGTTATTTTCCTGGCCTTTGTTGCTGCTTATTACATGGCACTAATTATAGCCTGAAGAGAATTGCTTTTCTGGACCCTGACCTCTTCCATCTACTTAAGGCCACAGAGAGGATAAAAAAGGGTATGAAATGAATGAAAGAGCTAAAGGAGGTTATGGGGAGCTTTGTAGCTGATTATCCATAAGGCATACATTAATGATAATTGGATGAGAGGATATGAGTGGAGCCGTGAGCGAGAGATGCACTCCTTTATTTCTGCAATATACTCAAGGTTCTGTTCATTACTGCTCTTTTTCCTCTTTTTCTCTAAAGAATTAAGAAGAGCCAACAAAGATTGCCATTAGGTTTGGGTGGAGGATTTGACTTTGACATTTTGGAGTGGGGGAAACATAGAAAGGCTGCACTATATCCCACTGTGTAATGCTGCCCCAGATCTGTAAGTACAGCACACATTGCATGTTACAGTAAACAATTCATTTGATATCTATCGTATTTTGTGTTTTCAGCGATAATACCAAAGAAAATTTAGTCTTCTCATTTTCTCTCTCTCTCTCTCTTCTAAATTCTGAACCGCCACTGTAGAAAGAATGCAACGACAAAGGGTAAACATGGCTGCCGGCATTACTGTTTGGGGGAAAAGTCTCCCAAGCAGGTGTGTCCCTGGTCACAATGCTCAAATGAGTACACCAATAAAGCAGCTCTGTGGCCGCACCGAAGCAATGCTTACTCACATGTGCAAAGGCAAACTCAAAGGAAATGTGCACACGCTTGCATAAACACATGCATGCTGAACATGCAATCATGGCTTTAACTCCAAAGTGTTCACCGATTGTGTACCAGATGAGATTTACTTGCCCTGTTGGCACAGCTTGAGAACAACATGTAAATGATGCCAGCCAAGCCAATTAGCTTTGATTCAGACATGAGACAGGAGGCCAAATATCAGACAGGATAGACTGTTTTTGCTGTGACACTTTTCAGGATTAGAGCATCAAATGTTGGCCCAGCTGAAAGCAAAACTAAATAAAGTAGCGCTCTGGCTAAGTGGCCGGAGATTGAATGCAAGGCAAGTTAAAAAGAGAAAGAAAGAAATCCCAAAAAATATTTATCCCTCGTGGTACATGAGCATCTCTGTGCAGTCATTTCTTCATCGCTCACTTTTGCATCTCCCTCTCACCATTTTCTCCATTCCCCCCCGAGCCCTTTGGTGAAAAAATGGCAAATGATCACGCTTCTGTGAGCACCATCTGGCAGCTCGTACACTCATAGCACCCATCACATCTCTCACTTTTCTGCCAACCTATAAAAATATACTAGTACACAAAGCCCTTTTCTTTCCCATTGGAAAAAAAAAGTCAGTAGGAGCTAATCGCAATAGGCACTTTCTATGTTTGGCAATCTTGCGAAAGAAACACGGAAGGTAGCGATGACATATTTTCAGCCGGTTCTTGCCTTAAAGTGGCTCCTTTGGCCACACCGATGGATGGTTACCTTTAAAACAGCTAGTTCACTTCAATATTAAAGAGCCAACGTTATGTCAATGAAAAAGTGAGTTAATGTTGTGTCTCTCAAACTCAGGTCCCCAGAACCCCAGGCGTCTGCGAGCCATAGATCGGTGTTCCTCAAAAGCATGTAGTGGCAAGTCAACACATGTGCATCATCCGAGGTTAAGCTAATTAGCACAGTGGACAAAGACTGAAGTCTCTCCAATTCATCAAGTAATGCAACAGACAAACCAGGTAAAATTTCTAATTTTACCTGGTTTGTCTGTTGCATTGTATGACAACAGTTACCTCGAATTTGGCTTCGTTGAGGAAGGCTTCGTTGGCTTCGATGATGGAAGACCAAAATGTGCAGAGTGTCTTCAAGTACTAGCAAATGAAGCAATGAAGCCAGCTAAGCTAAAGCGGCATCTCATCACAAAGCAGCCAGAGTTTTATTAGCATGAGGATTATAAGGGGGTCCTTGGGAAAAATTGGAGTCCCTGGGGTCCAAAAGCTTGAGAATCCCTGCTGTATAGGATACTTTATACACAACAAGACACAGTAAAGATCACAACCTGAATTGGAGAGATACTTAGCGATGACTGCAATTCTTAAAATCCCTAAAAATTTTATCCTATTCAGTTTCACAACACCTGTGTTTTGTAGTAGTGACAGCAACGGGTAAATGGACTTCTGTAGTCTGACTGAAGCTACAAGCCGGATTCCTCATTCACACTACACGATCACTATCACACGCACACATATGACCCACTGCAGACAATTTTAGCAGTTCAGTATCACCCTAATGACACTCAGCATGCAGAAGGGGGTTCAATATGCACATCAAAAAACAACAGCCTTCTGATGAGAGCCTGCTCCCCTGAACTACAGTTATCTGTGAGACAGTTTAATAAACCAGTACACTTGAAAACATTCCAGGGGCAGCGATAAAAGCTGCTGTCTTTGAAATATGTCTGTTAAGAAAATAAGGAAATGAGAGTGAAAGTCTTGATAAGCGTTAAACTTACCTACTTCCTTTCAGATTTAAAATATTTATTTATGCCACCATGGGTGGTGGCATTGACATATCTTGTTTTTTTTTTTTTTGTTGTTTTTTTACCTTTTTTACTTTTTTAAAATTATTTTTAGAGATAATCTTTTTATTTGATTTATATTAGAAATGAACAGTTTTTCAGATTTTAATCTTGATCACGATTTTGGCCTTCCACAATTAAATGAACATGATCAAGTCGCTTTTAAACAGAACACAATAAATCAAATCAAGCGCTCCCATAAATTGCTGTCTGAAAAGGTGCCTGCGTGTGTACAGATGTTCCCTGCAATGGGCTCTGGACTAGTCTGGAGGAGTAACGCTGCATTAAAAGACAGCTATACAACAAAATTCAAATGTCTGGCACATCAGAAAGCAAAGAGCTTGTCCCTCAAAGCAGATCATCATCTGTTGTTCGGAAATACTTTGGCTGTAGTGCAAGTGATGTTAACTAAGAACACATTATATGCAAACAGTGCTGTAGAGTTGTGTCTGTAATGCAAAGCAACGGAACTAATTTATTCATATTCATAATGAAGGCCAAGGAAAACAATACAGCGGTTTTTAATATGAATCGTCCAGCATCAGTTCAGAGATCATGAGACGTGAGCCTATACAGCATGTCAGTGACAAGGTGAGTAAGGTTTCAGGAAAATGGTTAACATGCTGGGAAAAAGCAATTATTTCTCCAAAGTGCTCAAATTTGTGCTGCATGCAGTAGGTATGTCACACATTGTAATAAATTAAAAGAATAATAGTGACAAATGGATAGATATTAGTAGATATTAATTTCATACAAACAAAAGAGTCCATGTTACTTCTTATTCATTTCAATATCTTTTCCATATATTTTACACAAAGGATAGCAATTTCTTCATGTATGTTTCTTTTGTTGTTAACAGGGTGTCACAGAATATTTACATCAACCCATCAAGTGACCTGCAATCTGTAAAAAGCGAAGTGACAGCACTGTTTCACTGGTTTGGAGACTGACTTGATTTTCGCTGCATATTGTATCAGGCATAGTGTGTTGTGAACTTGATAATCTAGTTTTGCGTGGTACACCATGCCAGAAGCAATTGGAAAAAGGGTGAAATGGATTGTGTTAGCAGACATAGATAAGATAAATAATTCTGTGGCAATATGGCATCCAAATATTTATATAACAGTGTGTATTAAACACTTCTACATTGCCCTGAATGCATTTGTGGATAACAGACAACAAAAAGCCAATGGAAAACATATGGAAATCACTCCAACAGGAGTTTGTTCGTATTGTATGCAGCTGACAGACTTTAGTGTTGTACAGGTCACATTTCATTAAAGCCATTACTATTATTATTATTGATTTTTGATTTGATTTTTATTGATTAGCATTCAAATATCAGAACAAAGATCTACCACAAAGCAAGAAAGCATGAGACAAGGCTAATCAAAAGGTATTGGCTGAAGCATTTGCTTATTACGCCAACCCTTTTAACAAAATATCTTTTTGCATGCAGCTCCTGTACACAGGGCTCGAAGCAAATAATAAAACAAATTATTAGTAGTAGTAGTAGTCGCAGTATTATAAATACTGTGTTTAATGAAAGTTAAAGGTACTGCATACCTCAACTTTACGAATTATAAATCAACATCAGAAGTTACATTTTGGATTTCTTTCAGTCTCTTTGATGCAGTTTCTTTTGACCAATTTTGATTCTTCTTCCTTCACCTACTTTGTGCTTTAGTTGGTTTACATTACACCTGAGTCCAACTACAGTCTCAGTTGCTGATAGCAAACTGTTGTGGGTAAAAGCATCTGTTTAAATGCTTAAGAAGTAACTCCCAGGTTAGAAATGTTGGATATGGATGTGGAAATGAAAAGACACTAAGTAGACTGACAAAGAGAAAGCGCAGACTTGTCAATGAAGGGAGAATGTATGAGCATGTAAAGAGAGAAAAGTAGATTTACAAAGCTTATAAAAAACTTACTGCTTCAGTGCAATAGACATTATGGACATTAACACACAGCACATACTAACTACCAAAGTTTTATACATCATTTCTGTTGCATATTACAGCAAATTGTTAGTTTAGAATCATAAAATCTTTTGGGCAAATAGCAATTTGTTTTTTCCATTAAGCATGAACTTATCTAGTTATGATCCACAAGAACAGCAATGACATTTAAAATTCTAATGAATAACTAGGTATGTATGCTATCAGCTCAGTAAGGCCACCAGCTAAATGCTAATGTCACCGAGCCAACATGCTGACATAGTTCATGCTAGTTCTGTATTTGTCTGTGAAGGTTCTCAGTCATCCAGGTCATCGTAGTTAAGGAGCTTGCAAAGAAAAGCGTCTGGACTTCTTTAAGTTGCTTGAAGACGTTTCACCTCTCATCCGAGAAGCTTCTTCAGTTCTAACGTCCAATGGTGGAGAGTCCCAGATATAAACCTAGTGGGAGTATCCCCCCACAGAGGGACAAAATGACCCCCTGATGATCCTCTAATCGCTTGAGCCCCCCCTGACCCCACCTTATCATGTTCACACGTTATCATGTGAACATAATAAGGTGTGAACATGATAAGGTGGGGCCAGGTTTCACAATGAACTCACCCGAAACTCTGGCCGATTGGGACCCACACCCAGTTTCACACCTTGGCTCAGGCGATTAGAGGATCATCAAGAGGTCCTTTTGTCCCACTAGGTTTATATCTGGGACTCTCCACCATTGGACCTTAGAACTGAAGAAGCTTCTCGGATGAGAGGTGAAACGTCTTCAAGTAACTTAAAGAAGTCCAGACGCTTTTCTTTGCAAGCTCCTTGACTAGTTCTGTATTGTTTAACACATCGAATATTTTCTTATGTACATTTAAGTTGACATTTACAGATTAGCATGACTTATGTTGATAGTTGTCAGTGGTTTTGGATGTATACCAAATCCCTCTTATGGTTTCTGACAGATGTAAATTAAAAGAAATCAAAGGAAAGTCCAATTTCAGTCTCTCTACATTTTCACACTTCCCAAACTTTCAACACAAAAACTATGAGGAAGTCTCCCAAACACATTTTTTCATGAAAAAGTGAAACTTTCAAAACAGCTTTCTTATATATATTTAATGGAAACTGTATTAAACTGTAAACTGTATTACCATCAAGATCGTTCTATATTTTCGAAAAACAAAACAAAACAAAATTAGGCTTAAAATCTGGGACTCTCCACCATTTGCTCTTAGAACTGAAGAAGCTTCTCGGATGAGAGTGAAACGTCTTCAAGGAAACTTAAGAAGTCCAGACTTTTTCTTTCCAAGCTCCTTTAGATGCCTAGGAATGCTTCAGAACCTTCACTAGAACTCTTTAACGAAAAAAGAAAACATAGCAGAGACAGGTACTCTAGAACAATGGAAAAAACATGTTTCTACATAGGTTTTTGTAGTTATGCTCACACACACACAGATATAATACACACACAACAAACCCATACACAATATAATATACTACACATAATATATAACACTAACTTATATATAACATATACTATATATATAACATATATTTTGTTGTATGTGTATGTGTATATATGTGTATGTGTATGTGTATTATATGTAGATATTACTTATATGTATATGTATATGTATATTATATAGTTATATATATATATATAAAAAAAAAAAACACCCAGCACGCCCCTGCGGGCGGTTTATCCTTCAAGCTCGGGTCCTCTACCAGAGGCCTGGGAGCTTGAGGGTCCTGCGCAGTATCTTAGCTGTTCCCAGGACTGCGCTCTTCTGGACAGAGATCTCCGATGTTTTCCCGGGATCTGCTGGAGCCACTCGCCTAGCTTGGGAGTCACCGCACCTAGTGCTCCGATTACCACGGGGACCACCGTTACCTTCACCCTCCACATCCTCTCGAGCTCTTCTCTGAGCCCTTGGTATTTCTCCAGCTTCTCGTGTTCCTTCTTCCTGAAGCAGCTGGATAGCGTAGTGGTTAGACTACACGCCTTTGGAGCAGAGGATCGCAAGTTCGATTCCTGCCTGGGGCGTCTGTATCCAGTAAGGGTCCTAAGGCTAGACCCCCTATGCTAAGCGAGCCTACCGCAGACATGAGCGAGACAGATAAATATGAAGGCATGCCGGCTCGGACGTCGCCCGGATCAACAAGGTCCGCGTCAGGTGTTGAGGAACCAGGGCACCCTGACGAAAAGTGGGCTACTGGAACAAGAAGGCATCGGTGGGCAAGAGACGAAAACAGGGCGTTGTTGGAATGCTACTACGCAAGTAACCCCGGCGGAAGGGGCTACATGAATAGGATGACGGACCTATGGATTCTTCGATATATATATATATATATATATATATATATATATTATTGCAAAGAATGTAAATACATCTGTTAAAAAACAGCTAATTTGGTTAGTACATGGTTGTGATCAGTCTTTCCCACATACACAGCCCAGTACACAGTGGAATGGTGATGATTAAGCACCAACTCAAACCAACATCATGGTAGTCTCACTGTTATCTGTTAAATTGTTTTTCCTATGACTAAATTTTAAGAAAATGCCATTCACTGTTAAAACCTTCTTGCTTGGTAGCATCAGGGCTAAAATATCAACCTGTTGGTGTTTCTACAGGAAGTCTTGTCAGATCTGGGGTTCATGAACACCCTCCTAAAGTTTTATTAGTAATTCATCCAAAAGTTGTTGAATTCTCTAAGTCTGTTGTCTGTTGGGAAACTTTCAGAGGGACAGATGCTCCATCTTTAGACTAATAATGTAAGCTTACATCACAACCTGCTTCAAAAGTTTTACTGTCTGCTCAAAGAATAATTTAAAGTTGGCAACAAAGACACTAATTGAATTGTAAAATCAAAACATTCGCTGAAGGTCTATTTGAAAAAAGGTAATGAGCCATAGCCAACACATCTGACAATGCAAGAAGAACAACAGCAGCTCAAGGCGGCTGTTAAAACTAGCTAAAAAAAAACTGACCTGTCTGAACATCCCGTTATCAGGAGCATTGTGAATCTGA
Source organism: Haplochromis burtoni (assembly GCF_018398535.1). Classification (NCBI taxonomy): domain Eukaryota; kingdom Metazoa; phylum Chordata; class Actinopteri; order Cichliformes; family Cichlidae; genus Haplochromis; species Haplochromis burtoni. The sequence goes on from NW_024582443.1 coordinate 1,302,506, forward strand.
TGCAGGTGTGTCTGCTGATATTCTGTAAATTATTTCTTTTTAAATAGAAAATCTTTAAAATCAGTGGCTGAAAGTGGAAACTATTCCGTGACCAACACCAATATAAAATGTAATTTCCTCTTCTTGTTAAGCTAAATAAAATATGCAATGGAGGCTTTGCAAAATTTGTCGTCACTAATCAGAAAAAAAAAAGAAAATCTTCTTCTCTAAGTAGCTCATAAACTTCAGGAAACTACATCATTTCCACTGAAAAGTGACAAAAAGTTAAAGTATCTTTAACGCACTTTTCAACATACTTCTTGGTGAAAGTTCAGAAACGAATCACAGGAAGCTCACTGGTTCACAGGTGAGTCAGGATAGCATGGAGGTATGTCTTTTCATTTAAACATTACTGCTGTTTGACCACACTAACAAACAATATGTCATTCATGTCACTCACTATACTCACTATGACGTGGTGCACCTTATGTTAAAAAGGGAATATTTTCCTCAAGAAAATGACTACATAGATCATATGTGCAAGCTGCCCCAGCAAAGTTGCTTTGAAGTCAAGTGATCTCTGGCCAGGGTCTAACCAGGGTTTAGAAATTAGTGAGGTGTATCATATTTAAGGTGCACCACCCGTGCCTATATGACCAGTTTAAAAGGCTACACTGCATCCTGCAGTTTTAATATAATCAAATATAAATTTTGAAAATCATTAGTGCAACTTCCTTTTTTTTGCAGGAGAAACTGGGTATTAACCAGAGAAATAACATAACACAATATAGATGTTCCTTCCTTTGAAATTATAATAGTCCAAGGAAAAACGTTACTTACTAAATGGCCCTGAATCTGCTGTGCCACTGACTCACCCTAACCCAGAAACACAATGTAAAGAAAGGTAACTGAGAGCAGAACTTAACTTTGTAGAACTCTTTACCTCATAGCTGGTTACGACTGTGCCTCCTGCAGCTGTGTGAATAAGTATATTATAACTATATAGTAACTAGAGATGGGTATCGAAACCCACTGTTTCAATTCCTTGGAATTGTTTGCCATTTTTGCAAACGATTCCCTTATCGATTCCAGTCGCCCCGAATGACGTCACCACGTTGCGGAGCGTCATTTACCTGGCAGGAAACATGGCGGCTCAAACACTCAAAAGTTGGTTATACTTTACGAGAATGGATGACAACAGGGCAACTTGCAATACTTGAAAAGTAGATATTTCATTTAAGGGAGGAAACACTACGGATATGCAAAAGCATTTTCTCACAAAACACACGATAACCTTAAATGAATGTCGTGTTTTTAATTTGCTCTGGACTCGTGAATCTCAACCCAGCAGCAGCGGTAACGTTTGCACATCCTCTCCTGTCAATGCGGCAGATAAATAATCAACTAACAGTGCATATTATGTTAGCGCGATCTGCCTTCTTACAAACCCTGCCATTACTGTGCATTTAGGTGACCATGATGAGAGAGACAGACAGAGTCCGGCTGGCTCAGATGCTGGCAGTTCTCGCTGCAGTCTACCGGTAGCGTCTCCTTTCAGGCCAGGATAGACGAATGTCACCGAGCAGTGACTAAGTTTGTGGTCAAAGGCTTGAACCCATTTGCCACAGCAGATGCCCCCGATTTTCGGTAAGTGAATGTGTTTAATTGTAGGCAGGGACATTACTGGATATTCTTGTGTAATGGCTACAGAATAATTTATGTTATACTTTGTTATTACTTCAGAAGAATGTTTATTTTATTATTTTACATTTACAATTTTTTTTCCTGGGGACCCTGTGACACCCCATTGAAGAGCCGTAGGCTATGGATCTCTTAACATCTCACTGTTGGGTTTGTAAGGCTATGTTACTCCTAAGTTTCTGTCTTGTTCAAAGAGAAGATATAAAACAAAGTTCTAAGATAATCGACCTTAGTGTTCTCCTTTTTTAAACAGAATCGAAAATGGAATTGGAATCGTGAAAATCTTATCAATACCCATCCCTAATAGTAACTATATAAATATTACATGCTCATATGGTGTTGTGCCTTTGTTGATTACCATGGAAGCATGATGTTGCAGCATAACGAATGTGCCTCATAAATTACATAATTAATGTAGCCAAAGAGTAAACCCAACTGAACCAAAACTGAAACCAAACGGTGAGCGAAAATAAAACTTAACAGTTTTTCCAACACTAGAATTGAAGCGTCCTCATGGAAAGTCAAATAAGTTTACCTCCTCCAGTGGCCATTTTAAGTCAGAAACACTGTGTGTCTGGAACACTTGTGTGAGTCTTACGAAACAGCTGGAACAAATGGCCAAAATGATCATTTAACTGAAGGACTGTTTGGTTAGAAGTCTTAAAATTGAGGGATTCTTCTTTACTTCTTTATTGAATGTGATCATGGACTGAACATTACAGATTAATGCCTCCTATTCTCACAGATAAATTACAGTCAATTCAGACTGCGAAATTATCAGTCCTCTCACAAGCACCGTTTTCCCTCCACAATCTCTTTTCTGTGTAATTGATGGGAGCCCGGCTATTGAGTATTTGACTGAAGATGTCTTCCCTGTAATTTCAATCAAGACTTTAGTAGGGCAAATCAATAGGACAGACTCCAAATGAGAAACTATAATGCTGACTCTGTCCCATATCTGTCACGTGACCAATCTATTACACCTAGCTCTTAGAAGCTTTCTAATCACTCAGATGCGTATGCTAACAAATGCACACACAAGTAAGCTAAATAATGCCGTATATTAAGAATAACATGAATTGATGCATTAAAAGTGACAGTTATTAAATTGCCAACATTTGTATGTATTTGAGAAAAATGTATGGTACAAGTGTTGGTCATATAAAGATATAAATTGGATGGATTAAATTATGTAGAACCATAGTAAAGCTTTTGTTTCCATTAATTTATGACCAACCATAGATTGGTCTGTATAAAAACAACACTCAAACTAAAAAACAAAAGCAGGCCATATCGTTTGAGGATCGCATTTTAATCATTTTATCAGCATGCCGACTTTCTTTGGCAGTCCACTTTATGATATCAGCACAGTAGTCAGCTCTTGGACCTGCGCAGATACGTCATTAATGAGAATTCCCATGTTGTCGACTGTGTTTGCAGTTTGTCTTAGCCGTTTGTGGATCGACGACTCCAATAAGCCCGCATGAGCCAGACCCAAGATTTTCTAGCAGTTGAAGCCAAGTGGAACGTTGTTTGTCTGGGCCTGCAGCCAAGTCTTCCATTAGGCCTTTGGCCCAGGTGAACAGTAATTAAACAAGGCTGCGCTGAGTCGGCAGTCCGCATCGCCAATACCTCTGCATTCACATGATTTTTGTTTATGTTGCTCTCCGGTGTATCCCCCCCCTCCCCCCACAACCACTCTCAGTAGGGACGTGAGCCATATGTCTGTGTTTGTATCTCTCCGTGTGTGGACAAATTTGCTCTAAAGCAGAAGTTTCCTGTAAAGATGCGCCTCTCGGTGGAGGGGATAATGTTTCAGGTGAAAGAAAGGTGCACAATGTTGGTCTGAAGACACACACACACGCAGCAGTGTGTTGATTTTGACAGCAAATTTTGATGTAGTTGTAGTCATAGTCTTTTGACCATAATGTCATTTAGTTTTAGTCATAACTAAGCATTTAAATCTTTTTTTTGTTATAGTCTAGTAGTGGTCAACTAAACATCATAAGATTATTGAAGACTTTATCTAAAGTTGAAAGTTAAACTTCAAAGTGTAAATGTTTACCGGTGGGCGCTGCTCCACAAGGTTTATAAAGGATCTTATTTTCCTTGGCATCAAATGCAAAATATGCCCATATGACTGCTCTTCACTTTCCCCCTGCCTACATCTCCTTTTTTTGTTGTATTTATTTGTTGATGAAAGTTTTGATACATTTCATCACGGTCTCTGCCATCATCTTTTAAATTTTAATTTAGTTATCACCTTGTTTTCATCAGAAAAAAAGGTAATCAAAATTGGCCACCGGCAAACACACAAAGAACTGCAATTTCCCAGAAAATCATGTTTTTTAAACCTCCTTGTTTGTCTATGTGAGGCGGTCTTTTCCAAAATCTGAAGGACATAAGGTCACAGGAAATCCCTCCAAAATCCCCATAACAGGAGGATTAATAATAAAAATGTTGAAAGTAGTAACCGATAATGCATCAAGGACAGTACCGAGGAACAGCAGCACTATCTGTCAAGTCATCCATGTTTGATACCCTCAAATATTTCCACTTTGTGAAGAAAAAAAGAAAGAAAAGTAGAAAAGAATGAGTAAGTCCAAGCAGGGGTGGATGGAGACATTATGGTGTAAGTGTAGACACTTTTGCTGTTGTTAGACTTCAGGAGTGACAGGAGTGGAGGAAGACAAAATAACGGTGTGTGTGTGTGGTGGGGGGGAGAGGAGGTGCTAAGGCTTGAAGATGATATTGAGGGAAGAAGCATGGAGGAAGGAGTATTTTGATAGGAGAAAGAGCAATAACAACCTAGGAAGCACATAAACAAACAATAAAGAGATGACAGATGGACACTGCAAAGAGAGAGGAAGGAGGCAGTGGTGGTGGGAGTGACGGCAGAAGACACCCACCCCCCACCGCACATCCTCACTTTTCACTTATCCTGCTCTGCTCGTGTTGGTTAGAAAGTAACCCCGGGAGGGAGCAGGAAAAACACACAGAAAGAGACTTGGAGAGTGGGACAGTGCTGAGGCTGCATTCACAGAAGATTACAGTGCAGGCCGATCAGGCCCACCACCATTTTCTCTTACTGTGTGCAAAGATGTGTCCACCTCCCTTTGATCACGCCCGCAGCCGTAAGATCACACAGGTGGGGTAAGATAATGTAGACCCTTCTGCTACATATGTACACACGACCATGCCGGGAAATCAGATTGCATGTGCTGGGGACAATATTCATACCTCATCAAAGGCTAGCATGCAAGTGAGCGCGAGAGGAAGGGACGCAACAAATAAAGCTAGAAGAAGTGTGTTTGTAAATGTGTGTGTGTGTGAGTCACATGGGTGGGTGCGTGGTTGGGGGTTCATGAGGAAAAAGAGCAATATTCAAATCTCCTAATTCATTCCCAGCAGGGATGAGGATCGATAGCTCTTTATGAAGGGACTTAGTGAACTAATTAGGTAGCTGAATGGCTGTGAATTCCAAATGAGCTGACCGTGTGCACAATGAGAATTAAGTTGTGGATGTGCGACAGCAAACTGAAGGCGACTTAATTCACGAAAGTCCCCCGAATCCATCACTTGAACAAGATTACTCAGATACACACACACAGAGACACACACACACACGAGCTCAGGTGTATGTGCACAAAGCCATGTGCATTTTTGCTCTCATCATCGCAGCACGGTTACTGTTGCGTGCAGATGTCGTGCTTGTTAGGCTGTTGATTTCTATCAGAATGGATTATTTTGTGTTTGGTGTTGTGAGTAACAAGTTAAGCATGAAACATCAAAAACTAAAGGCTGGAAAATGGAAACTAGGAGGTTATGAGACAGGAATAACAATTAAGGCTAATCTCAGCTTTACTTTCTGCACTCCAGGCAAAAATGTTCCAGAGCAAGTACATTGTGTGTTTTGATATTGAGAGCAGAGAAGAATATTAGCTTTGGAGCATTTCATTTGTAAGCAATATTACAGATTAACCTCCTATCCTTGAGTCTGAGATGTATTTTGAGATTGTATTTGTTCTGTGTGTCACACTAGGTCAGAGGATGGTGCAGGATTGTGGTCTCACAGCTGGAAACTTTTGGATTTGAATCTGCTGGTCGGCTCAGGTCCATCTGTGTGGAGTTTTTATGTTCTCGCTGTGCTTGTACGGGTTCCCTCTGGGGCCACTGTTTTCCCTCTACAGCCTGAAGACATGTGTGCTAGGTGAGTCTAAATTGGCTGGAGGTGTGAATGGCTTGTCTCTCTGTGATGGAGTGGCAAGCTGTCCAGGGTGTACTTCGCTTTTCATCAAGGTCAGCTGGGATAGGCTTGCTTTATGCTTGCTTTTTGGGTGGACTGACCTTTTTGCTCTTATTGTAAAGTGGTCTGTCTGTACAAACTGAAGGCAACTTAATTCAGTGGTCCCCAACCTTTTCCCTTTTCTTGATCTTTTAAGCTATTAACCCTCATCCAGCTGGGGCCTGTGCACTCCGCCATTTTTGTCATATTTTTACAGATGTATTATTCCAGCTGTGTATGACTTTGCCAATCATTTTGTTCCCAATAATATCGCACGCATTGTTTCTTTTTCTGCTTTGAGTTGTGGCGTTTAAGAATACAAATATGACCCAAGTGAAAGCACACATTTTTGCATATGTGGGTTTACCCCTCATCCCTTAAAAGGCTGATGGGAAAGCCTGCCAGGTGAGCATCCAGCATGAACATCCGAATTTGTGAATATAATATTTCAAATTATATTAATACCATTGGTGCATGTATTTATTTAAACTTCTGAATCTGTAGCACCGATGACATAACCTGCATTAGTGGCCGACGTTGCATTCCTGGTACATTTATGTTAATTACCTTGTGGTTAAGTCCCAGTGTTTTATATGAGGTGCTAGGACTTTTTTCCCTCCTGGGTCCTTTCAGCAATCTCCCTATAGGAATGTGCTGATATTAGTGAGCTTAAATTGATGCTATGATTATTATTCCTTATATTTTGTAGTGGTTGGGATGTGAATTAGCATGTCCAACTCTAAGGCTGTGGTTCTCAGAAAACGGTGGGATGCTCAACAAGTTGCTGCTCCAAGTGGAGGATTTTAAGCATCTTGGAATCTTGTTCGAGAGTGAGCAAGATTCCAGGGAATAAAACGGAAGATTGTCAGACAGACTGGTGCAGCGTCTGCAATGGATGCTATACCACTCTGCTGTGGTGAAAAGAGAGAGAGATGAGGGTGAAAACGGAGCTGGTTGTTTACTGGGTAATCTAAGTTCCTACCCTCGCCTATGATCATGGTCTGGTTTGTGAGGGGAAAAAAAGCTTGCAGATACAAGAAGAAGAAACAATCTTCCTCCATAAGGTGTCTGAACTCAGCCTTAGAAAGAGAGAGAGAAGTTTGGTCATATGGGAGTGCTCAATTAGTGATGTGTTTTAGGTAAGTCCTCAAAGGCCGTGTCTTAGACCGAGGGCACGCTGGAGAGATGACAGATTTGGGATGGCTGACTGTTGGTTGATTTGAAAGAAATAAGTTTTCCCTGTATTGTTTTGCTGATGTGATTCATTCTTAGAGTATGTTAATCTTTGCTTCCTCTGGGATCCCAGTGGGTAGTCCATGTATGTTAAATATGTTGGTTGGATAACGGTTGTAGAAGAGTAAAATCCCTTATAAATTCCCTTTATATTCTTTTTTTAGTAGGTTAGTTACAGCTTGTTTTATCCTATAACTCTGGTCCAACCAACTTTAGCTACCATATTTAATTTCACTTCAGCTCACTTGCGGACTCACGCTATTAATAACAGCAGGAGATTAGAAAATTATAGTTGAATTACTTGGAAGGCATGTTTTAACCAGGCTTTGTTACTATAACACTTGGGTAAGTGTGTGTGTGTGTGTGTGTTTCTCATGCCTATCAAGATAAATATGAACAGATTTTATTGGAATTTCTTCTTCTCAGTTTCTTTCAGTTGAGACAGTTGGCAAAAATAAAAAACATTCTGTCGAAAGATCATTTTGAAACAGTAATCCACGCCTTCATCACAACTCGGTTGGATTGCTGTAACTCTTTAGATGTTGGTGTTAGCCGGTCCTGCCTGCCATGTCTTCAGCTGGTGCCGCACAACTTTTAACTGGAACAGCACATTACTTCTCCGTCATACTCAGTGGACTGGCTGCCTGACAATTTTAGAGTTCATTTTAAGTCTTTTATTTGTTTTTAAGCTCTTAAATGGCCTTGCCCCGCCCTACCTCTCTGAACTGCTGCACTTGCCCTTTATTTTAGTGTATTTCCATCGCCATGTTCAGCACTTTGGTCACTGGTTGCTGTATTTAAAGTGCTTTATAAATAAAGTTGGCTTTCCACATACTCTTGCCGGTGTTCTGGGAATCCATCCTACCTGACAAACCAACCCGTTGATTCTACGCATGCGCACAACAAGAAATTCAATGGCGAACTGTCCTACCTTTGTGAATATAAGCTACAAACATACTCTGATGGGTAAAATTAAGTGCCAAACCGTCCTACCTTTGTAAATGTGACATACACGCATACTTTAACAGCTATAATTAAATGGCAAATCGTCCTACCTTTGTTAATATGAGCTAGAAGCATACCTTAACTGCTAAAATTAAGTGGCAAACAATCCTATCCTTTGTGAATATGAGCTAGAAGCATAATTTTACAGCTAGAATTCAGTGGCAAATCATCTTACCTTTGTTAATAAGAGCTAGAAGCATACTCTGACAGGTAAAATCACGTGCCAAACCATGCTACCTTTGTGAATGTGACCTACAAGCATACTTTAACGGGTAAAATGAAGTGGCAAACCGCCCTGGCTTTATGAATGTGAGCTACAAGCATACTCTGATTGGCAACGTTAAGTGGCCATCCGCCATACCTACTTAGATTTGTGCTGGAATTACTCTGTGAGAGCAGAAATGTGCATAAACTACTTACGGTAGGACGTTTTGTCAGAACACCGGATTCTACCCCCAATGGTAAATGTATAGCTTCTTTGCAATCAATGATCATATTACTGGAAGTTGAAAAGCACGTAATCATGGTTTGATATCCACCACAATAATACATATAAAGCGCCTTGAGG
>NW_024582443.1:1323114-1436082 GCF_018398535.1 Haplochromis burtoni
AAAAAAACTTAAATAGTACTCAATTTGTAGCCTGTAAATCCCTGTTATTTGATCCTCCGCACAAATAAAAAACTCTTAAGACGTTGACCGTGAGAATCATTTTAGCCATTTTCCTGAGAGATGCAACAAATGAACGCCAATTTGCATCTGAGGTAGCAAATTGTCAGACTGGATGGGGTGGTGCTGGGGATGAATAACACAATTTGTCAGTGAAAATGACCATTCTGCTGCCCAACTGTCATTTTTATTAAAGAAGGTAGAAGCGTGCATTCATCAGTGTCAGTTAGGGCTGCTCATGGCAACACTCACAAACTCTCCAGATACACAGCTTACATTTAATTCCATCTGCCTGCCTGCTGCATTACATTTCCATGATGAGCTCTCCACCAAAGGGAGGCTGCAATTAGCTCCATACCTTGTGGCGGGCACACAGTTAACGCACTGCTCTCTCTACTCCACGGCTTAAGAAATGACCAGCAATTATTATGAAGGAGGATATTAGAAGGACTTTAGATGTGGTCAATTTGCATGCAACAGTGTGGGCCTTATGGATCATGTATGCACAATTAAACAAGAATTAGTCATCATGTTGCTTGCAGCCTGTTAGCAGAGACCTCTTGCATCAGTGAAGTGCAACTGGATTTGACTAATTGTCAACTGAAGTTTGGTTTCTTTCCACCAGTGAAGGGGGTGGGGGTGGGGGGACAGTTCAGTTCAAAGATTGACACAAAGGAAAACATGTTTGCTTGGATGGATCAGAGAATGACACAGTCAGTCCTGCTCTTTGGTCCAGATTTCTGTGTCTTGGTAACTACTGTGGAGACTGACATTACATTATTACATTACATTTTCTTCAAACATTCATGGGTTTGAGTTGGAGGGGGGGTTCCTGACTTTTTCTTTAGTGCCCCCATGAGGTTTCCACTTTCTTTTTTCCCTAGATTGCTGGAAATTTGTTCTGGGGTTCTGTTGTGCTGTGAACATTTTTTACATATTCACCTCCGACTGGTGAGTATTATGTTTTCTCAGCACCCTGAGATGGCTAAGGTTGTTGCTTGTTTATTGTATTTGAGAACTGAAAAGCTGTGGACACAGCAGCAGTGCGCTAACCCCATTTTATTCCTTCTTGTAATGTTGTGGTTAAAAGAAAAAAACAAACAAACAAACAAACAAACAAACAAAAAAAACCCTGAGCATTTGTTTCTGCTGGAAACTAGATGATTGTGATTGGCTGACACCTGGCTGTTGCTACAACATGACAATGATATTTTCCCAACTTCACCTTGTGGTGAAGCTGAGGAGGAACAGGATTTATTCAGCTTTTGCTATTCAAGCTTTTTTTTTCCAGTCTTTACAGTATATGTGAAATATGGTATGGGGTAGATGGGTGGTTAGGGAAGTACCTGTTGACAAAAAAGGTCTACCTTCTCTCTGAACAAATAATTGAGTACATTCCAAATCCACACTGCTTAGAATAAATGTTCAACGCTACTCTGTGGTGTTACATAATTAAAATCATTCCAACTTGCTAATATAACATTAAAGCTTGAAATAAAAGTCTCTCAACACAAATAACAAGCTTCCTGCAAAACAGAAATCCCTCTCAGCCAATTCCTATCATCAGGCTGTTGCAGGGAGATTGTGCAGTGATTGAAGGGTTCCAGTCACTTGGTCGGATTACTGGTTTTGAGATGATAGCCAGATTTAATAGACTTCTGAAGGCATCAAAAAGCAATTCACATACAGAGACAGCGAGCCTTTGCCCCTCCCATTGACCTGCTCCTGCCCTCCTATTGACTCTTTAACCTTCATCTTGGATCAGCAGCATCTCTATTTTAAGCCCTCCAGCTCATTTCTTGCTTTCTCACATCGCTGAAATGTTTTGAATCTTTAAAAGTTCTCAACCCTTCTGTCCCTAGAAGCCTTTGCTCCATCAAGATTGAAAAGCCTCTTCATTTTAGGATTCAACCTTTGAAACCATTTCGAAGCCCCTCTTCTTCGAAAACAAACATAAAAGCACATTTTCTATGTTGAATTTGTATGAATTCATAGTAATGCACACATACAGGGTGCATACCAGCTCTCATTCTTTAAATTCTTTTTCCAGTTTACTCAGTGAACAAAGTTCTTAATTCAAGCTATTAATGTGAGATTAATCTTCCCCTCTGACCTAATCCCTTTAACCCTACCTGACTGGTCTTCAATCTTCTCATTTGTGCTCTTCTTTTTAGCCTCTATAGGTGGTCTATATACATAGACTGCTGGGAAACTCCTGACCTGACAAATATTTGGAATCTGCCTCTCAAGTCTGGTGTCATTAGCCATTTCCAGGTCCAAAACTCTTCTTCTGTTCCCAAACTGAAACAAACAATACGACGTCACCAAGAGTTTGAAATGTCTGAAATGTCTCAAAGTCTTTCATCTTCAATAAAATGATTTGTGTGGGTGGTCTCCCAGCTGTTACAGTAGTTGAACATTAAGGCATCTATCAAAAAGAGGATTTACAAGGTTTAATGGCATTAGAGGTTAGCAGGAACCTTGTTAGCATCGATCTAAAGTTGATGTACCAAGTTCGGACTGAGAGATTTCTAAAAAACTAAAACAGTTCTGCTATCACTTCGGACATAAATGAAGACAGAAAACTGAACACCAACAATGTTTGTAGGGTTTTTGAACTTGGGCTAAGTGGCACATAATGGTCTGCCGCTTAGTGGCTAGCTACAAAGCTATGGTTAGGATAACATGAACACATTAGTACATTTAACCCTCTGGTGGTTTTAGTCAAAAAAGGGTCCCAAAGTCAAAAAAGTCCCTTTTTTGACTTAAACCGCCAGAGGGTTAAGACAGAGGATGAATGTTATTTTTTTTGCTCTCAATACATTATTATTTGCAATTATATTTAATTATACGGTACAAAAAAAGACACTGAAAATAGATCAAACTTGAGCCAAGACAACACCTGAGATGATCCACTCACAATATGAGGCTAGTGATTAATACGCTGCTGCATTGTTTGGATGACTTGCTGTTAAAACACAGTGAAAACACTTGCTTTGAAGAGTTATTCCATTCTAACTCTGGTTCCTTTTCCCTTTGTTGCAGGTCATTTGTGCAAAAATATAGTGTGAAAAGAGTAATCGGACTTTGGTGTGAACCAAAACAACCAGACTGAGACCCTTTGGAGGAGCTAGTCTCAGTGAAGTTTCGAATGAACTGCAGAGATGTCCGTTAATAGTGCAAACTTGATCCAAACCCCTTTGTTGGTCATGCCCCAGACACATATGGCCAATAAGCAGACTGAACATTGTCACATATTTTGTAATGATGCATTTGGTTTACTTGGAGTTCACTTGGACTTTTCTCTGTGTGAAAAGAAACCATATCACAGGGGAAAAGCTTAAAGATAAATTTTACAAACTCATCAACTGATTCGGGCCAGAGTAAATGAACTCTAGTTGTGAAAACAACCAAGGTTAGCCTAAGAGTGATTCTTTTCTGAAGTTTTCAAATATTTTGTGTCTATCAAACTGTGAGCTGTGATACTGTAGTTGCATTTTAAGGTCTTAAAAACTGTGCTTAAGAATGTGCTGCAAGGGAACAGTGGTAATAAACAATACAAGACAACAGCCTTAATTGGCTTGAATATAGAAGCAGGGTTGATTCGTCGTCACTTTACAAATGGAGTCTCAGGCATAGATGATTGACTGCAGCTCTCCAAAAAGTGACACTGAATGAAAGCTTGTTTCAAATAATTCCCCTATCTTCATTATGCAGAATCTTTTTTGCTTTTATGATAAATGTTGTCTCGTTCTAAAAGTAAAAGTCAAAGAATACTAAGTAAGTTATACATCTACATAGCTAAATCACAATTTTAGGGTGGCAAGAAACTCTAGTATGGAATTACAGCTAGAAAATGAAATTTTTATTTGAGCATGATAAAAGTGAAGGTAGAAGACTAGATTAAAAAAAGAACTGTCAGAAGCAATATCTGAAGCAACCACAGTTCAAATTGTAGTTTAGAAAGAATCATCCATCAAGTACAGCATGAGTTATCAGCAAAAGCAAAATCAAACAGGGATATGGTGAATAATTCGCTGTGGCATACTTTGAGATTCATTTCTAATCTGCCAAGATGTTGATTTTCCAGAGTTTTGGCATGTTTCATGGCCATCTCTCTGTACCCTCCTGATTTTTCCTGTGAAACCCCAACAGTTTTTATGAAACCTGAGGTCAGATGGCCCAGGGTGTTAAGGCGTCTGGCAAGGGAACTCAAAACTGGATTATAGATGGCAGACAGTTTGTGTCGTAAACCACCGCCTCTGTTCAAAGATAGTCGCTCACAGTGGACATAGATGGCTTCTTTCACTCCTCTTTCAAACTATCGGCTCTGTCAAAATGTGAACATTGGCATCCTCAAAAGAGTGACCTTTGTCCTTTAGATGCAGATGAACTGCTGAGTCTCGTCCCGTGGAGGTGGCTCCTCTATGTTGTGCCATGTGCCTGTGAAGTGGCTGTTTGGTCTCTCCAATGTAGAGGTCTGGGCATTCCTCGCTGCACTGTACAGCATACACCACATTGTTAAGTTTGTGTTTTGCAGTTTTGTCTTTCGGGTGAACCAGTTTTTGTCTGAGTGTGTTGCTGGGTCTGAAATGCACTGGGATGTCGTGCTTGAAGAAAACTCTCCTCAGTTTCTCTGATACACCGGCTCCATAGGGGTTGACAATGTTGTTGCGTCTGTCTTTCTTATCCTCCCTCGCTGGTGTCTGATCTCAGGAAATCACATGATAGGGTAGGGCTATGTTTCACAATGAGCTCACCCGAAACCCCGGCTGATTGTGACCCACACCCGTTTTCACACCTTGCTCATGTGATTAGGTAGAGGATCACCAGGGGGTCCTTTGTCCCTCTTTGGGGGGAAACTCCCACTGGGTTTAAATCTGGGACTTTCCACCATTTGACTCTTGGAACTAAAGAAGCTTCTCAGATGAGAGGTGAAACGTCTTCAAGCAACTTAAAGAAGTGCAGACGCTTTTCTTTCCAAGCTCCTTAGATTATATTCACACATAATCCTCACACCACATGCAATTCAGCGGATCTGTCATTGGAACCTCGTGTACTGATACAGGTGTCGTGCCTGCTGCTTTCTATGAAGGCACATAGATCTCTTTAATGTTGGATAAATTAGCTTTCCTATCCTAACCACTGTTGTTGACTCATGTAATGGAGACCAGGGGTTCCATTACCCGGTTGGTATTGTTAGTGATTAATTGTTGGATTAGGAATTTAAAATAGGGTTATAAAGAAAACACATTCGTTCTTATGGAGTCTTTTATTAGGTTATTTGACATACAATTAATTTGACAGCTGGTAACGGAAAAGAGACAGTGGGACTGGCCATCCTACCTGTGTCAGAGAAGAGCCAAAGTTAGAGCTGCTTGCAGTTAATCATTTGTCAATAACCTAAACATATGTGAAATGAGAACTTGTAAAGGTACTCACCTGTCCTGGTTGCTTCTTGCAGGATGTGGAGCAAAAGAGTGAAAGCGGCTCAATCACCTGTTTAAGAGCTCTTGGGGCAGACCAGTGTGCCGGGTTAGGGAGTATGGTTAAAGAGGGTTTTAATTTAGATAGAAATGGGTGAAGCTTATGTTATTGGTTTGTTTATAGTATGTGTTGGAAATATGTATATGTTTGTGATGTGCTTTAATGTTATTGTTTGTTTGTGTGGAGGGTTATGTGTTCATTTTGATTAGTTAACCCCCATACTTGGGCTATTCCGGATGCTTACCTGAAAAGGTAGAGTATAAAAGGAAGCCATTTTGTTTAGTTGTAGTTAGTGTTTTGTGCTGTTATCATGCGCCTTCTTTAATAAAGTGCCAAGCCATGGATGTTCTTTACTCCAGTCTCGCGTCATATTATTGGACAAAACCTATGACCGCCGGCCAAAACTGACAACTCACCACTTCTGTTCTCTTAGTTAAGAGGACACAGTTGATTCTGATGCTTTGAAACCAAAACAATAATCGCCCATCACACCATGTCCAACTCCTTATGAATGAGAGAGATGAAGTCTTTGTAAAAGCAGGAAATATTCAGATTCTTCGCCTGTTGTTAGCTAATAACACAAACTATGTTGCTATCCAACTGCAGTAAGGTTCACTATGAGCTACAATCCAGTTTTCATCCGCCAAATTGGAAAAAAATATATTAGTCTTATTAGCCAGCTGTGAGCATGTGTGCAGTGACTGTTCATCATTGAGATACTTCACTCTGACAAAGTGCAATTTTACCAAACCTTTTCCACAAATCACTGATCTCTTCATGGTTATACCACAATATTAAGTAACTGGAAAAAAAAAGTGTTAGGGGGGATTTTTCCGATAGGAAAAGCCATAATATTAGAATTACTAACTCCTTTGCTCTTGGATACCTCCTATGCCTACCTTTGTTTCTCTTTTCTAAACTGAACAGTTTCTGTCATATTTCAGGCCTCCTTTCAGAATAAAATAATGGAGTGTGCATCAGAAGTTAGTGATGGTGATCTCTGCCTACTCTTAGAAAAACCTGGAACCTATTCTAATGGTCATCAAACCACATTTTTATTGATATGTATTGAGCTGTTAAAACTCATCATTAAGGGCACAGGGTGGTCAAATGAAGGAAAGAGTTGAAAGGAAAGTGCTAAATTAAAAAATGCTGGTATGTTGCATTGGAGCAAATTGGCATTCAGTTAGCCTAGTGCACATACAAAAACACTCAGAGAATACCCAACTCTACAGATGAACATACTACTCAAAAAACCACCATACAGACCTGAAAGGACAACGTGTCAGGAACAGATGGATGAGGAACGTAGGTTAGGGTGATAGAAGGTAAAAGACAAAACGTAGAAATAAGTTGAGGTAGAAGAGAGGGAATAGAGGAAATGCGAAGAGGAAACTTTATGGTGTGGAAAGAATGTGGTGAGAGTGCTGGATGGAAGATAGAAACATGAGGTTAAAAGAAATTGGAGGATGGGGTATGGAAAAAAGGAAGCACTAAGTAAGAGGTGAGGGAGATAGAGAAAATGCAGGGATGCATTAGATGGAGTATCAAGAGATGATTGCAGATATCCTTTAGATGCTTAACTGAATTGCTGCCCTGGTATAGAACAGCAGTTAGGTAGGTGCTGCATGTCAAATTAAGATCCACATGAAAGAGGATATCTGATATCTGTAACACAGACAGTGGAAGAGGATGACAAGCCTTTGTCTTGCTGATTTAGACTAAATATCCTATGATGTTTGGTTTTGGTTTTGAATTTATTGGTCCTCCTTCCTGTGGTTCTCAGTATACAGTTTCTCTCTTTTTGAGTACTTTTGTGTTTGCGCATTACAGAATCATCACAAACAACCTATGTACCTGCTGTTCAATATTAGCTATAGCTGGTTAACAATGAACTTACCATATGTACGCATGGCATAAGGCTTATTTCCGACTTATTTGACAGAACTTAAATAAGATGAATCATAGACAGCATAGTTTGTCCAAATGGTAGCACTAAAGGACTATACCAACAGGATGTAGTCATCACAATTTAACTGAAGTAGTACAGTAAGAAAAACAAAAGGGGCAAAAACAATTGACCAAATGTCATCCTTAAGAGATGTTATAAAGATTTTAATTTGGATAAATTTGTAGATGATGTTCAGAAAACATGTTGGTGAGAAATTTTATCTGAAATGCATCCAGAAAATGTACTGGCAAAGTTTGAAGTGTTATTTATGCCAGTGGTGGAAAAGCATGCACCATTAAGAATGTTTACTGTTAAAAATGTTAGAACACCGTGGTTGGACAGGGAATTGAAGGCCCATATGGCAGAGCGCAATCAGGCAAAATTAATAGCCAGAAAATCTGGTTATAAATATACCTGCCAGATTGGCAGGTATATTGTAAATTAAGGAATTTTGTTACTGGGTTAACTAGGGGGAAAAAAGAAATTATGTTATGAAAAGAAGATTAAAAATGCAAAAAAAATGTCAAAAAAGTTATAGAATGGTATTAAGATATTAATGGACTTAATGGGCAAAAAAGAAAAAAGACATGCCTTTCTATATAGAAACAGAAGGTCAAATCTTAAGCCAGTTGATATCGCAAATCATTTCAATAAATGTTTTATAAATTTCATACCTTTCATTCTTCATTAAAAGCTTGATTTGTTACCTTATAGAAAAGGGTATTCTACAGCTACTGCTTTAACTCAAATGACTGATGATTGGTTGAGAAGGATAGAAGAGAAGAAAATAATTGGAGCAGTATTTCTGGATTTTACAGTGGCTTTTGATGTAATGGATCATGAAATACTATCAAAGGAATTATAACGTTATGGTTTTTATAAGTTTGCCTGATTGCCGATGAGGAATTATTTGAGTGAAAGGAAACAAACAGTAGTTTTAAATGGAACATTTTCAGACAGTGTTGTAAAATGTGGAGTGCCCCGAGGAACCTGTCTTGGACCACTGTTGTATGATATGGTTACAGCATGCCATTTGTCCTCAATGAGGCAACTATGTCTATGTATGTGGATGATTTAACTTTATATATAACAGCTAACGCTGAAAAAGAGTTAAAGCTAGATCTAAATGTTGAATTACAATTAATCGTTGGGTTATGTTGCACCTGTTAACCAGGTCTATGAGACCAGGCTCCTGGGTGTAACTTTGGACAGTGAATTTGTTGTGGATATAGAACAAAGATTGTAAGAATGCATACATTTATTAATTGGTTAATTGTTAAAGATAGATAGCTTTATTCTTTACTTGTATTTATTAGAAATATTATTGTTACAAATAAAAATCATTTTGTAAAAAAAATGTATTTCAGTATGGATAGACATGGATACTGTACTAGACAAGCTAGAGGAAGAAGATTTTTATTATCCAAAGCAAGAACCAATTCAAGCAAAAGAACAGGTTTGTACATGGCAATGGAAGAATGTATTTTTTTTTTTACCAATACAGATAATACAAGAAACCATAAAAACTGGATTAAAAAAAAACATCTAAAATGATATTTATTTGGTCTGACTTTTGATCTTTGTTAAAAATGGTAACATGAATTTGAAATGTTGTGTGTGTGCTGTCATAATGATGGTAAATTAATCTCACGTTGTGCAAATGTTATATTATCAACGCTTACCCTGATACAAGGCCTAAATTGTGTTATATGGAGCTGTTGTTTATTGTGTATATGTTTGGTTTGTCTTGTCCAAATGTTACATTGTATATATGTGTCTGTCTTATAATACATTGCTAAAATCTAAAGATTTGCGACCCCAGGAAGAATAGCTGATGCATTACTTCAGCTAATGGGGATCTTAATAAACATAAGCAGATGCCTACAGTCATTCTTTTGATTAATAAATCAATAGATGGTGCCTGCAAACCGATGAAAAAATAATCTTCCCATTGGAATGTTTTTGTGATTTCCTGCCTCTTTGGAGCTAAAAGAAGCCACTCAAATACATGAGATTTCAATTGAAAGCCAAGGATGTCCTCTATTCAGTACATCATGACTTAGTAGGGTATCGCAAATAAGTCAAAAGATGTAAACCAACAACTAATGTCAACAGAGGACATAATTGAATTATATGTGCATTAGTCTCGTAGTGCAACAGTCTCGAGCCACCTCTCATTTCTTTATATTTAGCCCCCAAGCAGTGAAAAAGGTAGAAGAGAGGGTATTGCTCCAGACCAGTAGTTCCTCAGGCTTGCTTTAGGACTTCCAGTTTTTCTTGGGACATTGCCTCCTTTTTCACTTATTTTCAGTCCAGTCCTTGTACCTGACCATTTTCAGTGGGTTTTTTTTTCTTTTTTCCTGAAAACTACTTAAAGATGTGACAAGAAAGCTGCCTAAGAGAGTTCAGACTGTGTTGAAGAATATAGGTAATCATATCAAATACTGACTTTCAAACACAGTAGAATTGCACAACCTGTGTATTATGTATAACGATTACGGTGTTAACTGCCTTCATTTGTAATATATTAACATTTGTATAGATCCTTCATAAAAGCTACTTTCAGCTGCTAACTTTGTCACAAGGGGGCAGCCTCAAAAGGTCCTGGCACAACTCCAAAGAGATTAACATCTTCCCTTGGCACCAGACATCTTTTACTTGTTTGGTGAAAGTGAAACACTCACCACTAGGTACATCATTAATACAAAGTGTCATTAAAATTAGCAAGTATGGAACTATTTAGCAAGGCACTAATATGGTATCTCCAAGTCTACATAGCCTATAAAGGACTTCTGTCACATCTTTCTTGTTTTTTTTGTAACTATTTTTTAGTAAACATGCAAAATAAGTTTTGCTTGCTGATTTGTAAAATCTGACTATTCTTTTATAGTTATTTTACTATTTGCCAAGCTCTTTTATCATGAAAAACTAAAGTCTTTGAGTAGCGTTATCACATTTTTCATCCATAACTTTGTTGAATATGTACAAATTAATTATAAGTAACTGCTACTTGCACATCAGTATTTTCCCTTAGAATTTTTCTTTTCCAACGATGACTGTATTGCTTAGACAAGCGAGTTCTCACCAATCCACCAAGAAAAAAACCACCAAAAAACAAAAAAATAATCTAACTGTTTTTGATTACTAATCCATTTTTAACACTGTTTAACTGCAATTACTGTGAAGCTATGACAGCCAATTTCCAATGGTGTTAAGAAACACAGCTTGAAATTCATTTTCTTAATCAGATAAAACTTCAAAACATTAGAAGCCTGCCATATCCTCTGGGAGAGGCAGACGTGGGGATCCAGCAAAGGTTTCACATATCTCTCCTGGGAGGAAAATATGTGCACAGCTAAATAAATAAATAAGAACGGAAACAAATACGTTTGCACTGCTGGGCAAAACATGACACAGTCACAATGTGGTGTATGCTATCATCTCAGTTAATTAGAAGGCTCATTAAATATAAGAGCAGGCTGATGTTGAATTCCTAGCAGTTGTTAAATTGTCTAAAATGGTAAGGTTGTGATATCTTATTAATTAATCTTCTGCTCACAATTACTAAATACCTTCAAGTTAAATGGATCCAAGTCAAAATGAATAGGCTGTGCAGTTGATGAATTAAGTTGTAAGATAAATATTTTTTGATGAGTGGTTTGATGTTGTTTCTCACACATTCATAGACACCAGTAGACCAAAGTGACTGTGAAAGTCCACACACACACACACACACACACACACACACACACACACACACACACACAGTCTTTCTAGGGCTTTAAAAGTGTTTTTTGATTTCAGACATGTTTAGTATTAGCCCACACTGCAAGAGAATCTTGACTTGAAGCAGCTCAGCCGCTGAGTCCCTTTTGTTCAATTTTCCATTTAAACCATTTCAGTCTCTTTCAAAAGCAACAGAAACCATCTCCCAGTGAGGCCAGGGCAAAACTGTAATTAGTTCAATCTTTTTGCCTGAAGCTCTTGTAAACAAGCGACTTCCAGTCTGGCGGTGACCTCGTGAAACTTCAATTAACGGCATGAAATACATGTAGCTTTTAAAGAAACATGCTTTAAAATTTTGGAATACACACAGAGTAATCTTTAGAGGAATGTGCAGCATTCTTCAGATAAATGATCTTCATGTGCATTTCTTGTTATGCTGTAAGAGAAATGAAAGCTATCGCTAAGCCATCACTTACAGAGACAGTGGCACAAGTGTCATCACTGACCAGAATATACTTAAACTACCCATTTCTGTGCAGGGCAGGCAGTAATGAAGAAAATCAAAACTTATTCATGAAACAGAAAAGCTTAAAAAAGGAGATTAAATAAAGCTTTAACAGTGTTAATGACTATGGATTTGCATGAAACCAGCAGTGTCTTTGAAAAGGCAGTACTCGTCCAAATTAAAGTATTTTCTGTCAGTGGAAATGAATTGTGAGCATTTTTGATTAATAAGCCTCTAAGCAGACTAGTTATCTCATTTGTGGGACAGTCCCTGCATTTAAATTCAAATAAATTTTCAATGTAAAAAGCATTAAAAGGCTTTTGTGAAACGCATTCCCCATCTGACCCCGTCCTTGCCCTAACAAAGCTGTTACGTGCAATGAATTGCAGCAAACCATCTGAGAATGTGTGAAAATATGTTGGTTTTGATTGAAAACCAAATTGTAGTTCAATCAAAAGGAGAGATCCAGCTATCTTAGGTCGACACAAAGGAAGATGGGGAAAAAAGACGATTAAAAAAATCTGGTTATGTTGCAAGAATCAGTAACCGTATACTAAAATAGTAATCAGTTCACGCTCCCCAAGCAAGGCATTTTATGCCGAATTGCATCATCATGAGCAAATACTGCAGGTTTCCTGTGTGAACTCACAAAGTGCTCTGCCTTCCGCTGTCACTCTCTGAAAGCTGTCTGCTGCTTCAATTTTCCCTGGTTGATTTGTCACTTTGTTGTTGCCATTCTTCAATAACCTTTAGAGGTACTGTATCTCCAATCCACCCACACGCTTGCAGTCTGTCTTGCTGTTTTGTGAGGCCACAAGTAAACATTCAGCAGACCGTCAGGTATACTGGCAACTCTGGTAAGACAATGTACTGTTGACATTTAATGGTCACAGCTAGAAGAAATACTTTTGTGTCCAACCAATCTCAGACATCATAACTTTTTTTTTGTTGTTCATGTCTAAGAGTACCCTTAAGCTGATGGCATGCCCATTTTGCTGACAAATAACCCACATGAAGTCAGTGTCTGCATAACACTGACTCAAAGTGCCTGCGTCTGAAAATGTCAGGGATAGGTCAAAATCGAGCCTAGATAGATTGTGCAGCGTTTTTGTTGACAGCTACCTGGTGAATTGAGCAGTCAGCAGTTAAATGTTGCTCATTTCGGTCCACAGCTTCATCATAAAAGAAGACTTTTGCAGCAAGTGAACATGACCCATCGTGGACAGATTTCCAATATATCGTACTCCCAGAGAACTAGTTTAGTGGAATCCAGGAACTCCCTGCTACAAATCCAGAACCAGTTTACATTTTAAATAATTTTCTTGAAAAAGTTAAACCACATCAAACTTTTGTCTATTTAAATACTATTTTCCTAATTTAGACCATCAACTGCATGTCCCATCTCTGGACTGATGAATGGACGGAGCAGTGAGGTAATTATTCTCATAGTGAGATATAATATGAACAAGCAAGCTGTATCACTTGGTGGACTTGGCCTTCATCACTTGTCCTCATTCACCTAGGATAAATTAATAAAGTCGAATTCAAGCACTGAGCCAAATTAGCTTTTTTTTTTGTCTGAAGTTATATCATCCGGGGCACCTTCAGTTAATATTAAAAGAAGCTCTGGACCATGCAGTTTCAATTACCTAAGAGAATCAAAACAGTGAAAAAGCCTCAAATTGATTTTCTTTTATAGAGCCCCCCCCCACCTTAAAAATAACAGAGCAGGAAACCTTAAAACCTCTAAAGATAGGCACACATTACTGTTCTGTTTGCTTCACTGTTCTGTTTAAATATGTATTTTAGCTGCCAAGTTTCATTTTAGGATTTCTTGTTAAGTTTGTAAAAGCTTTCACTAACACCGTTTCTTCAGATATTTCTCTATTCAGCATTTGGGAAGATGATGGGCAATTCTGGGCATAATATTTAGGCCAACGGTATCAAGACTCCATAACAGGCAGCAAGATTCACATAGTAAGGATCAACACTCCCAAATTCGGTTCAGTTTGAGGCCTCCATAGAGGCCAAACGGATGGCCACTGGCCAAACAGGTTGTACAAACAACGGCGCTTTAAGATATACCCAAAATAGTTATCCCGAACCTAAAAACAGGGAACATTAAAAAAATAACAACCCCACCCACCACTTTACAGCTCAGTCACAAAGGCTTGGAGACAAGTTAGTGACCCCTTGGCAAGCTCTGGTCACTAGGGAAACATGGACTCCCCAACTGGTTTGCGGGTGGTTGCTTGGGTCAAATTAGCTGCAAAGAAAGGTGCACCAACTTGTATTCACACCCTTGTATTCAAACCCATGACCACTTGGTAGTGAAACTTGCAAAAGGGTAATGCAAACCAGAAATGGAGAATGTTCACCTTCAACATAAAAGTTGTGCTTTAACCGCTAAAACCAAGATATTTGAACAGGTGCTTTTACTCTTCAGAGGATCCTCACACTTTCACCACTGCACAGTGGGTAGTTGGTGAGATGGTGAGTATTTGCAGACAATTGGGTGTCTTCCATACAAACTACTGGCAACTGTGGCAACCTACCAGTGAACAAATCAGTTGCAAGGAGGTTTATGGTACAGCTCTGTATGCCTCTTTGTTTCAGCAGACAACCCCCAGCCAATCATTGGTGTCCAAGGTAACAGTTTGAAAGAGATCCAACAAAAATCATACAAACATAGAACAGGTTCCAAACAACACCTCACTACCAGAATTTTTATAAACCTTGGCTTGGCAGTACTTAAGTAAACTTGCTGACAAACATACAAATGACCCTGAAAACACACAAAAGCGAGAATTGAGTCAGATTCAAGTTCATAAGCAGGTTTAATTGGAGTAGGTGGAAAACCAGAACTTATTAACTTTATTTGTGTATTTAAATGCTTTACAGTCTATACTGTAGAAAGGCTGGTGTACATCATTGAAATTCAATTGACAGCCAGCCCATTTAAGTTAGTCTTGGAGATATCAAGTTTTTAAAGAATAAAGGGTTGTTTCATAGTTAATAATTTATAAAATGTGTATTTTTTTTTCTTTTTTTGTAAATGTCACAATTCAGTGACAGCATTTCAACTTGAGATGCACATAAATAGACTCTTCTTGTGTTCCTTGACTTCTCAAAGTGTTCGACAGTACAATCCTAATTCATTCATCCTGACAGGGCTTTCTTGTTGTACAAACACAATGGTTGTGCTTTCACACACTCACCAGTTACATACTAGGGGCGCTATGGGTGACAGTATATTACTCAAGGACACTTTGATTTTTGAATTGAAGGACCTCTGGATCGAACCACAACCTTCCGATGAATGAACGACTTGATTTAGATTTTAGCTTTCTTATTGAAAGACCTGATGATGTCCTAAATAGGCCACAAAAGTACATCCTTATCTAACCACACTGAGTAGGACATGGCTTCAGTATGCACTTAGTTCAAAAATATTGATATGACCACCAGATAATAAGTAGGACCAAGTGTTCACAAGTTCAAAGAAACTTTTGTTTTTATTACCTTTTTAAATTTTTTTTTACCCTTTTATTACAGCAGCAGTGTAATCTGTAATCACAGGATTTGACTTTCACAGTGATGCATACAGTGTGGAATAAAATTCATCCAATATTAAATTAAAAACTGAATGTCCTGAAGGTTTTTCCATTTACTGTAAATCTGCTAAATGGAAAAAAAAAATCATGGCGATCATCTGTACCAGACCTTGTGCTTCTCTTTTTCTGTGCTTTCACTGTTTCCCTACAAATAAAGTGCATTCACTCTCTTGTGAAAAAGCAAATCTTGGGTGAACATCCCTTTATTCTGTACTGTTAACCTCAGATGTGCATAACAATACTCATGCATCATGGCGGCACACACGCGCCCCCACATGCCTTTACTCACAAATACACACAAACACGCACATTAGACACTGAGCCAGTGAGTTGCCATAAGGTGGAGCACAGATAATAGATTTAGGCAACTGTAAGCAGATTTGGGCTTGCACCTTACTTAAAGGCAGATCATTCTGTGGCTGTAAACAGGTTTTGGAGAAATCAAACCGTTAAATGGAAAATACATTTATTAATTCAATCCGCTTAGTTCAGGTTCAGCTCCTTTCCCTCAAATTAAGTTTGCTGGATTTCACAGGATATTAGCAGGCAAGAAGAAAAGAGGGGCATCGGGATGGCTGCCGTGTCATTGCAGTCATGTAGGCGCCTTGATGTCACACTAACCTCGACTCAGATATCCCTCAGACTGAGAAACCAGCAGTGATGACATAAAGAAAATAAAGCGAGATTGACTTTTCAACAGCTGACTGAATAGCCTGTATATATTGGATGTAGCAGGTATCAGAGAAAAAGCTAGGGGTTGTTTTTCCATCATATTAGATTGTGGTAGACGGCATGTCAAAGCTAACAATTATCAACTTACTTAAGTGCTTCTTTTACACAATATTAAATGGAAAATCACTTTTACTCTAGGTCTGCAGTGAATACATGCTGTATGTGTTCATTCTCTTCTCTGTTGTACCTGTATGATGCCTGCTTTCACTGGATTGTTGCTGAATATCACGCTGTTATTGTAAGACTTCCTATTTCATCCTTTAGTCAGGTTATGTACACGTTTTATGGACATTTTTGAAGGAGATGAGAGGCTGAAAGATGCATTTAACATTTCAATCTAATTAGATTTTTACTATTTCTGAACTCAAAAGAACCAGAGAATTTTCTTTACGTCAGTGAATGAAATGGTAAAATGGGTACAGGTTCGTAATTTACTCTCAGAGTGAGTATATTTCTCCAATACAAAGAGAACCTGCACTCTAGAAACATGCACAACTACATTTACCTCAATAGCAACATGTTCGACCAGCCAGTTCACTCGGAATAAATGGATTCTAATTCATTTATTTTTACATTATTTCTTGCATAGCAGATAGTTGTGCTTGCAGGTGCAGATCTCGTGTCCGTGTCAAGGCACCGGCTGACCTCTGTGTGACCTCTGTTCCTTTTGTGCACCACTTATAGTCATTCCTATTGTTTTACTGTTTCACGTTTGGAGATTTCCCACTGATGCTTCAAAGACTAGCAGCTGCACGTCTCTGAGGGGAACCTCGACATATGTAGTCGGAGCACAGGCAGTTTTCATGACTGAATCAAGGCCCTTCCTGAACTCTGAAGGACAGTATGGATGGTTTCATGGTTTCAACATCCCCTAAATTCATCGTTCTCCCTGACTTTACCCACAGTGATGGTTCTAACCTGGAACAGCCCCAATCTACCTAAATATGTAGCACCTGTACACCCATAATACATTTAAAAATGGTTTCCTTTTAGTGTTTTTGAATCATTTTGGGAAAAGTCATCAGATTTAATGCTAAAAGATTTAGACATTTAGGATAAGTTTACTGCTGAGAAATTTTGTGATATGTCAAATTTAACAGTATATAAGGGTTAACAAATTGTATACTGTACATAGTTGACAGTATCACTTGGATGTTCTTATTTAATTTTGGAAAAACTTGGAATGATGAAGACTACTGGGAAGACTTAAGTCCCTGATTTGTATACTACCTGAAATATATTTGGTAGCACATACAATTATCACTTGTAGTGTCTGTTTTGTCAAGGCGAGAAATAAAAACAAAAACATGAATTGCCTTTTACAGTCATCTGCTAGCACAGACTCACACACTTCTAAACATTCAAATTTTTGCTGGACAGACTACGTTTTTTTCCCTCTATTTTACCTCCTTTGACAGCTTTATTTGAACAAGTACCCTTGTGGTTCCAGTCTCACCTGTCACAGGGTTCTCATTAGTATTAATAATATTGTTCCTGGTTTGAAAACTACTTCTTTTTTCTGTCAACTGCAATCACATTTCTTTTTCCAGAGAGTTAAAAAAAGAAGAAGAAAGTGGAGTGAGTCTTACCAGCTGGTGATTTCAGTTAACTCACACCTGGTCAGGTTGATGGACAATAGTGAAAGCTCGTTTTTGACAAAAACTGAGGGCATGTCAAATTTCCTCAGCTGCTCCTGAAAGTTTTTTGGAGCTTGCTGTCAATGTGCGGAGGTCAAGCCTAGAGGCTGAACTCAAAACAGGTGAGGGCTTCATGAAACGTGAAGTCTCACTGTGCCTTGCCATTTCTATTTCTCATTTCAGTTCTCTGGCTGGTGTTGAATTACCAGCTTAATAAAATTCAGCACAGGGAAAAAAAATTTAAGCTAGCCTCTTTCAACTGACTAGACAGTGAAAATATTCTGTAAGGCTGGTTTTCTATTTAAGATGCTGTTAAAGATATGATAGAAAATTGAAGCTTGCCAAAATGATATATGTTGTTGGGTCAGCGAAATCAACCTAAACAATACATTACTTGGACATTATTGCAGCTAATCACTGGCCTAATGGAATGTGTGGCTGGCATATTGATCCGGAGTACACCAGTCATCCATAAACATTTCTTGAATGATCCCCTGTAACATATGATCAGCCATGTGCACCTGCTCATGTCTCTCAATCAATATTGAGAAAAAAAGTCCCAGATGTCCCAAATCAGATCCTAGGAATGTTTCCACAAGGTCAGAGTTGTGTTTGGAGGATACTGAACTTTTTTTCTTTAAACAAGTAAAAAAAGACATTTTGTAATAACTATACACTATATATAAAAGATGCAATATCACATATCATGTAAAGTCATACTTTAAAGCTTTAAAATATTAGATTTTTGCTTTTCTTATTATTAGCTTAGTTGTTAGCTAACGCTAGCTAGCTCAGTTTATCTGTAATTGCACTGCTGAAAGAAAGAAAGACTTTAAGAGCTTTAACAGTGAGATACAAAGAAAAAAATCCTTGTGCAGAGATTTAAATAGTTTTTGAACCTCACTCTTTATTTAAAATAAATTTCGGATTCTGTGGAGATTGACTTTGTTCTGAACCCAGCCTCAAATGGTTATCTGAGGAACTTCAATTTTATGGCGCGTTTCTTGGTTTCATGTGTCACCCTTGCTGTTTACCATGTTACCATAACCATACCAAACAGATTAGTGAAGCTTTTTTTTAATTAATGAGGGAAACTACCACCTTAATTGCTGATGACTCTTAATCTGGTAGGAAATAAATATCTTAAATCCAGGAATAATACTGGTTGGGTGAAAATGTGTAGGAACTTATGGCCCATAGAGGTTAATCTTCTTCTAAATATATTCTCCAGCAGATTGCATACCTGGAAGTTTAAATGCCCTGTGATTTTGTAAATGACAACATTCATACTCACATTAGGAAGTGATATCATTTGCTTCTGTTTGTTCTAATTAAAACCCTATTAGATTTAAACCGCAATGAAAACCGGGGGTGAGGAAAAGGAAAATAAAAACATTATTTCTCAAAGCCTGAACCCTGTGTGCCCTCCTAATAGAATTAAAACAGTTTCATGTGCATCTCTTTAATTGGGACAGAAGCTTGCATTTGAGAATATTAATTACTTCTCATTTCATTTCAGTATATCCCCTTAAAAAATATCATCCTGTTCCTATTAAGCTATCAAAGTCAAACGTAAAGATGAGATCATGAAAATTTTAAACATTGCTGAGGAGATGTGAAAATGTGTGAACCTTAAAAAACCGAAAATGGTCATATAATGCTTATTTAGTTAATGAAAATTTGCATCGATTTAAGCCGCAGTCTCAGTCTAATGCTGCTTTAAAATCGAGGAAACACAGCAGCGGATTGCGAAAGCAAATCTCCACTTTAGCAAAGCCAATTTAACCTTTTTCAGACTTGCTTACAGCAATTTGGAACTCAATTAGCACAAAGCATGTGTTAGTTTATTACAGAAATAAGTGGTTATCATTGTCTGCCTGAGTCTTCGCAAAGCCCCCCCAAGAGTTCTTCAACCATAATGTTGAGATAACAACATGAATCAACTAGCAAAGCAAAGTGTGGAGTTGTAGTGGCCTATCCACTGGTGTTTCTCGTGCGCCCCTAGAGGATCCGATTAAAGCCCTTCTCAATACACAAAACAGTGCCAGAGGTAATGGCGTCCTCCCACAGCAACACACCACTTCATTAGCACCAGCAGTTCTGTGCAGCTTCATTTGCATGTATTTAGATTACCACATATACAAAACAGCTCTCTCATGAGTTCACTGGCTGTTAAGAAGAAGTCCTTATTTTACCTCTACTGCGAGAAAGAACCTAAAGCAGTGGTAAAAGCAGTATAGTTATTTATTTTGACTGTGTTAATTATAGTAAACTCTACTATTTTTACTCTTTATCATGCTCGTGCAACACAACAATTTTCCTTGCAGGATCAGTAAAGTATCTATCAATCAATAAATTGTGAAATTGTTTGTTTGTTTTTTCAGATCCCCACATGGGTTGGCTTTTATTCTTAGAAAAGAAACTGTAAGGCATTTCTAATAAATCCCACACAGGTTGATAAAGTTGTAGAGTATTAGCTAATACGACTATCCCCTTGAACACTGGCTTAATGTTTGCTGAAAAAAAGGGTCTCTGGGTGCTTACATAGATAATCCATAAACATTTCAAATAATTTCTAATACCATTGTATAACAGATGACTGCACAAATTCCCTTTTATTCAGTTTCATATTGTTTTAGATAACGAAAAGTTATTTATTTTAAAAAACAAGGACATTTTTAAGTAAATGCCAAACCTTTGAGAGGCAGTGTACTTTAATCTCATCAGTACATGTATATCAATCTTCTTTTCGTTTTATGATATAAACTACATCCATTTTAACATGTTTGGCACAATGTTTTTTGGGGATGAAATTGGCAAAACAAAACGAAATACATTCTACTCACTCTATTGTGTGTTAAAGCATGACTTTCTACTTTTGATTCTACTTTTGATTATTTTGCTCGTGTTCTTTTTTTAGGCTCCGCCGTGAAACGAGAACTGTGTTGAGTTATCCCCAGAAAAGCAGCGGTGCAGGTTAAGGCTTACCCCGCGTGCGGCATACCTAATTAAAACTCATTCAACTTGTTCCATCGTCTGCATCACAGATGACAAATGATCAGAAGAACTCGAACATGCTTATCATCCAGCTTTGAGTTGTTTTTCCCGCTCGTCGTCTCGTCTCTCTTCGTACTGCTCGTTGGGATTTAGCTCCTAATTGTCTTTTCACGCTTTTGACATTTCTCTCTTGAGTTTTCCCTTGCTCTCGTTTGACCCAGAGAGGTTGCGATTGTTGATCTTCAAATCTGTCAGGTTAACTCGCGCCTCCACTTTTTAAATGATATTAGATTGTCCTTAGGTGTTGCTTTAGCTTTTATTCACACACTTCAGCGTTCCCTGCTCAGATATTCCACTGGAAATTCTCTTCAATCTTTGTATTCTACCCTCCACCATTTCACTTCCTGTCAACCTCATCCATCTGCTTCTCCCACTTTTTCCAGATACTGCTGGAAGGCTTTACCAAAACAGCAATCTGTCAAGGCCATAGGTTACGTTTTACCATCTGCTCTAAGATTAAATTAGGGGAGGTTGTCTATCGCTCATTGTTTGGGCTGCCTCTGCCCTCTACAATATTTCCTCTCACATCAGGCCGGACATGCCGAGACCATATAAAAGATGGAGGGAGGAAAGAAGGAGAGGAAGAGATGACCTGGATGCCAACCAAAGTCAAGATGAGCTTTTGTGCTGTGAGTGTCGGGTAGTGAGATTAGTTGGCATTCCTTTCTTTCTGGCTTTGTAAATTTTTTTTGCAGCATCAAGAATGCTCTGGCAAACACACACGTGAGCACTACCCTATGCCTGCTTCTTTATCCCCCCCCCACCGCCAATATATATCCTTGGATGGTAAGTGCAGTTGTTGCATTGAAGTGTGAGGTATCATTTGTTACTGGGAATCCTCAGCCATCTCTGTGAGGGACTTGGCTAAATATAAGCTCCAGGCTGAATCTGTACTCTGCAGCTGAATGCTTCCCCAAAGTCTTCAGTCAAAGAGTGAGAGAGGAGAGAGCAAGTATGAACGAGAGAGCGGGAGATTTCAATGCCCCAGGGCTCTGTCTGAGAGAAGGGCAGGCCCATTGCCCATACACACATACTTATTCCATTCAAATGTCCTTACATGAGCAGCTCACACAAACATATTTCAGGCAACAAGAAATGCTAACAAGCGTCTCCAAAGAAGCCACTCAAGTCTACCTTTATCCTGGAATAGAGGCCTGAAATGTACAAAAACAAATATGAAACACCGCGACTTTTACATTTGAATCTGCGAATATCCTCCTCCCCCCCAACATTAATTTCTGTCTTTCATTTTTTAGTTTTAAGTTTTGAAAAACCTAGGTGTTCGTCCCTGTACAAAAATGAAAACCTGCTGCTGGTGGTCGAAAACATGACCATGTGTCTTTAAACATTTTTTTTTTTTTTAAAAAGTGTTGGGGAGAAAATTGCCCAAACTGAAACAGAGATAAAGATTCAAAAGCATAAAAAAGCATCACTTCCCACAATGCAATTTGATATTATTATTCCTGTCGTCTTTGTTAAAGTTCTGTCTGCCAAAGATTGCAATGAAGCCTTTTGTTATAAATGTTTTTCCTCAATACCTGGAACATGTAACTTTAGTACTATAATTATGCCACACTTGACAAAGCTTGTAATAGCAGAGCATGTATAAAAGCACAGAAGCGCACACCTACTGTACAGCACAGAGTAAGCTTCTGAATTTTCAGGAAAATGAAACAACAGGAACTTTTTTTTACCTTGTGAAAAGAACATTTACTAAATGCCTTATCCTGGCCTTAAATCACTGATCAAACAGACTTTAACATTTCTGGAGGTAAGTTATGAAGTGGTAATAAACGATTCGTTGTCTTTGGAGGCAACACCAATAATAGAAATGAATTTTCAGAAATGAATCTTCAGTCACTCCCCAGGTTTCAAACACCTAGTGAGTGCAACAACAACCAACGGGTGTCTAATGGCAGCACTCCCTGGTCTGAAGGGAAATTCAAAGGGACGGGAAATGTATAACACACTTTTTGACTACTTTCTCTAACCAGCTTGTAAAAGCTTGTCACCGTCACTGAAAAGTACTGCGCAGCATCCATATCAGAGATTGTGTTGAATCTTTTAAAAGCAGGTTTTTACAAAAACGGTGTTTGAAGAGCATGCAGATAGATAACATTACAGGTCATCCAATGGAGACAAAATTAATGTTTACTTCCTATCATGTTGACATACACACAAGCCCCTTATTCCCTCTGAACACTGATACAAATGGCAGCTGCAGAAAAATGGTTCCTATGTAAAATATTTCACAACAAGGTTTTTGGATTTTTTTCAGTAACCAGGTTATCATTTCTGGATTTCTGGAAGAGGCATTGCTCCTGATTAGATATTATTTTACTGTAAACACTGCCAGGCTGGTGTGGTCTAGCTCTATAATGAAAATATATAAAGCCAATATCGCAACTGGGCGCTTCACACCATTCTAGAAGAAATACACTGATCATAACATTATGACCACTGACAACTGGTGTGAATAATACTGATTATCTCTTCATTATGGCACCTGCTAGTAGTTGGGATGTATTAGGGAGCAAGTGAACATTTTGTCCTTAAACTTGACGCAACAGAAACCGGAAAAATGCTCAATTCTAAGGACTTGAGGGAGTTTGGCAAGGGCTGAATTGTGATACACATCTTCAACAGTCTGTTTCTGATACCATAAATGTTCATTATACAAATTTGTATTTTTCAGCCACTCTCCTAATACCACTACTCGTATGGACCCTTTCCTGATCTAACATCCTCCTCTCATTTTAGCAGATGTGTAATGTGCTTCACCTGCTAAATGATGGGGAAACAGGCCTGTGTGAAATGGACTGGCCAAATGGAGCTTGGACCTCTCTCTGTCTGTCCAGGCAATTAGGGAACAGATTAGCCAAACCACTGGGAACAATACAGTATCTGCTAATAGACCAACATCACAGCTGCATATAAAGATGATGATAAAGTCATATGAACAAGCAGATGAAATATATGTATATAACTATATATGCATACATTTGCACAAAAAGTCCACACACAATTGTTTTTAATACATAAGGACTTTAAAGTTTCTGGGACACAATAAAGAAAGGGAAGTCTCCAAAAGCCCGAATTTGCACTTCCATGAGCACAATGGGGAGTAGAGATAAAGCCAAATAAATGGATGCTGTGACATTGTGTGAAATTAGTTAAAATTATAGGAACTCTCTAAGGATACTTTTCATCACATTGGAAGAGGAACATAAATGCGAGTCTGGGATTGTAGAGGTGGACTGGGAGAGAAAAAGCAAGAGGGCCTGAAAGAGGGACCGAGGTTGTAAAATCAGAAACACACTCTCACACATGCATACGCGCAGCCCAGCCAACCCTTCCAGTGACATCTGGACAGCGGTAATAACACGGTGCAAAATGCCATCCCAGAGAAACTGCATATTAACACCCAAATAGAGACATGCTAATGGCAGTTATCATCGGCTCTGCTCAGCTGTCTCTCTAACAGACCAACAGAAAGGGTGAAATAAAGTGCGAATAAGAGACGGAACTAAATCCATTAAAGCTTGAATAGGAATAGGAAAATAAATGTAACCAGAACTGAAATGGGCAGGTCTCCTTTTGCTGTTCGAAACCCCACCCATCAGCATCAGAGGTTCTAAAAGGTAGTCAGCATTGACTTTAGATGCCACATCACAAGTAAAGACATTTTTTATAATACTCACCTCTGATGTGTTATGTGCTGCCTCACTTTAATTACGGTTCAAATTTAACATAATACACATTTCCTCCTGGTTTAAGGACTTGGTGTACTTTGTGTCTTGTGTGATTCTACCCTCCACAGACCTCGAGAGACCTGTAATTTTAGAAAGTGGGAACTTTCACAAAGGTATTCAAAAAGGTAATCAGTGAAACCTTAGTGCAAAACCATGGCAACAAGATAATGTTTAAAAAAAAAAGCTCACAGCAGCTTTTCAGAAATCCATCACCTAGTCTGCTGACTTGGCATCTGGGGATAATAGTAGGTTTTCAGGGCTTCTGATGTCAAAACCTTGTTGTTTCATTACACCAGTCACTGTATGTTATGTTGTGCATGTGAGGCCCGACTGATTTTTGAACAATAAAAGCTTTTTATCTCTTTGATCCCACAACTTTTGGCAAAATGGCAGTATTTGACAATCTGGGATTAGAATAAATTGGTTGATCCAGTCTCCAAACTCCCCAAATCCCAGGACAGTTGAGCCTGATCCACTGCGGTTCTTCCCACACAACAAACCAAAGAATATGCTACAAGTTTCCCAATGCCAGACACCACCCGCAGAAGTCTGGTGAACACATCCTGATCCATTTGTCAGCACAGGGATGGGAGTATACAGCAGTAGGCGAGTGGCTCATGTAATCTTATACTGAAGAACTGAAAATAGCACTGTTAAAGGGACAAAGTCAAACAGGAATGTATGCAAAATAAATCTGCAGTTTGGATAAAATTATTAAATAAAGAAATAGACTGACGGTAGTGGGGAAAAAAATCTGTACAGGCTTTATCTGAGCAAAACAGGGAATGTTAACTTTGTCATTTTTGCTCTTTGAAATCAGCTTTTGAAATCCTGCTTATTTGTATTTTGGGAAATTAGCCTTTGAACAGTATGTTTTTTTGAACTTCAACAGCTCCCTGACTACTTTAACAGATCAGGAACAGGGAGGAGGAAACAGACAAGGAACAAAGTCTCCACAGAAATGAAAAAAAAAAATCCCTTAATGCACAACAAAGTCCATATTGGATTAGATACATTCGAGGTTTTATATTGAAATGGAGGCACTGCGTGTTTTTGTCTCCATTTTCTTTAGTGTTCAAATGTGTAAATCTGCTTTTTTATTTGTTTTAAGCCCAAATTGTTTGTGTATCGATGTGTGTGTGTTTTGAAAATTAGTGTGTGTGAGAGACTGAGGGGGTTGGGGGGTTCTCACGCTACTGGCTGTTTTAATCTTCCAGGCAAACAGCAGCAGGCCTCAATATCAGCATGAGGTAAATAATTTTAAATCTAAACGTGCTCATACAGACACAACAACTTGCAGCTGCACATTATACAGTGCACACTAATATAGCCTGAATTTGTATGCCATGCACTCATAATTCACAATTCGCACACGTAACAACGATGGGCCTGGCCAGGCAATAGTGACCAAGGATTGCAAGGTAGTGATCTCATCAAGCTGAAATGGACCCAAAGTGTAGAAGAGCAGTAGTTTATCATGAGACAGGAGTGGAAAGAAACTGAGCTAGAGACTGGATACTACTAAAGGATTTCCTAAATGCCTAAACACAAAACCAAAACCACTAACTCAAAATTATCGTAGTTGGGGCTACTTAAGTACAAAAAGAGTCAAATGTCAAAATATGACAATTATCACCAGATAAAACCAGCTTGTCAACCAAGCTGAAGTTACAAACAAAGCCATTATGAAAATACATCAAATAATATATTACTTATTAAATGTGAAATATTTTTGCAATTTTGGTCATTCTTCTTAAGAAAACACTGTATTAACCAATGCCAAAGCCCACACAAACAAAGTAAGAAGGAGCAAGAAACATGCACCTTCAGCTGGTTAGGCAGGTTAACAAGCCAGAAGCTTAGCCACATTATCTGTACCACTCTATTTAGGGAAAAGGCTGAAAGCAAGTTTACTTAAAAATCTTTGGAATAAATCTAAACCTAATGGCTTGCTCTTCCTTGTTTCTTCTTTCTTTTAATGTGTTGGGTAGAGTCAAAGGTACTGCTGCTACCATGCTAGGCAGGCAACTGCCCTGTGGCCTGAAACTTTCCACTGCAAGTGGTGAGAATGAGTTTGTTTAAAGCAACCCAATGAGAACAACCCAAGTTATCTTTCTGGAGGTGAAAAAAAGAGGGGAAAGGGGAAAGAGAAGAAAAAGTGGTATGGTGTTGATGGAGCCGAAATTATTAAATGCTAATGCTAATGTTAAATAGCTAAAATGATGCTAGCCTAGCCTGAAATGAGGGGGAGAAACCCTTGAACGATGTAAATTCCACTAGCGTCACATTATTTATTGTGCTTAATTTAACATTTGTTAACTTAGCTAGCAAAGCAACCATGAATTAAGTTGAGACTGAGTGCACGAATCAGGACATGTAGTTACACTAGTTACACTATTAACACTTTCTGACCAATCATCTTGCTTGCTTGTCTTGCACATTCTTTTCCGGAGTAATATTTTAAATGTCATTTTACTGGACTGCTGTGCTTGTTATCAGATTACTTATAACATGAAGAATGCTGTATGAAGGGCCTCCTGTGAATTTTTGCTTAGGGTACCAACAGACTCTAGACTCACCACTGGGCAGAATTTATTACAGACAGGCATGACAGCCAAAGTAGTTAAAATACAAATTTCCTTGTAACAAATGCATGCAGTACCTATATGTAGCCTTGTACGTTAACCATACTGATACACCTATTGGTCAGGTTCCTTCCACCTATCTCCTTGCAAATGAGGTTCATATTCATTCAGATTCACATCATCTTAGACACTCCATCCCCCAAAAGTCCACATGGAGATTACAATCAGAGGCTTGTCATATTCAATTTTAGAAGCGATTTGTCCCAATTGCTATATCTCCATTTCCTGCTCATTCCATTCACTTATGTCACTGTGATCAAAAGCGTTCACCTGAGCTTCCTTGTTTTAGAGGACAGGATGGATATTTGCAACTGGCGCTTTCCATAAGGCTCCTTGACACGCTCATATCATCATAAACTGTGAGAAGAAACAAGATGTGGGATTGCAGTATTAGATAATACTTCTGGATACGAAATCCTAATAATAGTAGATGGTTTGAGAGTGTTTATGAGGCCAAGCCAAAACACTGAAAGAATATTTCATGATATTGGATGTATGAAATTATGAGAAAACAGTTCTACGGGCAACAAAACAAGACAAGAATCGCTATTTGATATGTTTAGTGATCATACAGTATCAGTGCAGATGAAAGGTCAGCACATATAAACAATTCAGGGGCCCACAGGCCAAACCTTTGGCTTCATTCAAAACTGATGTCATGTGAAAGGGCATGAACTGTGATTAGAGACTTCTAGTTGAAACATGTCTCTTAAGGCACAGCTGAAAGGGCAGCGGGGCTGTCATCTCTTCTGGTCAGTAGTTGTGGAAGCTTCCGGAACAAATGGAAACTTTGAATCTACTGTTAAACCACACAGCCGTTAGGGATGCTGCCGGAATAAAATCTCCAAAGCACACACTCTACTGCAAATTGGAAAACTGAAAGGTCCAAGGAGGTCTCCTAGTACAAAGACAAAAAGAAATAAAGCAGAAGCGAAAGGCAGATCAAGAAAAAAAACTATCTCAACAAAAAAGTAGAGATGCTGCTGAACAAATTTATAAAGTCATTCCAGACTCATTGCTTGGTGACCTTGTTACTGACATGTCTCTCTCTTCTGCAGGACACGCTCACACTCTCCCAAATATGAAGCATGACAAGCGGAACTGCACCAACTGCAGTTTTACTTTGCCGCATGCTGTCTAAACATTAGCAAAACTGACATGGTCACGATCATCGCTGTGCCCTCCCTAACTGACCTTCTTAGGAGATTCACATCAAATTACATTTATTATAGTTTGACCTCCATTTATTTCACCACTGTGCAGCTTCAACGGGAATTTCATTTATGTCTGCCTATATTTGTAGCAGTTACCTACATTCCATTTATCCATATAAAACTTATGAAAATTACATCAGAACTGTAGCTACACATTAAATGACATCCAGCCTTTGACTACTTTTCTGATTTTATTTTAAAACTTGTATATTTTGTGTATTTTTCTACGATATCCAGCAAAGTTTTGCCAGTTAGCCCATTTGACCGCACACATTATGTTTTCCCCTCACTACTTATGAAGGTTTATGCAGTACTGTGCCAAAGTCACCCCTTATTTCTTTATATGTTGCTTCCTAGGAAGTAAACCTACTTGGAAATTTCAAAGTGGTCTTCAGCATTAGCACTGGCGACCGTGGTTCAGGTGGAACCACATCAAGCTCATCTGTAACCGGAAGGTTGCCGGTTCGATACCCCAGCTCTCTCTGTCCTGGTCGTTGTGTCCTTGGGCAAGACACTTTACCCTACCACCTGCTGGTGTTGGCCAGAGGGGCCGATGGCGCGATATGGCAGCCTCGCTTCTGTCACTCTGCCCCAGGGCAGCTGTGGCTACAACTGTGGTTTGCCTCCACCAGTGTGTGAATGTGAGAGTGAATGAATAGTAGAACTGTAAAGCGCTTTGGGTGCCTAGAAAAGTGCTATATAAATGCAATCCATTATTAGCTCTTCAGACTTTCAGACTGTATCCCTGGAAATTGGCTGCATTTTCAATCCTGATTATTTTCTTAAAATTGTATTTCTGCACCAGCAAGGTGATTCTTAAAGATAAATGGGCATATCTCGCTGTGATGTGTGATGTTTACTTAAAAAATAATAAGTAAACTTGATAAGTGGCAGACAAAAGAAGAAGGGGCAGGCCTAAAAACTATCTACAGCAAATGAATGTTCTTAAGAAAAAGGAAAAAAAAATCCAACTATGAAAACAAAAACAGTACGGTCAGGTTTTGATCCACCATGCAATGCAATGATTGGAAAGACCTTGAGTATGACAGTGTTCGCAGATGCATTGCAGTAAAAGCATACCTGGATAGAAAAACACAGTGGACCACTATCAATCATGGATTGGCCCCTCTAGTTGCCGTACCTCAACATTACAAACAAATCAAGGCCAACATCCAAAGAGGAGCTTTGAATGTTCTTTATGCCTGGAGACTAAGTTAAAGAATAAAGGTGTTCATACCAAATACTGACTTTCAAGCTGGTCAGAATTGTGTCTTTTAAACTAAATTCCAAGGAGTGTTTCTGCATGCATCAATATAAAATAGAAAGGAAAAATAAATGAATGAGAGGTGCTCAACACTTTTCCACAGTAGTCTGTATTTATTCTATAAATTTAGTTTTAAACAGGCATCCATATCCACATGTTGAACTCTTGCTACAACCAGTGTGTAACTGCACATCTAAGAAGCCATCAGATTTGACAAAATGTGCCATATTCTGCTCCCTGGGAGCGATAACCTTGTTTGCGTCATGTGTTTTCTATTGTAATTTCTAAATCCAGTCATAAACTGCTGGAGAAATCATTAAGTTATTATTACAGCTGCATAAATTTCCTTCTGTTAGTTTTTTCTTTTCGCTCTAATTATTTGAATGCATTTTAATTTTCTCTGAAAAGTACTTTTGCCAAATTATATTGACTTTAAATGTGCTCTATAAATTAACTTGACCTCATAACAATAAAAAAATAAAGAGCGAGGTTTTCCTTTATAACACATTTTTTCACAAATACTCGACAATCACGTAGGGAAAGGTCTCTCTTAGAACAGAGAGGGACACCAAATCAGTATCTTAATGGTCATAGCTTCAACAGATCCTGATGCACAATAGCCATAAGACATGTTTTGATTGAGGGAAACTTGTGCACTTTCTTGGCAGAAAACCTCTCACTCTACTGCTTGCGTTATCCTTATTGTGGTCTTTGCCTGCAGCAGAGGATAACAAGGTCTCCCCTTCTACAACCACAGTTAGCTGATGTATAAATAGCACCATAAGGGTATATGACGTTGGGATTTTCCTTCAAGTCATATAATGACTTGTTTACAGCCACTGTTGACCATTAAGTCAAGAAGAATGTTAGCAGGATGAATAAGCCTGCCTGTCCTCTCTTTTTTGGTATTATTCACACATATTCTTCCATAAAGGATTTCTTTCTTTAGTCACTCTTATTTTTGGTTAACTGATAGATTAGGCATTTGTTCTTCATAAATCTTCACTGATGAAGGGCTTTATTTATCATATTCCTATTAGGCAAATGGGCTTGTCTCAGTGCCAATTATGGATATACAGTACTGTATCTGATTCTAGGGAAAAAACAAGAAGAAACAATATGCAGCTCAATATTCTGATCATCACCTCATGAAGCCAGAAACCTAGTGTTTGCTGCATGATTTAAGTGTGAAAAACATCCTTAGAGACTCGCCTGTGTGGGACCAATCAGCAAACAATGAGCAATGTTTTGATGCTGACATGATTCTCCTTTCATAACTGCCAATACTTATCAACATCTGTTGAAGCTGGTTGTTACAGATATGAAACGAAGCGCGATCTGTTGCTGCGTAGCCTCTTTTAAACCTCGGCTGATTCAAAAACAGGTTCTGGCACAAAGCTGGGGGGGAGAAAAAAAAAGAAAAAATGGTAACGTTTTTAGAACTGCCAAAATTATTTTTCAATTGGAAAGTCACTGAAAGCAAAGACTGGTTCATTAATGAGTTGGAATTGTCATGCACACGCCTAAAGGAACCAAAACATTTGGCTCTATTGGTGTGCCCACTTGAAAATATCAAAGATTAGTTTCACCCTGCTGCTATGGCACCGCGACAGTACACAAATCAGATGTCTATTGGGCTTTACATTTGATTCCGAGTTGCTGCTATAACTAAGAAATTGAAAGCACAATAACAACTGTGATGATATTGCAATGGCAGCCTGTTTGCCTCATCGTCCCTCGCTTTGTGCAGTCCCCTTTGAAAGTCTGGCAAAAGCTTGCGTGCAGCAACGAGTTTTTTTTTTTTTTTGTTGCTGACCAGTACTGATGTGGAGCTGGGTGTATTAATGAGTACTAAGGGATAAATGCGCATCCTCAGGCTGGCTCGCATTCGTTTACCTACGCTGATAATAATTGGACGATAAACACAGTGAAAAGCAAATATTGGCTAGAGAGATGGTAAACAATAAGGCATGCAAGGAATGAATCACTAATATGACTACATCTGTAAACAGAGTGTGCGTGTTGCGTGGAGGGGTGGGGGGGTTTACATTTAACAAGGCCTTGTGGAATAGTTTTGCATATTTGTTATTTTTCTTACTTTACCTTACTAATAATCACAACAATGTTTTTTTGTTTATGAACGCTAAACTGGGGGTCCAAAAGTATGACCAGCAGTAAAGATCTCCTTTTCCATTTTTCCTGAATTTCATACAAGCGTTTTCACGACTGTATCAGCTTAACATTTTGACTGGAATTTTGAAGCTCTGAATTTCACATATCTTTGTGTTTGGCGTTCCTATTTTTTGCTTTAATGACAACGTGACCTTGAGCTGACTCCAAAAGTCCACGCTGCAAAACCCGATAGCCCGCAGTATCTCTGATCAGTCTTCCGAAGAGCTCCTAGTGAGAAATGCTTTGCTTTCTCAGCCTTCAAATACCTCCACAAATGTTGAAGTCGAGGTTGAAGTGAAAGTGATTGTACAGGAAGAGGAAACTTGATGATAGCGAGCACCTCCTGTTCTTCTTTGGCATTCATATAATTCTTGCAGTGCTTTGATGTGTGCTTGGGTTCATTGTCCTGCTGCAGTATCAATACTTCTGCAAAAAGATACGAACCAGAAAGTGCAGGGAATATCTGAAGTCAATATTAGGTGTCCAGGAAGGGAATTCAAACCCCAGACATGAATATTCACTGTCAGGATGAAGCACTGTGGTGCAGATTTTCTCTACTGCCAAATTCCTTACATAGTGTATACCCCTCTGTAGACTTCATCAATAAATAGGACATTTTTCCAGTCATGCACTTGTGAAATGCTGGCATGTCTGGTATATCAAACTTGTAGCGTTTGGCACTGTTTCTCTTTTTGAGATGTGGTTTGCAGGCTGACACGTGTCTTCTGAGACCAGTCAGCCTTTTTTTTTTTGACAGGACTTTCAATGACAGGAGTGTTTCACTTGTTATTTTGCAGATTTTATATCTGTGATGAAGTTGCTTTTTTAAATAAAAATCTGTATATGTGAGCAAAGCGTTATCTAGGATAGTACGGTAACCCGGCACGATAGCAGTTTAAATACAACCTCGCGTTTTTGCACAAAGTCTTTTGGAAACCTTGAGTGTAAGCATGATTAGACACAGTTTTGCTTGGGATAACACTTTGACTCCTGACATTTTTACTTATCTTCGATGGCATGTTTCTCACTATCTCAGTGCTGCTTAGTCAGCGTGGCTCTGCTGGAAACTTGGGGCACAGCCATTTTTATAACAACTGAACAATACCTGCAGGTCGAATGAAATGAACAAGCTTCTGGGGAAGTAAAGGATATAATGCATGAGTTAACATGGTCAGTGTTTGCTGAATAAGTTTGTTGAACTACAAATAGCCCATAAACTTATAGAAAATAAGTCCTGTGTTTTTAGAACACTCGGGTTTTCAGCATATACATCCTCAGTGAGTTTGGGATTAAATAGCATCTACAACGTACAGAAGTTAGAAAGCAGAAAATTTAAAGCACAAGTAATAGAGTGACTTAGTTACTGCTATATCTGTTATTTCTAAATATCATATATAATACGTATGAAAAACAAAAAATATATCCAGTGTGTAGCAGTTCTCTGGGTGAACGTGGATGTTGATGTCAGTGGTATGCGGAAAAATG
Organism: Haplochromis burtoni; assembly: GCF_018398535.1. NCBI lineage: Eukaryota > Metazoa > Chordata > Actinopteri > Cichliformes > Cichlidae > Haplochromis > Haplochromis burtoni. Next base: position 1,356,413 of record NW_024582443.1, read on the forward strand.
TGTCTGAAGGCAAAACATGCCTACTACGACATGAGGAAACTGTGACTGACATTCACACTGGCTCATCAACATTGGACAACAGAAGACTAAAAAAATGTTGCTTGGTCTGATGAATCTCGATTTCTGCTGCAACATTTAGATAGTAGGGTTTAGCTTAAACGACATGGATCCATGCTGGTATCAGTAATTTAGGTTGGTGTAATTGTGTGGGGGATATTTTCATAGCACACTTTGGGTCCCTTAGTACCCAAAGTGTCACTCAAGTGAGCATCATTTAAAGACCACAGCCTACCCGAGTATTGTTGATGACCGTGTCCTTCCCTTTATAGCCGCAGTGATGGCTGCTTCCAGCAGGATAACACACCGTGGCTTAAAGCTCAAATCAACTCGAAGGGGTTTCTTTAACATGACAATGAGTTCACTGAAAGTTCACAAATGGCCTCCACAGTCACATTTATCGCAATCCAACAGAGCACCTTTGGGATGTGGTGCAACAGTAGAGTGACATTATGGATATGCAGCTGCTGTGTGATGCTGTCAAGTCAATATGAAGCAAAATGTTTTTATGAATTTGTAACATAAAAACATTTTGAAGGCAAATGAGGGTCCAATATGGTGTGTGTGTGTGTGTGTGTGTGTGTGTGTGTGTGTGTGTGTATATATATATATATTATTGTTTTTCTGTTTTGTTTTCTAAACTATGCTAATTTGAAGATGTAATGTTTGTCATTGTGTTGCATGTTATATGTATTCAAGCAGACAGAAAGAGTGATGAATGACATTTGTTGACAATTCAGAAAACTCAAAAGTTGAATGTGTTTATCTTAAATAATGTGCTTCCTTGACAGTTTTTTTTTATTTCTCTGCATAAACACTTGAGCTAGATGATAATAAGATGACTTCCATTTCCTATTATATATTTTTGTAAATTATGTCTATTGGGTAAACCTGTCTATTTGAATAACTCTGAGGTTTGCCTTTTAAAAAAGCCTCTACTGTATGACAGTTCTCATTAGTGACCATATGAACTTATATTAACCACATGTGGGAAGCAATTAGGGCCTTGTCATGACAAAAACAAGTCCTGAAAACCAGCTGGTTGCATTGATAAGCAAGAAATCAGGTAAAAAATTTCCAATTATAACTGCAGAATGCAGAAATATGTTTCCAAACTAATAATTAGTCCTTCATGAGTTTTTCTTCTGCTATAGGAGTAAGCATTCAATGTGGAGGAAACAAACTGTTTAAAGAGCCATGGTTGCATTCAGTAGTGTTTTTGTAGTTTTAGTTACAAGGACATTAAAACAGTATATAATTGGCAGGGTTATCTGTGGGTTTTGTCTCATTGTTGTCTGAAATGCCCAGAGAAGAAAATGGTTTTGGCACAGAGCTGTGATGCAGTGACGCGTGTCTTGGCAAATATATTAGTTGCACCTTTGCCTAATTTATTGTTTGTTTGCTTCACTTTTGTCCACTGAGGCTACTACCTAATTGGAAATAGAAACCTAATGAAAAACTGATGAGAAAGGCTCCAGCCCAAGACATGACAAAAACACTGAAGAACCAGGCTTTCTTCATGGCCGCAAGCAAATGTGCCACATTGGAAAAATTGTGATTAATTTGGTGATATTTCTTGGCCTTATTAACATTGAAAGAGGGGATAGATTAAAAAAAAATGTATTAACTTTGTTTTTCCAGAGTTACAACTGAGAAACAACTATTTTCTCATATCTTAAAAATCCCGACATCAGCATTTACCTATATTAGCATAAAGAGTATAAAGTAGAAAGATACATGTCTCTGTTCAAAGACAATCCAAAGTATGCAACCTCCCACTGAGCAAGCACTTGGCGACTATGGGAAGAAAAAACTCCCTTTAAAAGGAAGAAACCTCCAGCAGACCCAGGCTCAGTGAGAGGCAGCGATATGCCATGACCAGTTGGTGGTGACGGGAAAGGAGACAGGACAAAAAATAAACTGTGAAAGAGAGTCAGAGATAATAATAAGCTAGATTGTGTTACTTTCAAACACAGCTGATCACTCTTTGTGAGTGTAAGCTAAACTGACTGACTGTTGGTTTAACCTGCAAATATATACACGTGGTATCAGTCTTCACATCATGCTAATTCCATGCTTCATCCCACTCCTTGAAATCTCATTTTTATCATAAAACCAAACTTGGACTACAAAACAACATCCCAGAGATGTGACGAATGACCAAACATCCATAGAAACATATTCTCGAAAACAGACCCGGACAACCGCCTCCCCCATTTTCCACACATACGCAAACAAACATACACACACTGCCCTGTAACCAATATTCAAAAACATGTTGCCATTTCCCACCTCTCGGCGCTTTCTTTCCAACGCCCCCAAAAGGAAAGAAACAAAGAGGCAGAATGTGTAACATGAGTTGACACTCCATTCCTTCCAGCCACTCATGGCTAGTTTTTCCACTTTCACCAGAGTGCACTAATGAGTAGAAAACAAGCATTTGTTTGTTGATGTGGCTGCTCTGTGGCTGTCTGAAGAATCTTGACCGGGCTGTTGTGAAGGAAACACCAGTGACTCAAGGGGCCTTGTCTCCACCAGTGAGCTGGGCATCTTGACACCTCCCGAATCCGCCTTACACTACAGCCATTATTCCCCCACTGACACAACTGCTTGAGTAGAAACACTGTGACACGCTCTTGACCCAGTTTCAAGTTCTAATTCTGTAATGGGTTTCAGCCTAATTTAAGCAAGCTGGTACATATAATTACAAGGAAACAGATTGTTACTTAATTGGAGTTCTTTCTTGAGGCATAGAGGCAACCAGTGTTTTTTAAACTGGCGCGGGAGATGAATATGTTATAGATGAAACTTGTAGAATTCACTCTGAGTTGAAGATTTAATTAAATAAGGAAAGTGTTCCAGGCTTAAGCGATGATGTACGCATGTATAGCTCACATGCACAGTAGTATATAAGACTTTGAGATCCAATTTACTGGAAATGTTTTTATTAAATGAAAAATAGATAAATAAATAAACTGTAGTGGGAGCAAATTACTTCTAAGGTTCTATGTATCAGGAAAATCTGGTCCTTAGTAGGACTTAGCATTAGGTTAATGCAACCTCAAATGAACTATGACAAACGACATGTTACACACTGTGTCATTATTTATTTAACAAATTAAACCCAAAAGCATAAGCAGCGTGTGGAAAAAAGACATCTTTACTGCTTCCATAGCAATTAAGGAGGTAAGCAGCAGCCAGGTGCTGCTAATCAAATGCACCCGATTAAGTGACCATCAGCAGGTGTGAGAACCTCTATGAAAGCAGTTTGCTGGTCTGGAGCATTCAGCTGTGTGTTCACATAATGCCAAGGAGGAAGGATATCAGCAATTGCATCAGCAACTGTTGCTGCCCACCAATCTGGGAAGGGTTAATAGGCCATATGGGTTGTTTTAATGGTTTTCAGGGAAGTCTTTTCTCCATAAGAAGAACATGGCAGCACAGATTAGGTTTGCAAAGTTGCATCTGAAAAAAGGTCACAAGATTTATAGAGCCATGTCCTTTGGAAAAGGTTTTCTAGAGTCAGATGTGAGGCCACCTGTCTAGCAGGTACAGTTTAACTGAAACAGAGTTATGCAACAGGACAATGTTCTCAAGCACAGCAGCAAATTTACACGAGATTGACTGAAAAAGGAAAGAATCAAGGCGTCGTAATAGCCCAGGCAAAGTCCAGACATCAACTTGGTGGAAATACTGCTAGGATCTTAAGAGAGCTGTGAAGAAATGAATACCAACAAACATCAAAGTCCTATGTAAAACCTAAACCTGAGCATATGTGGCGTGCATGGATAGATCTCTGTCTTTACTTGTTGTCCTTGTCTTCTCTCTTTATGACTGTCTGTCCCGTCCTAATTAGACTGACACATGCTCTGTTTCCCACCTGTGGCTTGTTGTGTAATTCCCTTGTCAGATTGTCTAGTTTGGCCCTTGTGTGTTTCCAGTGTAACTCAAGGTCTTAGTGTTCATTTTGGCTTCATAGGTGGACATCTTTTAAGGGTCAATAAGTGTTAAGTTCAAACTCACCCAAACACACAAAGACAGTATTTAATAACTGTGATTGCATTACCTTTTATGGCTCCCATTAAATATTTCCTTTAATTGTTTGCAGACTTTTTTGACCACCATTTTTTTTTTATGCTTGTTCCATATGATCAAAAACTCCAACCACTGTAATAGTGTTTTTGAATTTTGAGCTGGTGCTGCTCCTTTTTCAGATTTTCAGCAAGCATAACTGTTTGATAGTATTTGTGTATGCCTTGTCCTCCTTAGCCTAGATGTACTGTTTGTAGATTGATCCACACGGTTCCAGTGAGGTGTCATTTTGCCTTAAAACAGACCTGTCTCCAGATATACTTACACATTCAACTGTTATGTGCTTTTTGCTTCAGAAAGTACTGCAAAGTTTCCTGCATGAGGTCTGTTTATTTTGTGTTTTTCTTGAAACTTTTGTGTCTTGGAAAGTGACTTTTTCTTGGGCAACTTGGTTTTAGCTTATCAGCAAACTTTTTGGTTTTAGGTTTGCTTCTTAGTGAAGCACATGTATATTACTGATTCATGGATTGACTAATTTATTTATTATATTTGGTCTATTCAAATTTTATTTATAAAGCAAAAATCAAATCCACAGATATAGTTACCCCAAAAGTAGTTTCATAATTTCAGTTTCAAAAACAACAATTTTTTTTTCAGTTATTTTTAGTTTATGTAAGAATCTCTAAATGTACAATGATAAGCATTTTATACAGGCTGAGACAAACAAAATTGAACATTTCATCCACTTAGTCATATTTAACTATCTTAACATTTCTATCAAAGTCACATAATTCGACTGTAATCCTCCAAACAAACCCCCATCAATTAATTGGCCTCCTGCAGTTGTAAATCACTGTGGAAGCCATGAGGGAGGGAGTGTGCAGATACTAAGATGAAAATAACTGATAAATATGAAATTAAAAAAACAGAAATAATAGGAAAGAGAAATTCTTAGTGCATTTAAAACAGAAGTGCCTTAGATCCATTTTCAGATTGCAACAAAATTTTTTGTAATTTTGTTTCAGCATGCCATCCGGATTTAAAATCTAGCAAAGAAGACAATGTTGAAGTACAGAGTTTAGTCTTTAATTCAAGGGCTTTAACAAAAGTATTGTAATGACTGTTTATGAATTACACACACTTTTATGTACAGTGTCCCGTTCTCAGAAGTTCAAAAGTATCATCACTCCAACCATTCCAGACTGAAACAAAGAGCAAAGGGATGAACCCCATTTGTAATAAGCTTCAAACACACCATTCGATTAAATGCAAAATGGTATATAAACACAGAGTGAAAAGAGGTGAAGAAGAAATGCTCAGTGCATCGAGGGACATCCTTAGGAGCATAGGCTTTTAACTATTAACTAAGGGATGGTTCAGGGCCACCTGATCCAGCTCCAACTATAAGCTGATAGAAGCAGCAGGATGAATTGTGAAGTGTGCAAGGCTATACTCTGTGCTCAGATTCAGTCAAATGCTGTGAAACGGATGGGACGGCGCTTCACAGTGCAAATGGATAATAACCTAAAGCATATTGCAAAAGCAACCCAAGAGTTTCTCAAGGTAAAGAAATGGGATATTCTTCAATGGCCAAGTCAGTCACATTCATCCAAACATAGCCTGCTTTACTGGATACAAACCTGAAGGCAGAGAGACCCACAAGCTAGAGCAACTGAACATGTTTGCAGGCCTGGCATGATTTTTTGTGACACTAACTTCGGGCCATCACTGACTCCAAATGATCTTCATCTAAGTACTAAAAAAAAAATCCTCTTATTTCAATTCATATTAGTTCATCCAGTTTCTTTTGAGCCTCTGAAAACGAGTCTTATGCATACAAATGGCTGCAATTTCTAAATATTTGATACCATACTAAAAGTCTGCACTCAAAGTTCATCATGACTATTGGATTTCAAATCACTATGTTGGTGAACAGAAGCAAAAATACAAAAATATTGTTACTGTCCAAATACTATAATAACTACTGTATTCAACTGTAGCCAGCAAAAGCATAAAAATATGCCTCTTTTACTGTACACGCTGTACACAAACTCTACACGCAGTCATTACTTGAAGCATAGTGTACAGCGTCCCCATTTCTGCCACCATACAGGCTTTGGATCAGAGGCTTTCTGGAGCTAACATGCCTCATATACTGACAGAAAGTAGATGTCTACCGCTTGACCCAAGACGTCACGGTGGCACACCAATCTGTCAAAACAGTGTCCTCTTCCCCAATCACACAAACACCATCCTCCCCCCCTCCCCTTTCCCCCTCCAGAACTCCCCCCAGAACTCCACATGGGCTGTCAGCTTTCTTGGAGGAGAAGCTGAAAATGAGACACACTTTGAACAGCATGAGAGAAAAGGAATGGGCTCAATAAAGGCAGGAAATTGGCTATGTGTGGCAAAATGAGCAGCGCTTTGTTCAAGAGAACTTGACGCAGCAGGCTTTTAAGTCGCGTGTATCTGCGAGGGTAAAATGGGGTCGTACCGTACAAGCCATGTTGACTAGAGTTTTGCCAAAATGTTATGAGTTTTAAAATCAGTCAAAGACATTAGACAATCTCAGCTTTTATTCTGATGTACATTGCTTGCTCATTCACCGCGAGACACCACAGAGAAGAACAATACAGAAATTACATGGTGTAAATTATTCACGGGCAGAAAAAAAAATTATCTTCTTTGTTTTTTATGATAATACATTTATAAGGAAGCTAAACAAATAAAGTAAGCATGTGCTTATTCAGTATTTATTGCATCTGGAGGTGGAAATACACTGGATGATAAGTTTCACATGCAAAACTAACAGCTATAACTATTAGACGAATGCACAGAAGTGCAGCACGGACACAAATACACAATCTCTCCATCAATCCATTTCCCATGTGAGCACTTTCCAGCAGTTCCTCTACAATCGCTGCCAATTTGCATACTATCACACTCTCCTGGCTTGTATCATCATAATCATCAAAATGGAATAACAAAAACAACAACTGCTATAGGGCATTTTAACTTCCGTAAAATAATTGAAAAACAGTGTGGTGCATTTGTCTATGTTATGACTGCAGCTGGGCCGTAACACAGCGTTTCTTTTGTTACATCATTAATGGCATGTTTTCTGAGTCAGCGCTGACTAATTTGAATAACAAGAGGCCTTACTTAATCTTTTTCCTGCTTTTCGGAAAATAGCATCTGAACTTCGTTTGAATGTTTTATGCAGCCAATTAGTGGTGTAGTAGCGGGGTCTGTCATTTTTTTTTTACCCTCTCTTCTCCTTGCCTTTCTCGAGGGAACATTAAATACAGAGAAATGTTCTATAAAACACCACTGATGTGAAATAAAGGTAAAGCGTGACTTGTGAAAATGTTGCCAATTAAGCTGCTAAGACAAAGTCGGTTCCTCGCTATTCATTCATCTCACCTTAGTAGGCCAATAAAAAAACTAAGGCAATATTCATACAAGAGACAAAGATGTCTTTAAACCTGAGTGTGTATAAACTGTGTTATAAGGGACACATCTAGCCACAGTCAGTCATTATGTTTTTTGGACTTGCACTGTGAAGCCTCAATTGTTGTTTTAGGCTATGCACAACCGTGTGTGGATGAAAGGTAGGAGTGCAAAATTATCAGCTGTCATTAGCAATTTTAGCAAGGCACAGTAAGATATAAGTAAGATATTTATAAAATACTAGTTTTTACCTCAATAAAACTTGAGCGCAGTTTTCTTTAGAAGGTAGAAAAAGGGATGTTTTATCAGTTAAATGTGTTAAAATACATCAACCATCCAAACACAGTCGAGAAGCCCTGTTCAGTGATCCAGAGTAACTTAGGTGGCACCTTGCACACAAGTACAGGCCTACAGTAGATGGTACATATATACTAGTCCTGTATAAATGGCCTGTATTTATATAGCGCTTTACTAGTCCCTATGGACCCGAAAGTGCTTTACATATCCAGTCATCCACCCATTCACACACACGTTCACACACTGGTGATGGCAAGCTACATTGTAGCCACAGCCACCCTGGGGCGCACTGACAGAGGCGAGGCTGCCGGACACCGGGCCCTCTGATCACCACCAGTAGGCAACGGGTGAAGTGTCTTACCCAAGGACACAACGACCGAACCTGTCCGAGCCGGGCCTCGAACCGGCAACCTTCCGATTACAAGGCAAACTCCCAACGCTTGAGCCACGATCGCCCCAGTGTGTGAATGTGTGTGTGAATGGGTGGATGATTGGATGTGTAAAGCGCTTTGGGGTCCTTAGGGACTAGTAAAGCGCTATACAAATACAGACCATTTAGTCAAAACAGCCTCTAATAATGTAATTTGAACAGGTGTGAAGGTTGTCATAAAGGTGGAAGGTAGGAACGGGTGGATCAATCCAAATATCAGTAGGATCAATACCAATGCTGGAGTTGGGCAAGAAGTGGGCATGACTGTGCAAACACCACTCCCCTCACATCATTCATGCACCCCTTTCTCCTCGTCCTCCCCTGCTCGACTTTGCTGTCATGACTCAGCGGTGCACAGTTGGTCATCATAATTGTTACTGCAACTTATGTTCTTTAGACTTTATCCAGGTATTCTAATAATAAACTGAGCCCAATGCAGTGTTGAATCAATTCTTCTTGAATCAATTCTTCTGAAAAAAAATATTACAAAAATTAATTATGAAAATCTAGTAACACAGGCTAATTACCCTTCTGTGCTCACTGTCAAGTCAATTTCATTTATATAGCACATTTAAAACAACAGAATTTGACCCAAACAGCATTTACATTCAAAATATCCAGTCCAAAATATCCAGTCTTAAAACACGTGAAAAACTGTTAACAGTGTGTTTTATTGTGTTAACTAATTAGCAATGGAAAGCATTAAACAGTAATTTAATGATTAAAATGTTTTCAGATGTAGCACATCAATGGTGCATTCATCTCACAAATCCTGGCACACAGCTGTCATATATATACATATTGGCACTTGTATCGACAGTACTGCTATCAGTGATATTAGCCATGTATTTATGTGGTATCAGTGTTGTGGGAGGCTATGTGAGGCAGACAGGATAGGACCCAAAATGCAAGACTCTCAGGCAGGACTAAACTAAAAAAAAAAAACGGCTTTGTTGCCGGATCCACAAGATACAGTAACTAAACTGGAAGGCACTAGAAACTAAACTAAACTGACAGACAACACAGCCGAAGGAATGAGGGAGATCGCGGCACTGGACGGAGGGAGTCACAGAAAATGTACACACAAGAGGGAATCGGGGCAGAGAGGAAACACCTGGGGAACACGGCTGGACGTAATCTAACTGACAAGTCGGGGGAAGCAAATCTGAACATGATGCAGAAAGGACAAGTGACTATCAAAATAAAACAGAAAGCGACTAAGACACATGAAACCGACAGGCTAAAGTAACTACAAAGACAATACTGACTAAACACGATAACACAGGAACGCAGACTAGGCATGGGGAAAATAGGAGGACAGGAAAAAGTTAATAACTATCCAGATCTAAATGAAAACATTACCCAGGGAAAGTTAATATTTGTCCAGGTTAATATTAAAAGAAAAAAAAAGGGCAGGGATAGCTTGGTAGGTAGAGTGGTTGCCCCATTATCAAAAAGTCGGAGGTTCGACTCCACTGAACGGCTACCCTGAGGTGCCCCTGAGCAAGGTACCGTCCCTACACGCTGCTCCCCGGGCGCTGCATTGGTGGCTGCCTACTGCTTCACTGGGTGAATGGGTTAAATGCAGAGGAGTAATTTCCCTATGGGGACTTATGCACATTATATTATATTCAAACTGAAAACCACAACAACGTCAAACTGAAAATATCAAACAGGAGAAAATCCAGGGGGAACAAACACAGCATCATGAAAATCAGATAGCAAATTTTGCAGTATTTTATGCTACAAAGTGAAAGTAGCAGGGACTGAAGTGAGATTTGGGAGGTAGGGGATCTGGTGTAGCAATGCACTGTTTCCCCGTGTCTTCCTCTCTGCAGGAAATACAGAAACTGTACATTTACCTTACAGAAACTATTTGTGTCATTGCTGTTTAGGAGTTCGAAAAGTTCCATTTGTAATCACCTGCCACTTAAAAAATGTTACTTCTCATGTTACTTTTCTGAACACACTGCTGTCATGAAAAGGAAAAACGGGAATGTTATAAAGGTGTAGGGGGCCACAGGATTATTTCCTTTTTTTTTTTTTTTTTTTGTGTGTCCCGTTTGGATCTTTAGCCATCAGAATTGTTGTCTTAAGGCCAAGAAAGATGCCAAGCGGATTTATTTTACCAAGTGGATCATCATGGCCTTGCCATATTGGTCCATTTGATTGACCTTTATTATAATTATGAATTTATTTTATTTTCAGTTGCTACAAACGGGACAGACATGACTGGGGGATAGGACAGGGAGAAAGAATGAAAGAAAGAGAGGGAGAGAAAGAAAACCAAAGGGGAGAAGAGACGGTGAGAAGGGGGGAAGAAAGAAAAAAAACAAAAAAAAAACAAAACACCTGGGTCACCTGTATGGAGAAAAAAAACAGAAGAGAAAGCAAACAACAAAGAGCAACATAATAAAAAAACGGCACCATCACAATAAACTAGCTAGCAGTAGATATCAGTAGATACTAAATAATAAACGATATTGTGCAGCACGCAAGATAGACAGCGCACAATGTGCTTTGAGGCAGCAGCCAAGAAAGCTGTAGTCCGCGTCTGTGAATACCCGTGTGTACACCTGTGTGCATACCTGTGTGGATCAGCATGCTTGCATTCCAAAGGTTTCTCCATGTAACGATCTGCTAGGGAGTGTGGGGAGCCACAGCCCCGTCCTCCAGGGTATGAAGCAGGTATGGAGGAGATCAAAACTCCAGACATCCAGAGGCCCCCAGAACACAAGAGACCAAGGAAGACCAACAGAGGGGCAGCCGCGCCACTGTCCCAGTAAAGAGCTGAGGAGAGTCCCAGATGAGGGCTCACTCAGCAGCCGCGGAGCAGAAGCCAGGGGGAGTTGCAGTGACGCGCCCGTGAGCTCCGCCGGCAGCCAGCGTGCCTGAGTGACCGAGCCCCAGGCCGAGAGGCCGGGGGCACCCCACCTCCGAAGTGGCCCAAGCGAGCCCCAGGCTCCAGGCCCCGATAAGCGGCCGCCAAGGAGTGAGCCGGTGTGTACCCGGACGCCCACCCCCAGACACAAAGAACCACCAACGCACCGACACCTGAGGGAGTCCGCCACTGGCAGGGGAAGTGGTGGTGGGTGGAGATAGGCCTCCAAACCTTGGAGGGCCTGAGATGTCCCCAGAGAGGTGGCGTCTGATACCCAACCTGACATATAGACACAGACATACAGGCACACACAGATACAAACATCCATTCCCACCCTCATGCTCTCATATGCACTTACTCCACACTCAACCAACGTGGAGACAGACATAAAGAGACGCTGTACACACGATCATACTCTACGAACCGGGTCTAGGTACCCTTGCCCCCCGGATTGTTTCCTTTTCACTGAGCAACTCCCTCCATATGATCACTGGAAGCACCGACAGGCTACAGCACACAAACTAACTTATTAAGTAGTAACATGCATTAACCTGCCTATCAGTTTTAATTACTAATTAACTGAAAATGCTATTCAGGCCCATTTTAACCAGTGGAAATGAGCAATTAAGACCAAACTAACATGTAAAGTTGCACATTTAAATTTGGTGCTAACCTTCAAGTAGCCATACAAGTTACAGCACTTGGCACTTGTGTTGTATTTTGTGCCACTCCCAATCTGAACTGAAAAATTTAAGATCATTGTGCAAGTGATCATTTTATAGGTTAAATTAACAGCTTTTTTGGTCTTCATGTAGTCGTGTTTAAAGAGAAAAACACTTTCTTTTCTTTTGCCCTGTTACAAATGTAACCTCTACTCTTAAAATGCTACTCTTCCAATCAAGTCGACACAATTTAGATGATGTCAAAAGGAGAGAAAAATAACATTTTGCATTTTGAAAGATCTCGCAATCCTGAGAGACAAAACACAAACAAAGTGCTTCATTTCAGGCGAATCACAATGAACCCTTCCCGGATGAAGCAATCAATTGTTAAATGCCTCACTTCTGTTCTCGCTGCTGTAGGCAGGAAAATGGGAAACAAACTGCCTAAGTGGATCAATAACGATCTCTATCTCATCATCAAAATGCCTGATTGGGATTTTTAGCTCTGGACTATGTGCACCAATCATACTATCTTTTATTATCTGATTTAAATCACACTGTGCATCCGATCACAATTTGTGATTACAGACTTTCAATAAACCCCCGAATAGCATGTATGGAGGAGACGCCGACATCAGAGGAGAAGGGCACAGGAAATGCATAATTCTATACTTTGTGTTTCTATAAATTACTACTAAAAATCTAAAGGTGGAATAATGTAGAAGACTGTTTAATATAAAAAAAAAAAATACTGGGTAAACTGTGTTTGCTGACCCTGCTGCTCCCATTTTTCTAATTCTAATATCTTTCTTCGCCATCGAGATTGCTTTTCTTTTTTCTCTTCGGAGGATTGGAAGCTTGGCTGGGAAAGCTGCCAACTCTCTGGAACTGATCATTCAATCTCCTACAACTCTTCTGCATCTCATAAGCTCTGCTTTCCTGTCTGCTCCTCTGTGAAGGCAAGGGACCCTTCTCTATTATTTCCTCATCTGATCTCCCCCGATGCACTCTCAGTGCTCATCGCAGCTCAACCCCTCTTCTGTTAATCCTGCCTTTCATCTGGCACTGGGGGATCTTTCAGCCCATGGTTCACTTATGATATCAATCAGTTGCACAGCTACCAACATAGCCTCACACACGCGCGCGCACGCAGGTGATCTTGTGAGCTCGCTGCCTTTCCACATCATCTCAAAAGGCGAGGAATAGCTACAGAGAAGACTATCAGCCCTGACTTTTAAAAAATCCGATGATATTACCTAAGGTGAATTCCCGTTCTATTAAAAACACACATGCAAAGGGAAGGGATGTAAATTCAGATGTTTATGAAGAGAACAGCTGTAGGTTGCGGTATAACAGACTAGAGCCTGATGGAATTTATAGGGTTTGTGTTGACAAATAATTCAGTATTCACAATATTTAATATTCTCTGAGATCACTGGCAAGGCACGGCCTTCTATTTCGGGTGGATTTTCACTTCAAATAAAGCCTTTGTCATTTTAAAGTTACTCACCCTTGGGTTTGCGGCGCGTGTCTCTGGGTGGTATTTGTCATATTATTGTCATTCCTACAGTACCGCTGCCAAACAAAGTGTTAGTGTGTGGCCATTTAAAATTCTCTTTCCCTGCAAGAGCTACAAAACAGTGCAGTTGCTAGCATTTTAAAGCGTCAGCCCCAACATGGCTATGAAAGCTTGTCCTGTCATGTTTCATCAGGGCATTGTCTAACTGGTAAAGGCTAACAAGGGTGAATGCTGAGAGCATACAGAGCCATAACCCAACCCTCTCCTCCCCCCCCGTTAGCATGCTCCCGAACTCCTTCCAACCACAGCCTTCACATGGCATGAATGTCACGCAGATAGTGCCTAGATTTGAAAAGTTTATTCACTACACACTCAGAAGACAGGCAGTATAAAATATGAGTCGGGAGTGTGCGTGTGGTTCAGAGCATGGAAGGCAGTCTGAGTGAAGCACTAGACATCTACAGTCCTGTCAGTCACAGGGGAGTTGTTACAATTTAGAGACATAACAGATTGCAAGCTCATGGGGACTGCAAACCTTAAATTATTGCTCCATTTTTTATATTACCAATAGATCAAATTATGATGGTTAAGTTATTAAAAAGAAGTCAGAGAGAATTATCACCCGGCTCTGCTGCAACCCTTTGCCTCTAAGGAGGAGTTTGGGATCTTTTATCATCATTGCGTGTCTTTAAAAGAAAACAGATCGTTACTATCTGTTTTCAGTTTCATCATCATCCTCACCGTAAGCACTCTGCTGCTGAAAAAGCATGCTACCAGCTCATAGCAAATGGCAGACAAGAAAAATGCAGTTAGCAACTGCTTAGAGAATATAGAAAGGCATCTTCTCCTATTTATTTTCAAATGAGCTAGACTGGTCTGGTAATTTGATCAAAAGTTGATCACTTGAAAAGTGATCTTAAGCAACAGTTTTCCAGACTTTCTGGAGGTCGATTGATCAAGTTTTTCTTTTCCATTCATTTTTAGTTCAGTCCTTGGACCTGACCCTGTTTCATAAGAATGTTTCTTAAGCCACTCAAATGCCATTTCATACTGTTTAAGTTGACATCAAATTGATGTCACGTCTGCTGCCACTAGCTGCTGTTTTACCAGGTCATGAAGACACAGGATTATGATTATGCTTTGATGATATACCAGTTTAGAAGCTCAGAAATTAATAGATTATACAGAAGGAGATGAGACTTTGTGGGAGAAAAAAGCGTTTTTAAAAAGTTGGTAATTTCCTTGCTTCCAGTTTTAACGTTTTCTCCTCTTTGTGCTGATGTTTAGTTTTTGTCTGAGTGATCACACCTATCACTCAGAAGAATAGCAGCAGTGGCTACATGTGCCATAACAGTGAGGATATGTGTATCCAATTGTGTGATGATGTTACTGGTAGCATGCAATCTGATACCGGCAGATTAACAGTGACCTATGAATCATTCAAGCATACAAAAGGCACCAAACTAAAGGGACAAACCATTGTTGTGTCTACTCATAACAACTGAGCAAAGAACCCCTTTGTTATTAGCAGCCTGTCACAAAAACACAATTTGGTCTTGTTTCTTGAGTTGAATTTACAAAAGATGTCAAAGATAACAAATTTTGACAGGCATAAAATAGCATTTTTGCAGCAACATGGAGAAATGGTCTCAGAGGAAGGGTGGCTGTCAAGATTCCCTTCTTAAAAAAGAGAAACGGGGAGAAAAAGCTGAGGTATGCCAAATTACACAAGAACTGGACTGAAAATCAGTGACAACAGGTCTACAGCTATCTGTAAAACACAGCGGAGGCCTTTTCATGGTGTGCTGGGGTTCTTGTCAAAATTGATGGAATTATGAAGGCAGAAAAGTACCATCAGATTTTGATCGGCTATGCAACACCATCTGGAAAGTGTCTGATTGGCAGTGGCTTCATTTTTCAGTCAGGTAGAAGTAGATCCACTTTTATGAGACTGAATATTCAAAGTTTAAGCTCAACTTAACAGCGAAACTGACTGAAGCCCACCACGATCACCACTTGTGTTGCTATCTAGTATAAATAAAGAACGCAGGGTAAATGAAATCAGTGTTCATAGGCCTATTAACTCTTAACACTGTCTCACCTGTTGCCTCAAATGGTTGTTAAAAGAAACATCTATGGTATTTGTCAAACACTGATGATGGCAACATTTAAGAGACGAATTAGTCTTTGAAATATACCCACATCGCCAACCTTTTACTGCTGCTTCAGTCAACACAGGATCAAACCTTCCAGCATCAAGCTGACAATTATGTACAGAGGGATGCTAATTCATCTGGACTACATATAGACACACTGCATCCCCCATGCCTGGCATTGTCCACAAACAAACTAATTTGCTGCCTGGATTTAAAGGAGAACCTAAACAACTCCACATTGGCACAGAGTGAAATTGCAGCTGAGGGCTTGTGATAAAAGTTTAATTGAATAAAATTGGTGCTTCAGTTTATGGTAGAGAGTGCAACAGCATGTGGGAGATGGGGAATTATAAGGTTAGAGCAATTTTACTGAACAAGCCCAACACACTGACCAGCACCTATAGTTAAAGCCAACTCAGACTCACCTTCAAAGAGATGGCTCTCCTCCTAACAACAATACTGAGCTGGTCTGTGTTGTGTTTATACTGTGTTTTGTCTTTTTTGTTGTAGTGTCCCCTTTTAAAAGACAAAAGAGGAATTTATGAATTAAGGTTATTACTCAACTCTTACAAGACATGTGTCAGACAAGGATTTACTCACAAAAATCTGCACTTTTCTCTTTTTTTGATACCCAATAATGATGTTGCTGGACGACGGATAAATGCAAACATAATGCAATGTTGGTCCAAGTCATAAAAGTCTCACAATGCATACAGGAAATGAGAACATTTTCTATTTCTTGTCAAGTATTGTGGAAGTACCTCTTTTATGAGCTTCAGCAAAGCTTTTCTCTCATTTTTAATCATTTTAACTGTAATACTTTTATTATTGATTATTGATTTATTATTTTTTCCCTCTGAGGATATGAGACTAAAGTGGGATGGGCCTTAATTTTGGTTGTCAAGAAATATCAGAAAAGATAAATTATGGATTCAAAAACGTCAGCAACTGAATAAAGCCATTGTTAGCATGTTTAACCTTAGCATTCTGTAGTTAGCAGTGGGTCGAGCACTGGATTGTGGGAGACTAGACAAAAAAAAAAGCAATAAACTTTCAGTCATTTCAGTTTGTTGCATTAAAAAAAAGGTAAAAAAAAAAAAAAAACAACATTTTCTTGAAAATTATTTGTTTTTATGACAATTTTGTCAACTGGACATTTACTTGCATTTCGTTGCATTTACTTTTCTGTATTATGTGAATATTATGTGTTTAACGTGTTGAAATTTCATTGTATTTATTAATTTATCTTCACTTTAAAGAGAACAAAGTCAATTACTGGGCTAGGGTAAAAATTTAAAGGGCAAAAGGGAAAAAAAGAAGAAGAAAAAAGTCTTTTTGGAGGGAAATCCAGAAAGGTCAGTCGTTTTCTCTTGGTCAGTGTGTCCTAATGAAGACAGTCTCCTGCTGGTACAGGAGGGAGTCAGAAAAAGCGAAGCCTATAATTATCTTGCACCCTCGGGTAAACGCATGAGTTCATTATTTTCAAATATCAAGCCAAGCCGTAATAGCCAGCAATGAGAGGAAAATACTTTTAAGCACTGGGCTTGATTTTAATGTCCAACATGAAGTCCTACTTCTAGTTTATTGATTAGGCATGTTATAACTGATTTAGTGGGCCAAGTTACATGACACTTGCTGTGTTTTTGTTCTATATCTTTTTTTTTCTCATTGCTTATAATGGAGATATATCTGATACATCCTGTAAAATCATTGTACACTTGGACTGCAGTGTTGTACACTCTCTAAACAGTGCTGCTCTTCAATATATGGCCTTTAGTGTCTGTACATTTCCAGCGAGATCCATAAATTTCAATCAATCAGCCTGTTTCTGAGGATTATAATGTGCTTTCTGACAGAATCTCTCCCACATACAGACTCTGTCTCATTAAGTTACTGACATATACCATCTCATTTTAGTCAAGATAGAGCAAATTGCTTCCATTACAGTCATGCGAAAAAGAAAGATTTCACAGGACTCTGTGCACTCCTGCGGAAAACTGAGAACACCCCATGATCCAATAGCTTTTATGATTGCCTTTAGCAGTGTTTAAAATCTGAGATGAGCAACAACACTTGACATATTACACATTGTCATTATTTGTTAAATAAAACCTGAGCCAAAATGCCAAAGCAGTCTATAAAAAACATCATGATTACATACAATAACAATAATTATTCCTATAGCAGGCACGAATCATTTTCTGTATGACTCCATCCGAGTCTCTCGTCGTTGTCGAAAAAACTTTGGCCCACACTTTAAGGTTTGCAGGGATTCATCTCTGCACAGCTCAGGTCCAACCACAGCATATCAATCGAGTTGAGGTTTGGACTTTATTGTGCCTTGATTCTCTCCTTTTTCAGCCTTTTTCTGTTGTAGATTTGTTGCTGTGCTTGGGATTATTCTCCTGCTGCATGGCCCAGTTTCACTATCAGAGAGATGTCCTCGCATTTGGCTCAAAGAATACATACAGAAGAATACACAGGAATTCATGGTCGACTCAATGACTGCAATGTTCTCGGGTCCTGTAAATGGCAAACATCTCCAATTTGGTCGCATACAGAATGTCCACAGGACATTATTACAGAAGCCTTGTGGTTTGTTCAGATCCAGCTTGGTAACTGCTGTGCCGCCATGGTTGAAAACCTAACCTAAACCTAACATTTACATGCTAACCGAGGCCTGTGGAGTCTCTAATTGCAGTTTCTCTGACCACTGCACAATCTCACCTTAGGGGAAACTGTCCACCCCTGGGACGACATACACACACCTGAATGTTCCATTATTCCAAAGAAACGTCCGTTTTTATACAGGCCCCCGTAGTTACAGATGGTCTATTAATCAAGCATATCCGATTATCAGCTCCCAGGTGCTACTAACCCTCTTGTAGTTAATCTGGGACTCTCCACCATTTGACCTTAGAACTGAAGAAGCTTCTCGGATGAGAGGTGAAACGTCTTCAAGCAACTCAAAGAAGTCCAGACGCTTTTCTTTCCAAGCTCCTTAGACTACGATGACCTGGATGACTGAGAACCTTCACAGACCTCTTGTAGTTAGTTTTTCCCAGGACTACATGATCCTGTGCAAACTTCCTTCTTCGCAGGACTCTGTGCAGTGCTGTGAAAAAAATAAAGTTTTGCCAAAACCTTCTTTTTCACAGGAATGTATATTTTCTTTTCTATTTTTTATCGCTTCAAATCTATAGGGAGGTAAAACTTTCTGAATTCGTTTCTGACTTTCCTTGAGTACGACTGTCAGCATGCACTGGCAGGAGACAATGTCATACATTTCTGTATCCTACGCTCTCTAATAATATGCAGGAATGACGGCTGTGAATGTTACTATTTTCAAACGCACTGCTTTTGCGCTAACACTTAGTCCAAATATGCACTGACTGATCTTCTCCATGAAGTTAGGTTTTTCAAGAGAGTCCTGTTTGTGTAGAGGTGTCGGATTTTAAGCAGAAAACAGGCTTACAGTTAAGTAATAAATACTTCTTCTCTATTTATATAGATTCAATATATAAATATCTCTTATATATTGAATCTATTTAAGAGATATTTGAAAGCACAGGAGACTATATTTCTACTCTAAAAAACTCTGACGATATGAAGTATTTAAGACCTTTCCCTCCTGCGTCCCTTCCTCATTCTTACCTGACACTTTGTAAACTTTTTTTGACATACATCCAGCGCTCAGTATGCTGAGTATTAAAATTTCGCACACCTTTGCTCTCGAAAACAGACAGCTTCAAACGCATTTACACTCAGAACCCTCACAGACACACACTGGCGCAATTACACACTCCAACCTTTTGATGTGGTGAAACCAAGAGGCAGCTGTTAATTAAAAATTTGAAAGGATAATGCTGGTCTGAATGTATGTCTGGTACACTCACAAAACACAACTAATTAAAATTTGAAATGGATCCCAGCGCGTCTCTTTTCCTGTTGCCTCTTCCCGCGAAGAAAAGGAGATCGAAGTTAAAGCAGCAGCATGAGCTGAGACGTATTTCAAAGTCAATGAGTTTAAGTGGTGAGTTGCATCTCCCTTGCCTGCAGTGCAAGAGTTCACGGCGTGCTGATCAAGGCGAGGGTGGCCACAAAGGATTAGCAAAATAGGTGACTCCTCACATTTCCCTGTCATACCTCTTTTCGCTCACGCGGTTTACTGTTCTAAGCTTTTTAGAGCTTCGGCTGCCCAATTGTTTCAGCTTCACCGCCTCAAGGAGGGCTTTGACACATCCTATTCAAACAAAGCTTATCGCTTTAACATTTATCAATGGCCACTAAAAAGTCTGAAGCTAAGATTTGCTTGCGAACGTATAAGAGCATCTGAGTTCACAACTTTCTTCGGGTTCAAACCATCGCACAAAGGCTTTTTAAATGCCACCTGTAATTGCTTCTTTAATGTTTTAAGGCGATATTGTGTGCACTAATTGTGCGTTTAAACTTCCTGTCAGTATGTTTAGAACATTGAGAGGTGATAATAGCATTATTGATCAAAATGCGACCATTAAACCAAACATTGTTAAAGCTGAAACTATCCATCCAAGTAGTTTATAACATCTGTATGTTCGGAGAGAGGATTTTAACACTGAAATCATATAAAGCACGACTCTAGTTCACCCTTATCATCCCCGTTCTCTCCTTCCAGCATCTCCTTTGTGTGGCAGCAGGTTTTCCACAGAATGGAAAGCTGACACTGCTACTCATATTTACAAATCCGATTCATTAAATCAATATTGAACACTGCGGGTGCAGCTAAGTGCCCCATTTACTGTAAACATCTCATTTCCTTTGGATGTGAGTGGTAGGAATTAGTGTTCTGAGGGCTTGGGCTTGTCACTAGCTTAATAGCTTTTAAGCTAGTGACAATGTTTTTAAGTCTCAATCTGGACTTAAATGCTTTTAAGTCCAGATTGAGAGAGCCAGAGAAAAATGTTTTTAAAATGTAATTGTTACTTATAATATGTATGTAACTTTGTAATTTCAACATGTTGTCGCCTCGTGGCCAGGACTCCCTTGAAAAAGAAGGTTTTTAATCTCAATGGGACTTGTTACGGATTCGTAACAAGTCTCATTGTTCGTAACAGACTTTTCCTGGTTAAATAAAGGTTAATAATAATAACAGCAAATCCACGGCACCTTATGCCTCGACCTGGTCAATAGACCATCCAGATGTGTCTGTGTTGGTCTAGCAGGTGTTTATTGAGAGCAGAGAGGAGGAGGCAGATATTGTAAGCGTGTGGATGATCGGGTAAAAGGATTTAAATGAGGTGGAGGCAGTTCTTGCTTCTTTCTCCATCTGTTTCTTACTTGTTTTCCTCTGTTTTCACCGGATCATTCCCCCTCCATAAGTGGTAACAACTTAATGGTCGAACATAAGCTCAAGTTCTTCAGTCATCATCTTGTGCTCCAACTTGCTTCAGGCATTTGTGGCATGGATCGGTCACATGTCTGAGATTTCCAGGCCCACTCACTTTGGAGCACCTTCTTCACAAGCAATTCACCTTCAACAATCCAACTCACCTAATTTATATTAGCCATACAGGGTAAACTCCACACGATTGAATTCAGGTTCTTTAAATTTGCAGCATCAGTGAAACATCACTAACTGTGTCTCACTGATGCGACACTTTTGTTCTCACTCGAGTCTCAGAACACTTATTGATTTTAAGGCAAATTGGTTGCTGACATTCATCTGAGTTTTTCAACTGAAGTTTTTTGGGGGAAGACAATAATTTGACAAAACACCTGGGAGAGAAACCAAAACATGTTAGGATTACACTAGGACATGTTTAAAAGAAGCAGCAGGTCCATCAGTGCTGTGAGGGAGAAAAAGAAGCAAGATAATGTGTGCTTTAATCACATGACTCATGTAACACTGTAGCTACGTTTGCTACTGCCTCCCCAAAAACACATCTGTTGTGTTGTGTGAGTTTTTATTTATTTATTTGTGTGTGTGTGTGTGTGTGTGTGTGTACTTTTGCAGGAGGTTTCTCTCTTTCTCTCAAGGCCGCCATAAATTTCCAACTTCCTGACAAAGCTGCAAGGAGTATCACGTCTACTTTTTCATGTATCCTAAGATCTGTTGCCATGTTGACTTAGAGGTAGCACTAGCTCCAGGTGTTAGCTAGTGATAGGTTTGTAGCTTGAACCTATTCGCTGGAATGTTGAAGGCAATATAATTACACAGCAAGCAAGACACGAAGTAGGCAAAGTTCTTCATGTTCCCCGTGCACGGGAGAGAACCGGACAAACGCCGTTCCTTCGCTTGACCCCAGTTGCTCTCGTCCGTTCTCCCGTAACACTGCTCGTTTATTGAGGTTACATGAATATGCATAGATTCATTAACATATGACGTCTACATACACACAAAGAGTACCTTGCCTTTGTGTGTGTGTGTGTGTGTGTGTGTGTGTGTGTGTGTCAAGATGTGACCCTGTGAAGACCCTCCCCAAAGCTGGTGCCAGGAGTCTAGCGGGTCCATCTGAACAAAAGGCTCTTATATTTAAACAGATATACGTGTGTTTGCTATACCATATATCAACAAGAGAAGATACGACCTCTCCTAGGAGGTGTGTGATCTATGCCAGAACACTCTGTAGAGGAGTGAACGCACTCTCCTCTTCATGCTACACAGAGTTGTTACAGACCTCCTAGGATGAGACATTCTTTCAATCTACAAATGATTATATACTTCTAAGCATATATGGTTAAATATTTCTAAGCATAAATGACAATCAACAATACAAACCCTAACAGCTAGACATCGTCTCATCAAATATACGTCACTGAACTGGATCTTTCAACCCAAAAGTGCCTTTTGGAGCCTTTTTTATGCATTTAGCTGACAAGTAATGTAGCTTGCTGTGTTACTAATTGTACTAAAAGCCCATCACGTTTGTGCTCCAGTAATGTGGTATATTTGGTAAATGTGTTTTGTTTGTGTGTTACTTAGCACTAATAAGTAGGTGTCAGTGTCTGTGCTCTACACCCATTCTGCTTGCCATGGATGCTGATCACTTAGGCCAGATACGTTCAATTCTGGCTCAAAAAGAAAGAAAGAAAGAAAGAAAGCTGGTGACAACAAACTGCTAAACTTCGAATCAGTCCAAGGACAAAGTAAATATGTCCAGCTGTTATATCCAGATTATGAAACTATCCCAAGGCAGGCAACCACTGCACGCACAGTCAAGAGGGCCTTGCACAGCACTGATTTCATTTGTGATATGATAGCTGCACACATTACCGTGTCATTTTAAATGTTGTTGCTGCTTTATCAGTCTTGCTTCCAACTCTTTACATGCAGTGAAAATGCATCCTGTTGGGGCAAACATTTCTAATATATTATATCAGTAGTTGGAAGATTTCCCAAAAAGGTAATCTATGCCTAATATTGTGGCACCATGTCACAGAATAAAACAGAGTAGCAATTAAAAACAAGCTGAAGCTCCTTGAGCACCCACCTCTATAACACCAGGTCACACTCCCAGTAATTAATGGAGACCAATAACTCAATATTGCAGCCAAGGTGCAGGGGGCTGTATAGGAACTTCAGATTACAGGCTCATTGATTTCTCCGAGGACACTGAGGTCCATCCACATGGTTCTGTGGGGTTGATGTTGTCATAGCTACAGCGCTGTTTGCAAGGTAGTTCTTAATTGCTTGATTAGTCTTTGAAAGGGCAGTAATAACTGCATGGTGTAGCATTATGAACACATGACTTGGCTGCCAAGAACACCAGCGATATTCAAAGTCAGGCGATATCAGTAGTAATCTCCAACTTGAGGCTGCTGGCAGGCAACCAATTTACTTGGCATGTATGTTTGTCAGGGCTGTCTCATCATGCATGTACGAATGTGCAGTGAACCCGTTTTCTGCAGGAATGTGGAGTTACATAGTAACCAAAAAAAACTATGATGTGAGAAAAAGATAAAAAAAATCCTCCCCACAGTTTGTCCGGAGCTGCTGCGTGAACATATCAATATTAGAATAAATAATGTATTAACTCTAAGAGCCAGATTTCAAGTAATGAAAACGCTGCCTGTTATATCATCTGTTTCCAACCAGCGATACCGAATTAGCATGGCAGCCGTGTCAGTTGGTCAGCAAACTTTGATGTCTGTTTTTGAATGTTTTCTTTCCCTTTCCTCAAACACCTACCACCATGTTCATGCTCCATGAAATGTGTCATTTTTTTAACCCTCCAGCACAAAGGATATTTGTAAACTAAATCTTAATAGCCTAATACCTTTGAACTGAAATGCATGTGGTAAATTAAAGTCCCTGTGTGCAGCATCTGAAATTTTTAGACTTTGGTCCTAATTACATTGTTTTTTTGTTTGTTTATGACTACTGGAAAGCATCAAAGTACAGCCATTCCACCGCCTACAACCAGCAATTTTGACCCGAGATCACTGATTATCACTTGAAACAGCATATACTACACTAATATTTGCTGCAATTGTCTAATTATTCTATCAAAAACAGCATTAGGGGGGTAAAAAAGTTGCCAGAGAGGTCACATGACTAAAATGACTGTGTACAGCAAACTTGTAATCTTGTTGCCTTTCAAATGGTTACTTCAAAGATGGAGACCACGTCTGTGACCACTCGCTGTCTGTTGTCATCCTTAAAGCAACTTCAGTGCATCAAGACGGTGAAAAGCCAACGGAGTCAGTCTGCTACCAGTTTGTGACTAAATAGGGCATTTACATGCAATCTATTTGTGATAACGTTCGAATATCTCAAATCAAATCAAATCACTTTTATTGTCACATCACATGTGCAGGTACATTGGTACAGCACATGTGAGTGAAATTCTTGTGTGCGAGCTTCACAAGCAACAGAGTTGTGCAAAATACAATAATGTAAACAAGCAAAATACAAGAATGGCTACATCTGAAACTAATAAATATATGTACAATATATAATAGTATATGCATTTCTGGATGTGTATACTAAATATTTTTCTACGTGTGTGTGTGTGTGTGTGTGTGTGTGTGTGTGTGTGTGTGTGTGTGTGTGTGTGTGTGTGTATACACATATTTTACAAGATATTTTACAAGATCTGAGATAACAAACGATAGAAGGACATTCAAGAAATTCACCAATCCACTGCAAATGACTGCCGTCTGCATACACACACGTTCACATTAACTACTTACATTCAGAGTTCAGCAAGAACCTCACAGATACTCAGAATCTCATCCACAAATAGTGACGTAGTCGCTACAAAATGGTGATTTAACTGCAATTGAACTGTATGAAAGTAAGGCACTTGGCAACCACGTAGGAATGAAACCAGAATACAGAAATCTGACTCATATAAATTGCAAAGTGTTAGCAGTTTGTCTGCATTTATAAATTAGATGGCAAATCTTTGCTGTCTGTCTAGTCATTGCAGTCAGTCCAGGTCAGCCTGTAATTATTTGGCTACTGGTTACCTCCCACCGGATGAGTCGCTCACTCACCTTGTGATGGAAAGTGGCTGCCAAGAGGTTGATCTGGTCACACAGTGGTCACACGCTCAACGTCTGTGCGACCAGCCGATTGCTGCAACTACATGCAATCAATTGCTTAATGCAAAAAGAAAAATTCAATGCAATAACCGGGAAACTATAATTTTTCAGTTTTCACAAGGAAGTTATTGTCTGATTTTGTGTGACTCATAATCACAGTAAAATTTACCACCTGCCGGTACAAACATATTAGACATGTTTGTATTAGACAAAAAATATACATAGTAAACTGTGTTTAAAAAACTATGCATCCCTGGACACTGCTTTGTACTACAGGTGTATATAGAATAGACTTGTAGTCAAGACCTCCTAAACTGAGACCAAGACCAGAGGGTATCGAGACCAAGACAAGACCAAGACCAAGACAAAGTCGAGACGAGACCAAGACCGAGACGAAAAAGTCTTTAAACTGCAGCCAGATGCTGCTTCGTTTACAGGTGTCAGGCATATTTATGTGTTTTTGCGATGCACTCCTCCTCACCGCTGTCTACTGTCTCACTCACTTACTGAGAGGACAGACGCACGCTCCACTTGACTGTTGCGTCTCTAACCCTCTCTGTTTATCACATAATGATATTATCCTATATCCTCGCATGTGATTGGCCACAATATGGAGGGATTGGAGCATAGCTGAGCCACTGTGTGAGAGCTGAGCAGCGAAAGGAAATTAAGTGAGGAGCCGGCTCTCGCTCAATGGGAGTCGACTCTTGTGATTCACTACAAAGCACTCTTCTAAGCACGGCTCTTAGAGCTGATGTTTTTGCCCATGACACATTATCGGACGTTACGTTGTGTGTCAGGATACTGTTGACTCCAAATCTCCCGACCACTATGTTGATCTGAGACAGCAAGGCAAAGGCAGCGAGACCAAGACAAGACCAAGACGAAAGTCCGTCGAGACCAAGACAAGACCAAGACCACGTAAAAGTGTTCTCGAGACCCTTCTTGGTCTCGAGACATCCAACTCTAATATAGAAAATGAATTCTCAGCCTTACAACAGTCAGTAATCATGGTCTAGACCGTATTTAATATAATGTGTGATGAGTTGACTGACTTCTTCCTGAAGGGACTTTTAAGGCCCTACTAACACTTCAAGATTCAGATTCCCCAAAACTAAAAGTATTCATATTTTTGTGTATTCTTGCAAACACAGATTCAGCTACATGCATATTTAAAATTGCAATAGGATAATTTTCTATTCACAGTGCAAATCTAGAATAGAACCAGATATACAAATGTTGCTGCTGAGTTTCTTTGAATAATAGTTCTTTGAATCCGTTCTTACTGAGAAATCTGTAGTACTTGTGCTCTTTTTTTGAATAACTTAAAAGTCTGGGCCCTGTGACCTTGACTTGGATCAGAAATTAAGCAGATGAATGGAAGTAGATGAATGAAAAGAAAACTCGAGTTAACGTAAAGCTGACACGTAAAGGTCATCGCAAGCATCACAAATGTCAGCTCTGCATAAGAAATTACATAAATGATCAAGTGAAATGTAATGAGACTCTTGACTGGTCCAGCATCAATCTCATTCCCTCTCCTTCCAGTAGAAAGACCAAATTAAGGGACCGGTGTCAGTTCGTCAGATCCAAGGATTCGCAGCTTATCATGCAGATTCTACTGTAATAAAATAAAACTAGAGCGAGTCTAGATCCACCCAAATTCCATCCATGGTCGCCTGCTTCAATAAGTGACCTTTTCCTGTAACTCCTATACATTCCAGAAATCGAGAACAATGACAGCGAGTCGGTGGGGGAATAGAAGGCTCCATTCAACTGAATGAATGCATCCCCACTGAGCTTTTAGCTGTGGAGACACAGCAAACCTGAAGTGGCTATAGCCCTACTGTAAATCATGATGCCTCCCAGTGCTCTCTGCCTCTCTCCATTGTGTCGGCCCTTTTCGCTTTGCTACCCATGTGTCAGAACGGCTCACATCCCCGGCATGCAACATCTCTCCCCTGGCTGCTGCCTCTTCCTGTGAGCTTCACACAGCTGTCTGTTTCGCTTCCTCTAACACCCCGCATCACCTTCTCCCCTCTTTCTCACTTTGTCTTCAGCCATCAACCTCTCTCTCTCTCTCTCTCTCTCTCTTTTTCTCCCGCACCTTTTCCTCCCCCCCACCCTCCACCTCGTAGTGATTTTCTGCCTGCTGAATATGCAGGGCAGAGTGACACGCTATTGTAATAATGTCTCACCACGCTACGCTGTCTGTGTCTAAAATGAGCTCAAAGAGCACGGGAGAGAGTCGGAGCTCAAACAAAAGAGAATAAAACCTGAAACCACGGCTTGTTTAATCACGGAGCCGATACAGATACGCCGTCCCTGTTTTCTTTTCGCCTCTAGATGCATTTCACACTCTTTCCTGCACAATAAAAATACAAATAAATATAAGCAAAGAACATATATAAGTATCTTTTTTAAAAAACTTGGATTGTTTGAAACAATAACGGAATGCCAGCCTAGTCCGAAAATGCTGCAAACAATGAAAGTATAGCTACCGTCTTTGTTCAAATTATTATCCAGAACACAATCTGTTCCTGTTCTCCAAGTTTCTCTCTGTGTGCATTGCTCTCCCCGGAGATGACAACATGTTCCACACTGTCCTCTTTTGGAGGATTAGAAAACTGCATGCTCTGAGCCTAACATGAAAGCCCACAGTGCTGAAAGGAGGAGAAAAAACAAAGCATAGATGGACAGAATGATAGAATGAGAAACAGACATTTCTTGCTCTGTTTAGATTCCCAAGAACGTGTGTGCGTGTGGGTGTGTGCATGTGCAGATAAACTCCGTTGCAATGTCAGCATGTTTATTTGACTTTGACTATCAACATCAAATACATTTTTCAGAAAGCACTTTTCTCTCTTGCATGCACACACACGTGCACACACAGGATATAAAAAGAATTGTTTGTGTACAGTCAGCAGTAAACAGATGGGTTTTTGTAGCCCGGATTTCAACACTGTGACTGTCTCTGGTTCTGTAACTGTAACAGACTGTTCTGCAATATTGATTCTCAGAATAAACCCTGCTGTCTCCATCTCATCCGCTGTATGTGAACGTACGTTTGCGGCGAGCTCGCCGTGATATTACGACCTCAGGATTTGCGCTGTCCGGCGTGGAAGCTGCAAATGATAATCGGCGTCAGCAGAGATCACAGCAAAGGTTTCTGCTATCAGGGCGAAGTCTTTACCTTGCATCAAAGCTGCTAGCACACTGCTTCGGCAGCATGATAAATGGCTCTGCTGGGAATAAAAAAAAAGTCTCATCTAAGTAACTATTTTACCTGAAATGAAACGGCAGTGTATCGCTTCACAATCCACTATGTGCTATAGTATCAATCTCCATGTGCTGATTGTGTTAGAAAGATGTTTGTTACATAAAGGGCAGCTGTGTAAAGTAAATGCATTTAGTCAAGGTCTTCATTGGCTGATTATTTTATGTACAAAGCTGTGAAGAACTATTTAAAGCTTCAAAATGGAATGAACTATGAATGCTAAAATGCCAAACAATTTCAGCTGAAAATGTTATCAGACAAGCAATTACGAGCATCTGCCAAATCTAGGAACCCATCAGCTATCCTCTGATAGTCTCGACCAGGGGCACGGCAGTAAATATTTCAGCGCTTCCAGTATGGCAAGGAAATATCAGGGCCAAGACTTTCTGAAAAAGCCAAATCTTTAAGAAAAACTGTCCTCAGATGCCTGATTTCCAGACTGCATTGCACCTTATCTGTTCTTTCTTTACATACATGTGATCAAAGCCTGCTCACACATAACTAATCGAAACCATAAAACAAATGTCTCAGAAAGCTTCTCGTATCAAAATAATACATTCTGTGTAATAATATGCAGATAAAGAATCATTTTTAAGCAAAAATGACCATTTATGATGTCAGCTTCTCAAATATCACTAATGCCTGCGTTTCCACACTTTAGATTAACATATAATAAAATAATATGACTTTGGATTGCGCAAAATAAAACGGGACTTAATTATCTTTTCTTGTGTTTTATTTTGAAAATAATCAGTTGGTTAATGAATGTTTACCCCGATATACAATAATTAATCAAAATGCTTCAGCAAACTGCTGCTTAAATATTAATGCAAGAAAATAATCATTTGATGGTAATTGAGAAATATTTCTTCTCTGAACACATTAATTTTCCTAATAAAACAATCCATTGCAGCCAGAGCTGTCTGAACTGCAATCTCTCATAGTCCACAACGCTGACAGCCGGTGGTGGGGTTGTGTTAGAGATGAGAGCAAATGCTATGTTTCCATAAATGTTATGTTGTGGTTTGGTGTTTGGTGTCTGGAGGACAGGATTTCTGACATTTTCTGGGAAAACAGAAATAACTTGTGCTGTAATGAACGTTGTAAAGTGGCACCAGGATCAATAGAATGTGATAGAGGGTGGAATAAAGTGACTGCGATGTACTAGCTTGTGGTGTTTTTTTGATTTAAGCCCACCGCTGGCTGGGAACATTCTTAGATCTGAAACCTAAATAATATTATAATCATATAATTTCGCATGGTGAATCTGAGGCAAGTAATCAGCATTGAAAACATCTGTTGTGCAAAAGCTGTACCTACAGTAAAAGTGAACCGCTAAGCCAAAATAAACAAACCCATGTGCAGTCATTACATTGCCCAGCATGCTCTATGTCCATGTGCCCCTGGCTGGTAATAACCTTTAGCTAATCACTATTTCTAGAGCATCTTAATATCAGTTCATGAAGCAATGCAGCGCTAATTAGGGAAAGAGAGCAAGATGATATCCAATTAGGGGCCTGTCTCTCGTCTCTAAACAAGTGAGCTGACCCAATTCATCTTCACCTTGCTTGCCCCTCAGCTACATGTTCGGAGGGTGAGTTTCATTGAAGGGATAGGCCGCATTCCCTGATGGCTAACGCCATTAGCCAGGCAAAAAACATGTCAGCCAAAAGTCATGGCAATGATGAGGACATTACCTGTGGGGTGGGGAATCTGCAGGCATATTCGCCAGCAATGAGTACAGACCTTTCCTTTGATAGTGGGAAATGTGTACAAAGTCACTTGCTTGGCAAAGCCAATGAGCTTGCAACTAAAAGCTTGCACTTCCCAAAAAGGCAGTTCGGAGAGGAAATTTAAGGCCGAACTGAAAGCATTTATTAAGCTGCACTAGCAGCACTGTCAGTTTAAAGCGCTTGCCATTGCATCCATTTTGCTGTGTTTTCTCAGTAACTTACTGTTAACACCCACTTAATTGTTTATATCCAATTGTTATAAATTGACGCCTTATAAACCAGCTGAATCAAGGCGAAGGTGCTTGTGGTTAAAGAAGATACACGGGAAAAGTCACATTGTACGCCACACTGTATCTGTGTCTGCACGATGACCTCAAGGGGCAGAAAGAAAAATATTCATCAGGTTCCTCTGAAATACCTGCAGGTTACGCAAGAATGGCTTGCCCTGTTGGTCATTTCCTTTTTTAGTAGAGACTGGTGGGCGCAAAACAGTCCCTTTACAGACTAGAATCAGATTAATGTCATGAGGCTAGCTTCCATGAATGGGAGTCATGTCAGTGGGTGTCGGCGAGCGGACCGCCTGTCACCACCCCGTGTCATTTCAGCCTGATGGCCTCCTCCCCGTAGACATCACAGAGTAGCCGATGTAATCTGCAGTCATTCAGCAGTGACCTGCAGAAATGGAAACCAGCGCTGGCGGTGAGAGGGAGAAAGAAAGTGAATGATCTGGTCAGCCAATGTATTTATCTACCTGGCGCTCTGAACTCTGTCGAACCGGTAGGAAACCATCTTTTTAGACCGAAGCTTAATTTAGGCAACATCGGCAGCAGCACAGTAGAGACGTAAGATTGACGGGCGCTTGGCTAATTGGCTAAAATGATGCATTAAGACATATGCGTGCCTAACTGCTTGAACTGCTGTAGTATTCTCTTAAATTGCAGCATAAACACTTGAAGTTGTTGCAAATAGACAAACTGGCTTAGTCTGCTCCTGATCTGACTGATAATGAACTAATTTGAATATATTTCTACCCTAGTAATTACAATCTAATCGAAATTGATGGATCATTTGGGTCCAACCTGCATGAAAGATTCATTATTACAAGCCCCAACACATGGTCGGAGCATTTTCCACATCAAACACTGGCGTTTAGAACTAGGAATAGACTAATGAGGTGGACACACTATACCAATGAAGGCAGCTACTGCATGTGTGCTTTGTGCATACAGCATGCATTAAAATTAATCACGTTCAGCGCCTTATTTATCAGCCTCTGGCTTCCAAATAGCCGGCACGTTGCATTGCATTTTATGGACATAAAAATCACAAGTCAAGGACACGTGAACAAAAATCTGTGATGTATATTTATGTGTAAACTTAAAACAGACTATACATCAAATGGTTTCTAAACCTCAGTGGTCTCCCTTCTGTGCTCTTCCAAACAGCATATGGTGGGGAGACAAAAAAAAACCCATGTCATATCTATTGACATATTAATGTATTCAACTGCATTTTATTATTAGAACAAACATTAACATAATTCTCCACTTGGCGGCTGTCCAGACATCTCTAGTATCTAGACTGATGGCAGCTTGGCTTGGCTTTGTCCAAGTCCCTGACCTGCATTCGCAATGGCCTCCCGAAAAGAGGGTTTGGGGCCTTCTGTGAGACAGAGGGGATTAGCCATGCAAGCACTTCCTCCATTTTGGAGATTTTGTTATTGAGTTGCACTTTGCCAATGCTAATTGCCTGGGCCCACGCAGGGTCATAGAGGGCCCTGGGATGGATCTCTCTACTTCATCTGGACATTATATTACCTCCGGCCATGATTTGCGTCAGCAGGCTTGAGTTTAAATCCCCTTAATCACATTCAGGCACCCTGGCAGAATCAATAAAGACACAACAGTCAGGGCCACTCTTTGTCCAGCATTCCATTTAGGAGAAAGCAGCCTCATTTAACCACGCTAGAAAAAGCTAAATGCTAAGTGTGACACGCAAAGCTGCTAGGATCGCAAAGAGACTTCTGACAAACTTTTTTTTTTTCTGGTTTCCTAAAAATCTCCTAAATGTGTGGGGATGCAATTAACAGTTAAAAATGAAACACCTTCAGTTTATCTCTAACAGCAAAGGTTTTTTTTCCTTTTGTTTATAATGCACAGAAATATTAACATGTCACGTATGCCTTGATTTTATGTATTTATTTATTTACTTACGTAGTTAGCGCCTCCTCAGAAGAACTTACTTCCAGATGTTTCTTTGGGTTGGAGGATTTTGACGCTGAGAGCAGCTTGGTTGCTGGCAAACTGAGTTTGCATTGCACGGTCAGATTTCACCCATTCCTTTCTTCTTTAAATGTGAAGTGGTGTCGGAATTTCCAAGTAAGAAATGCATTCCTGCCCGTGCACTACTGGCTCTGTTGTGCTGGCACCAGGTCCATTGTGTAACTGACACCACCAACGTTAACAGGACGCTGACATTAGAGCCTCTTATTGCGTGTTTTGTTTGGGTTTCCAGCAATGAGTGGAATTACCAAAATTACAGAGGGGATAGCCTAACATATGAAACGGGAAAAGACCGCTGTGTAATCCATTTATTTCAACAAAGTAACTGTATTCTGAATACCACCTATTTAAGCTGTAACTGTAACAGAATACAGTTACTCATATTTTAAATATGTAACGCTGGTATATGTATTTCATTGCTCCCCAACACTCTCTATGCATACATTATACATAGACTACACACTATACAAAACAGTCACTAAACCAACAACAAATGTAGATTAAAAAACATCAAATTAAGCAAAGTAAATAAGACTGTGTTTGGATAAGAAGCTTTTCTTGCTCAACTAGTCCTGAAAGCAGGTGAATATAATCTGGCTTTAAAGAGTGTTTTAAAATGACTGATTGATTTGGCAGGTCTTACTGTATGAGAAAAGGCTCTACTGCCTCTGCTTTTAAAGCTGGATTTAGGAATATTCAAGAGCAACTGGCTCGTAGACCTCAGTGCTCTGGTAGGAGTGCAGGATTTCAAAGGTTCTGTTAAGTAAGGTGGCACCAAACCACTGAGACTTTTTAAAAAAGCAACAAAAACTATCTAATATAATAAGTATAAATCCATTGCAGTAAAAGTGTTTGTTGCAGGAAGGTGGCAGGGCTACCAGGAAGTAGGTGCAACCTTTGCAAAGGGCTCACATACAGGGGCAATTTTGTTCTAGTACTCAGCCCAAGATCAGTAATCAGAAGTGTTGAGTCAGGCCCGAGTTTTTGGTGGAAAAGATGGATGGATGTATACGGTAAGAAGGAATGAAAAACAACTAAAAAAAAAAAAGATGCAACTGCTTTCAACCAAACAGTACAGAAGAAATCAATACGACATAGCATTAAGTGTAGGCAGAAACGGCAGCTTATTTGGATCAAAAGTCATAACTGACAAAGGTTTTAGGTCATGATCTGCAATATACTGCGAATCTAAGCTTTTAAGCATGGACAAAACATTCTTTAAGTGCTTCAAATTAAATAAAAACACACACTATGAAATAAAAACTTAAATATGCACTCAGTGTCCTCTGCCTGACTATTATTTAAACACTGTACAATCAGATGCCCTTCTTCACCCTTCAAACTTTAAATACATGAGGGCAGTTTATAAAATATATGACTTATTACATAACTGTGGGCATATATCACATTAGTATACTGAACTGATTCTGTCAGCTGAGTCAGAAAGTGAGCAAGTGACAGAGACATTATTTTGATCTTAGCAACAAACGCTTCAGTACCTGACGTAGTCATCAGCCCACATTTGACCCTGTTATGGCTTCTACATATCTTTGTGTAGGGCTGATCTTTCATGCAAAACCTGAGCTAAGTCAGAGTGACTGGCGCGATACTGCTGACCTGCTGCCATGTGAGTTCGTTAGTCGGTCGACCGAGGCTCAAGAGATCGATTGGAACACCTCATGGTGTGAAATGACACTGACTTGGATGGAGGTTTGAAGGCTCCGATCACCAGTCAGGACGACAAAGAAGAAATGTGTTGCTAATGTTCAGATTTTAGTTTTACCTGAACTTGCATGTGAAAATGTCCACTCATCCATCCATTTTTCTTAAATGCCAATCGAATTCAGGGTCGCAAGGGAGCTTGGGTCTATCCCAGCTGTTATAGTGCAAAAAGGTGTGAAAATGCGCAGCTACAAATCCAATAGCCTGAGGTTCAGATTGGAGCCTCCTTGAAACCCCCGCTGTCCCCTAGAGGAACTCTGAAGCAGTTATCACCCAGATGCAGAAAAGGTGTAAGGAGAAAAAAAGGAGACAACAAAGCCCCGAAGTCATGTTTACTCAGGCAGGTGCCATCGCCCACCGCTGCCGGCTCGCTGCCCACTGCCGCCTCGCTGCCCACTGCCACCTCAGTGTCAATCTTTCGCCTAGGCTGCAGCACTGGAGCATGTGGATTTTGAAGGCGTCAACTTTAGGAGAGCTCTGCTGTGGCCGTTTGCCAAACAAGTGGGTGAGAGTCTTATGTGAGGAACGAAAGCGCGGCCTTGCGTCATAATCCTGCTTTTATGAAAAAAGTAATGTATTGTGGGGGTAACCCAGTTGAACCCGGTGTCCTTTTATACCTGCTCTTTCTCTCCACATGGACAACAGCAGCTGTTCGGTTACTTTCATATCTGTTGTTGCTAGATTCAAGATTTTAAGACGAGACACCAAACTGTGTTTAGAGAGAACACGGAGTTATTTACATAACCGTTTCTTTGAGTAGCTTCAGTGAGTGTCTCACTAGGTCAACCTCCTTGCTCATTTGTAGTGAGGAAGCGGTGAGCATCTTGAGTAGCTGTAAGCATGGAAGCAGCCCCTCTGCCCTCCATGATGAGCCGAGGTCCAGCCAGTTCTCTCTAGTGGAGAGTAGGAGCTACTGATGAGGTTACAGCAAAGGTGTTTACAAAGTAGAGTTTTCAGTTTATTTTTCTGAAATTTGGCACTCAACTTTCTGAAGGTCACTTTTTGAATTTTATAAGTAAGGCAGTAACTGATGCACTGAAACACACACGTGCTGCTTACAGTCTCCTCATGTTTTGTCACTTTGAGTGACACACTCAATTAATCCCTGTTACTTAACATGTGTTTTGCATCTTAGTGGAATCATAATTTCCGTGGTAGTACTCGTATGTGCAGTGTCTGTTCATGCGAGAAGAGATCTCGTGCTCCCATGTGAGCTACGAGCGGGTGATGTCTGTTCCAGAGTCAGTATTTTCTTGTATTGATTCACAGTCGCATCCCTGTGGTTCACCAGTGTGGCCAACCAAGGACTGGAGCACATGGCGTTTTAATCTGTCAAGATGTCACCAGCTCTGGACCAGAGGGAAAGAGAAAGGGAGGGTGGGGGGAAGGTTTGGATGGAGAAAAAGAGCGATGACACCCACACGCATGCACACATGCACCTGTGCAAAAACACGCATAGAGCATGTCTGTCAGTCAATCAGTCAATGTCCACTTGAGAGACTCAACTTCTGCCCTTTATATCCCCAAAGACATCTCAACACAGCTCACTGAGTCCACTGGCAGTGCTCCACGTCACACTCGTACAGTACAACTGGGAGTTTGTGGCCTTAGGAGGGCGGCTGGTGAGGATGACCTGCTTTATAAGTCGTCGAGATCAACTAAAGTGTCACTTTGATATCTTTCATTCAGATTAGCAAGTGCGGTGTTACTGTACACGTGTATTATACTGCCTTCTTATATTTCATGGCGAGTGCATTCTGCGTGTACTGTAACTTTAAAATTAAACTTGCATATTTCTGTTTATCAGTGTTGATGTTGCCAGCTGGGGTTTTTGTGGTAACAGCTGATTCTCGAGACAAGCTGCCATGGTGTTTCAGAGTAAGTCTGTGAACTGCTTTCATAGGCAAACATGTTAAACGGTAAGATGTTGAATTACAACATAGCTTTTTAGGCTGTGAGTCAAACCTTTCTGTGTACAGTGCATCTGTGTACACAGCACATAATATTTTCTCCTAGGAATACTAGGTATTCCACAGAGATGGCTCTGTTACTTCAAATGGATTAAGATGAGGTAGGCGGCTGTTAGCAAAAACAACTTTTTACGCCAAGTGACAACACATCATTCTGTGGATATTAGTATTAAAGCAGGATGATGAATAGAGATGTATTGATTAGATCAGAAGCAGAAATAAAACGTATACTGTGTCTAAAGTCAGTTTGGAAACAGTTACTGGCAAAGCACGACTTTCCAGTATTTTAAACTTCATAATAGTCCACGCTTTGACCTTTACCCCAGTCATAAATATTTG
Organism: Haplochromis burtoni; assembly: GCF_018398535.1. NCBI lineage: Eukaryota > Metazoa > Chordata > Actinopteri > Cichliformes > Cichlidae > Haplochromis > Haplochromis burtoni. The sequence goes on from NW_024582443.1 coordinate 1,392,745, forward strand.
GAATCTGTTTTTTAAAGCTGAAAATGTGTAACCATGAAAAAGCACAACATCAATACAATTGTATAAAAATCCATAACTGTTATGGTTTTCACTCTCAAGAGATTCACTGTCAGATACAAGTGGAAGACAGAGTCTTCAACTGAGTACAGCATTTTTGAATATAACAAGTTTTTAGATATGCAGTCTTCTTTTGTGGGTGGCACCGTGGTTTGAACTTACGTCAAACACTTAATCGATGACCTTTTTCTTTCTGATGAAAACAAGACGATAACTAAATAAAAACCACTGCAGGAGACAAAAACTGTTATGAAATGTATTCACACTTTTGTCAGGGAATAAAAAAAATTTGATGAAAATGTTCTGGAGAAACCGGAGCCAATCTAAACTAATTCAAGTGTTAAGAAAGGCGGGGCAAGTTTGGAAATGATCCAATGAGAAGGAATTTCCTTGTGCAGTTAGTTTAGACCTGCACATTTTGGATGGATGGAGTTTTTTAGGGTTTGTCTCGAGGTATCAATTAACACAGGCGAGTTTATCCACAGAGTTTAGCTCTGGTGAGTTCTTCCCTGAGGCTCCACAGGCTTAATCAGAGGTTATGTTCTCCAACAGGGTAAAAGTGGGACAGGCAGATTTTTTTGTCCTGGATGGGCAGGTTGACAAACTGGAGAGAGATCTGTGATGGAGGAGGACAAGCAGGGTAAGTGTAGCTAGTAAGGTTTGGAGAAAAACAGTTACTAATCAAAGGCCTGAATGACTCTGCTGCACAGTGATCTCCTGATGAGGGACAAGGAGAGCTGAGGTTATAAGACATAGGTGATCAAGAACACAACAACCTACTGATGATAATAAAAAGAAATGGCCTAGGAAGCCACACCCACTCCTGGGAGGAAGTACACAAAGTTTATTTTACACATGTGCCCGCACAATGAAGGGTAAACAGAATACTTCGACTTAGAAGCTGTTGCTTTAAAGGCAAAATATGTTCATACATACACTTAACATGAGAATAACTGATTACCATCCTTGTGCTTTTAGCACCCAGAGCAGTTGCATAGCTCAGTTTTGAACAGCATACTCAAAAACATGCTAATTAGAATTTATTCTTCCAGTTTGTTAGTGGCTTTAGTTGCATAGAAAGGCGTACGTACCCATAGAATGTGCTACCCACATCCTATAGGTAAGGCAATAAATGGTTTATGTTCAAGTATGCTGCCTCATTATGACAAAAAAAAACTCAACTTTAAATTGTTGTGCACACCAACTTTTGCCAGTGTGTTTGTTTTGCACCTTATTCTAAATTAGGAAGAACGATTCGATTCTAATTAGAAGTCAGACTCATGTTTCCTCAGGTAAAAGCGGCAGAGAAACAGTTACCTCATCGCCCTCCATGCGGTTCCTGTGAAAGCATAAAGCTGCTGCCTGCCTGAAGAGAGAAGCGCTGGCCCCATGCAGTGATAAATGCATTACTTTTGAGAAGCAGTCAGCTTAATGTCTAGCAAGACATTAAATATGAAGCAAATATTGACAGTTTGGGAATAATTATTTTGGGTGTGGTTAGGAAGTGGTGTCTAAAGGAAAGCCGGATTTTTGTGACAGGAGTGCCTGTGTGTGTCCGTGCGTGGATGTGTATGTGTGCATGCGCAGGTGTGTCTGTGTCTGCTTTGTTGGAGGTTCATCTATAATGTACAAAGACGATTAAGTCTGAGCAGAGGCTGGGGCAGACAGACAGTTGAGTGGTGAGGTGCAGATAAGAATGAATGCAAATATACACCGAGAGTGACAGATTAACCTTGGACAAGGTCGTGCATTAATGCTGTGCACAGGCAGGGAGCACTTCAGCGTCCGCTGAGGTAAAACGCACACACGCATGCACTCGTGCACTTCTACAGCTCTGTTTGAAACACAAATCTGTGATGATATGCACACAAATAAACACAGGTGGGCATTTAAGCACAAATGATTGATTATCGATCAGTGGTGTTTTTCAGTGTTGAAAGTAGACTGCACTTTTTTTGTTGTTTTTTTGGAGGGGGGTTGTATTTAAAGTTGCATAAAGCATAACAGCTGAGAGCAGATGAGGATAAGAGTGCACCAATCCTCCAATCCACACTGTACATGTCTGCAAGTAACAGCTACCCTACCTGTGGTCTCACCATGTGTTAGGTTTCCTGTTTGTAGGTGCAAACACATTATTTATGGCAGGTGTCCAGAGAGGCACCGACTGCCAGTTCCATTACAAACATTTTTAAAGGTATATTGTGGGATTTTTATTAATTCCCACTGATTGTTCATCATAAATCAAGTTCTAGTCCTCAAATCAATCATTAAATGTAATGGTTTTTAAAGTTACTGAACTTCCTGTGGTGGATTTTAAAGGATCCGCATGCTACTAAAAGCATTCGGCTAGCAAAATGCAGGATACACATGATTGTGCAGCTGCAATAGCAAAGAAGTGATTGTTCTCCTGTTTTTTTGTTGTTCTCCACAGCAGCGACTAAAAAGAAGGAACAGAGTGCGTTTAGCTGTGGCTACAGACCTTGCAGGAGAATCTTGTGGATTTAACCTGGCACTGTCAACGTAGCAAAAACACAACACTTAGCGCACAGCATGTCTGTAGGTTCAGCTCCCAGTTGTTTTTGTACAAAAACACAAATGAAAAGAGAAACGATTCTGGGGTGAAATGGCTATTCTGTTAGGAATCCTTGTTAACCATTTACCGAAACAGTGATTAATCATTCGACCTTTCTAATTATGCAATTAGCAAGTATAACTGGATGGATATCAGCTGAATTGATTGTTCTTTTTATTCTTTTAACACTTTACATAAAAAGCAGGCTAATGAAAAACCTGCGATACAGTGCTTAAATTAGCTAACTCAGAATCAGCTGGTCTGACCTGCTACAAAAGTCAGACCAGCTGTTCCGGTTAACTACTTCCCAGCTAATGTGAGAACAACGCAAGAGATTGATATTTTTAATAACACATATTCATAACAATTGACTAAGGACTGCGGTCTCTAATAATTTGTATTATTAGCTCCAAATTTTATGCCGTTGTGGTTCTTTATAATTAAGTTTACTGATGCGCTGTAATCACTTTCATTTGCTTAGCATTGTTATGCAACAACAATGATCTTTTTTGTATTAGTTTCTGTTGTGTTTACTTTTTCTTCCATAATTACATAATTTTACATTTGTTAATGGCTTTACACCATTTTAAATTTCATTGCATTCGCATCATGTAAGGTGCTTAAATAAACTTTAATTAAGCTTCTTGCATCATACACAGCATTTAATTTAATTTCCATTGCAATCATTAACTTAAAATTATAAAGTCAGTTTGCTTGGGTACACTGTGATTTTATTCATCTCCAGTAACTGTTTGTTTGTTTTGCTTAATTCACCAAAATGATGAATGAAATTCAATTCACCAAAATGATGAATGAAAAATGATAAATGAAAGGTTTGGAATTTGCAAAATAATGAACTGCAAGATTGCAAGAAGTATATGTAAGGCAAAGGACAAGCAATATCACAAAAGCACAGTCATGAACTACTACATCGAAGCAGACTGTAACGCATAAGCACGCAGTTCATCAATTAGAATGCAGGAAAAATCCAGAAAAATGTAAAGTTGAGCAAGATATTTTCATATTTATAAAAAAAAAAAACACTATATATACTGTCATGCAGGGAGGTGATATTTAACATACAGTGATACAGGTAATATTTACATACAGTGTTTGCACCATTCCCGATTTCCTATTTTTTTGTATGTTTATCACACTTAAATGCTTCAGATCATCAAACTAACTTAAATAATAGACAAAGATAACACAACATGCAGATTCTAAATGAAGGTGTATTATTAAGGGGGTAAAAAAAAGTCCATTATATGGGATGTACAATCATCACTCTCATTTTAGACCAACATGCTTATGAGGGACACACTATTAAATCAGGTTCCAGAACTATATGATATGTCCCTTCTTGCACTCTGCTATTACCTTCTGCATTGCATTCTTGGAAGATGACAGCAAAGAGCCAGCAAAACCGCACTGTAAATGAATAATAACAGCTCTCCGTGTCTGTCTCTTCATCTCTCTCGGTTGACGTCACCTGCAGGGAGACCGTATCCAGGAGCAGGTAAAAATAGTGCGGCTGATGTAGGAGACATCAGGTTGTGATGTGCTGAGCAGATGGAGAGAGGAAACGGTGAATACCAATAAAGTAGATAGATTTAACCTGGGTGGCTCTTACTGTACAGTATTTTTCATATTGCTATGCACTGAGTTCTTTTAAGGCCCCCGGATATGAAAACCTAGGCCGGTATGTAAAAATGAGGAGTGAAGCGATGAAGCTGTTGGCTTCTGTTGGGTGACTTAATCTTGCACTGAGTGTTAAGGTGTTATTATTTATCACAGCAGGTGATAATGTTCCATCAGTGATTGATAGCAACATCAGGATGAAAGCCAGCAAACTGCGTGTGTCGTGTCGAATGGTGTTGGTGATGGTATCAAAGTCAAAATCTGTCCTGTAAAGATACAACAATTAAGTACTGAGGTGGGATCTGTGCTTCTTAAACTGCAGTAGAACATTAATCTGTATTTCAGAGTTGGTGCAAATAACACATGATGTATTTCACCTTATGGAAATGTTAAAAAAAAGAATGATGCTCTTTCTTGGCATTAACAATAAAGGTTTATGATAGGATAGTTGAGTCAGTTTCTTTAACAAATGCTCTTAATCTGAGAATTGGTGCCGTCTGACTAAATATGTGTTGAGACCAACTTCAGTCTTCCCATGAATTTAAATTGTCAAACATGGTGATATAATTTAATCAGTTAGTTCCAGACTGAAACTACTGACAGCATTGTCATGAAATGTTGTACATTCAGCACCCCCAGGGGTTGAAACCCAAACAACTTGCAGACTTTTTGTGCTCTCCTGATCCCCCTCCTAATTACCCAGTCACCCAACTTTTGCGAAATATCACACAGCCATGGGAACACAATAGATGACCTTTTTGCCCATACATTCGGATGATGTCATCCTGCACTTCCATAATTGGTAACACTTCAAAAACTGGTCTGATTCACCATCTGAGCTTGTTTCCTGAGAGTGAGGAAATGCGGTTCATTCGCTGAGCTCGCCGCGTAGACCCTTAGAACCAATTAGAGAACATTTCTCTGTGAACATTTCTCAGATCACTCCAGTCCTATTTGCCTTGAAAAGACACCGCCCTAATAGGCAGTAATGAAGGAAAACAGAGTTTTCCACTGATTCCCCGTGTAGCTTATAGATTTTTATTACTGCTGAGAAGAAGCTCACTGTACGTGAAGTTAATAACGCAATCCAGCACAAATGGAGATGATCAATAGAACAGAATAAGGATGGGCGTGCTCACGAAACAAGAGCATCTAAACACAGAGACTAAAAGAGTTACATGTTGACTTGCTTGCACAGAGCAATAATCCAGGCAGGAAGACATGATAACTGACATGACAGAGAGCGAAAGCTTTTGGAGAAAAGTTTCTAATGGCTGAACAAGATGGAAGGATTCATATATCTGACTAGGAAAATGAAGGCCAGGGATGGTGGAGGGTGGGTGTGAGGTTGGCGGGCTCTCCGTCTGTTTTATTGCCTGTTCTTCACTTATGATCTACCTCAGACTCGGTGGGTGTATAGCTAGTCAAGCGTCAGGTTTAACGATATGTGGATAAGAGTAGCTCTATTTACTCTTACTCTCCCCCCCCCCCTTGCCTTCTGTCTTTCTCTATCTCCTGTGTGAATGTGGGTGGAACCTACCTGCCCTATGAAGTCCTCCCAGAGGCATGCCCTACCAGCTGGCTGAAATTCCGGTGGATGCACCTGCTTCCCACCTTCACCCACCTGTGCATAAAGGACTGGCTGAACATTCATTGCCAGATTGTTACAGCTTTCTCAGTGGTTCCCAGTTTGCCTGCTTGTTTTCCTGCCAGAAACGCTGCCCTCTGTTATTCGAAGAGTCCCCGGACCCATGCTCCCTTCTTGGAAAATCAAAATTCACATGCCTGCCTGCTTTTCACTGTTCACCTAAAGGATAACAGATCCTAAGGATACCTAACAGATATTCTTTATAATGTCAGAATTTACCTGTCCTGTTGCTTTGCCACACCGCTGCTGTTAAAAAGCCAGGTTCACAAAGTCTTAGCTCAAATTTTGAGTCTCTAAATGTGAATCATGTCATCCAGTCTCACTATACATAAAGATGTGTTTGTATCAATATAAACCTTGGAAAAAAATAAATTGTTGGAGAGATTGAAGCTCTCATCTGGCGTGGGAAGGACATTAATCTGTGGAACAGTTGGCCAGGATGAGGGAAGTTTGGGTTTCTAGGCTCAAACTTCTGCCCCACAACCCAAACTCATATAAGTGGATGGATGGATGGATGACCATGATTCTTATTTAAACTAATGAGTAATAACAAGGTGTTCTGAGGTTATGCACACAGGGACAAAATATCCTCAGACTTTATTTTGTTGGCTCACCTTTAGTTTTGTCACTCTACTTACTCTGATGCCTCCATCACTCGGGACCAAGCTAAACCTGGACTCGTCAGAGCACATGACCAGAGTCCAATCTTTATGTTCACTAGCAAATTGAAGCTTTTTTCCAATTACCCTCAGTGATGAGTGGTTTTCTTAAGGCTACACAGTTGTATGATGTACACAGACACAACGTATTGGACAGTTTTTAACTCATTTAATTTTTTGTCTCCTTAGTTGCTTTCATTTTTGGTGCATAACAGCATAACTTGACCCTTCAAGATATGTTGTTTCGCGTTTCAGTAGCATATTTCCCATGACCACCGGGCATGTCTTCTGATATGGTTATTTATTCAGTTAACTTACAAAAATATAATTACTGAATTCATATCTATTAATTTTACACCATTGTCAATGTTAACTACCCAGCAATAGTGGATAAAAATGAGGAATTTTTAAATGAGTGATTTTTTTTATTATTATCTTTTGACAAAACATGTTTCAAGACCTGCATGTAGCAGAATGGGCAGTTACGTAGCTATGCAGCACACTGCAGCCGAAGCAGGTGGATAATTGGTGAGCTGAGCGCTCTGGTGTATTTTGGTCAAACTGTCAGGAACAAAAGCAGGAATCCACAGCGATAAAACAGGCAGAATCAGCACCATGGACAGCTGCAGACTGAACTTTGTAATGTAGGGTGGAATCAGCACCACGGGCAGAGGCATAAATAATTATCCGGCTTGAACTGATGTTTATGAGGCCTGAGGGAAAAAGGAAAAAAATAAGAAGTTTGAAAGTAAAAATTGAAGCTAGTCCTTAAACAAGCAAATAAATCTGCAAATTTAGGCAACAAAAAAGATGTTATTGTACTTTTTATACTATTCCGCACCTCTGGACATTTTTTAAAAATGTATTGCAAAGGCTTCATCATAAACTAGCATAAAGACTTTTTATCAAGGAGGCAGTGTGCTTCGAGGTTACCTGTGCTAAAGATTAGAAGCAAGAATCTTGGGTGTGTACTGTGTACATATTGCGATCTCACTATACGAAACATGCAATGAGCACATCTGTGCAAAAGAAACATCTGTTGGTGAAGACCACATGATCTTGTTTCAGCTGTTTCATTAATTGTGATCTTAATTTTTGAGGTTAGACTACTTGGAGAAATCTTTCCAGTTTTCTTAACTTTTAATGACAATCTGGAAAAACAGTGTTTAATAGCATTTAACCTGCTGGTCTAATTTTCATGTTACATCACAAAACGGCAACCAATATTCAAACCTTTTGGAACAACCTGTTAATACATGACCTCTCATCATCTGCTATTCATCTTACTGTTCCGTCCTCACACCTTATCACTATGGGGAACAGAGCTTTCAGTCGCTCTGCTCCTTGGCTCTGGAACTCTCTTCCTCCTGCACTAAGAAATATTGACTCCCTTTCCGTATTTAGCCTCCTAGGACCTGGCGTCCATATATGTGGACATCAAATTTTGGGTTATTTAGACAAAAATACTCAATTTTGCTCTACAAGCGCCTGATATCCACTTATGAGGACATTATACTGCTACTGTTCTATCAAAATTTTAAACGAATATCCTCATATGTGGCTCTTATTTTTCTTAAAAACAAAAATAAGGTAAAAAAAAAATCAGGTAATTCTTTGTTTTTACATTCATCGGGCCCCAATCAGCCAAAATATCAAAGAGAAATTAAAAATGCATGTCGTGGAAGGGTTCAGGTCTTAGGAGGTTAAGACACAGCTCAAAACACATCTGTTTAAACTGGCTTATTCGCTTTAATGCTGATTTTATCTGTTGTCTGTTTTGTAATTTTAACTTATTTTATGTATTTTATGACTACTGTTCATTTTATTAATTTTGTTTTTTGTAAGGTGACCTTGGGTTTCTGAAAGGCACCTTCAAATAAAATGCATTATTATTATTATTATTACCTCTGAATTTTCATGGTAAGGGTTTTTTATGTTTTAACTTTGAATCACTTCATGTTTAGTAAGAACAACACTAACATGACATTTAAGATGCCAAAATAACATAGCTGAGCATAAAATTTAATGCTATTAGACATAAAGAACCGTTTAATGAGAATTCTTTTTTAAGCTCAAAAGCAACGCATTAGGTTGGCAAGTGACCTTCTTCGCTTTGATAATGAGATGAAGCATCAAAAGTTCCAAAATACACAGTTTAGATGGTTTCCACATTCACCTAACAAGCAGAATATCCCGGGAGGAGACACAAATCTTTTCGTTGTTGCATCAGGAAGGGCGCCCGGTGTAAAAATGTGCAAAATCAACCATGCGGCGCCGCCTGCTGTGGTGCCGCCTGCTGTGGTGACCCTGCGTGGATAAGCAAGCAGCTGAAAGTAGCTCCCACTGTAGGCGGGTAAAAATGTAACCTTTAGTTCCCGCATATTTTTTTGTGGCTTCTAATAACGTTGTCACTTCAACGTGGTTTAAGTTTTGAGCAGCCGAGAAATAACTTGAAGGGTTTACTTTAGTCTTTTTCATGAAGTCATTTTTATTACCTAGACAATTTGATTTGGAGTGATCTGTTTATGCCAGAGCAGAGGAGGCGCTTTTTTAATAATCACAGGATACATCAGCACTTCTCAGGTATGCTCCACTTTAAACTCCCAGCCTGTGTGCATGTGTGTACAGTACGTGTGTTTAGGCAACCTGTGTAGGTGTATATAATTATATCAGACAGAGAAGAAGAGAAGTGCTAGAGCTAGTGCTGCTGACAATATTATTCTCTCTCTGTTGCTCCTGTTCCCCCTCAGCTGCTTGAGCAAGAGAAGGAGAGAGGAAAAGGTTACACCAGCAAGGGTGGGTATTGAAATTCAAGACCACTTCACCTAGCCCAGGAGTGGCTGTCTGAAGATTAATGAGCTATTTGGGGAGAGTTCAGCTATTTCACATGCACAGGGTCCACATTAGTGAAATAATTAATTTTACAACACTGGGGTGTTGTCACCCCACAGTAGCGCGCAACGAGCCTATGATAAGCAATCCCTAATTAAACAACACGCACACAGGAAAAAAAAATTAAAATTTGACATTCAGAGTCTTGGGAGGAAAAACAAGCTTGAGCTAGAGTCAAGCCACAGCCTCTAAGGACAGCTTTGCATGAGTTACATTACATACATGAGAATACACTAATTGGATAGATATTGATTTTGCTGTCTACATCAAGGCTATGCAAAATTCCAGGTGTGCTGGGAATTCGAGGCAAGAATTGTGATTTGTGACTGTACGGGAGTTGTCCCCATTACATGCAAATACTTCAAATTACTTCCTTCCAAGCTAATTATTCCAGAACAGAAATGAGTGTAAACTTTATTAGGATAGCAGCTAATGCAGTTAGCAATGAATAATGTTATGTTGTAACATTGGCACATGTCAGGGTCTGGGATATTACAGACTGATAGTATGCTATAGTGCTTAATGCTTTGGATGTGGTGGAAGTGAACTGCTTGAATGACCGAAGTTACTTGAGAAAGCTCAAATCATTATTATCAGAAGTGTCTAAGTCAATCTGTAGTCCTCACTTTGAGTCTAAGCTAATTGGTGGCATATGAAGCAATAACCACAGATAGGGGTAGTCATTTTAAGTAATGGTTTCATGTATGTCAGTCTCTCAGATCATTGAGGAGGAATTGTGGCCTATTCTTCTTTCTTACATTGCTTCAGTTCATTGAGATTTGTGGACATTTGCTTATGCAACTCAGCATGTTTATTCTTTCCATTTTCAGTCATTCTGTTGTAGATTTGTATTTTTATTAGTAATTGGGATCTTTGTCCAGTTTCACATCTAATTTCAGACAAGTGTTATCTGTTCATGGCCGACTCACTGACTGTAAGGTCTACAAGTACCATGGCTGCAAAACGAGCCCAAATCATTATCGCTGCGTGCTTAACAGTTAGTATGAGGTGTTGATACCCTGTGTGAGATTTTGTCCAAACATACTGCTGCACTTTATTGCCAAACATCTCCACTTTGATCTTGTCTGTTCAAAGGTCATTGTTTCAGAAGTCTTATGTCTTGTTCAGCTGCATCTTTGCAAACTTAAGCTGTGCTGGCATGTTCTTTTTAGAGAGAAGAGGCTTTTGACCCCTCCAAACAAATCAGTCTCGTTCTAATTGTACTGTCCTGACCTTTAACCTGCAACATGCTAACTGAGGCCTGTAAAGTCTGAGATGTAGCTCTTGAGTTTCTGCAGTTTCTCTGAGCAGTGGGCGCTCAGACCTTGGGTTGAATTTGCTGACCTCCTGGGAAGGTTGTGGAATTGTGATAAGACACAACTGAGTCTAGAAAAACAAAAATTCCAAAATTGCTTTAATAGAGGTGGTCACAATGTGTTAAAACCCTCCTGCTGTGTTCACCCCACCCCCTTACTTTAGTATTCCGGTCACAATTGGCCAGTTAGTTTTAACAGCTCTTAAATTAACAAACATTTTTTAAGAAACATTTTTCACCACCAAATTCAGTTCAGTGGGTCATTCAGTAGGCCTTCAGGGGGTCAGAGGCCAAAGGTGGGGTAGGGGTAGGGCTGGATTCCCATTCATTTCCTATGGCAGTAACCTTTGACCGGGAACACCACAGATGCAACAAAGTTGATTAAAACACTCAAAATTCAACAAAAGGGGTGCTCATCACTTTTATATGTTCAGGCGCATAGTGTAGAGGATGTCATAAGGTCTCGAGGCAATCGGATGTAAAACACAATATTTATGAGTTTTTTAATTTGTAAATCACTCAGATTTGACCCGAAAACGACAGAAAGGTTTTAATAAAGTCAATTTAATCAACATACATTACTATTTGGTATTGTATAAGTTTACACAATTGAAGGCGTAAGGATTTTGTAACTGCATGTAGTTGGAAATAAACACTTACTGCAAAGGCAGTATATCAGCAAACTGTATATGAAGTGTGGATTTGTGTGTACTTTGCTTTAGATCATGATGGCGTCACCACAACTGAAAGCACTTAAATAAAAGCAGAAAAGAAATGAGCACATGCCACTAAAGACAAATAACAAAAATAAATGTGAAAAATTAACATCCAGTCCCAGATAACTAGTTTCTACTTCTCAAGAAGACAGTGTCAAACTTGACAGCACAAAGGCTCTTTACAAATGCCTAATGTTAAAAGGATTAAGCAATTTTAGTCGCCCACAGTTAATGGACAGCGTGCTGACATGTCAGTTTATCCCAGAGCCAACAAAGTCTATCTTAAAGAAGGACAGCTATAAGTAACTGTATGAACGTGTGAGAATTTAACAAACCTAAAGGAAAAATTCATACGAACATTCTGGCACGTTTATTATTGACAAGTATCATTAATATCCTTCAGCATATGAATGAGATTTGCACTCAAATTAGACTGTAAATATATTAATAGTAATAAGAATTACATTTAAAATGTTTACAGGGAATATCAGTAACCTGAAGGACTATAGTATGTCTTTAGTTTCCTCTCACTATGAGCTTTACAGCAAGCAGCAGCAGATTTTTGAGCTGATCACTCAAAAGACCCCTTCATTTATATGTACACAGTCCCAGGTATAAATGCCTGTCAAATATATGCACACAATATAATTAGCTTTTGAAAAACACCCTCTGCAGTATGGTCATAGTTTATATTTCCTCACACAAGAAGGGAAATGTCAGTTCAGCATTAACCAACCCAGACTATTAATGCAAACACAAACGCCCCCCCCTCGAGACCTTTCTTCTTAGGTGCCCGAGCAGCGTTGCTCACCTTTATGAGAAATGAGTGGGTTTTATGCTAATCTTCTCCCACATGTATGGACAATGCAGCTTGACTGTTGTGCATTAATAAATGTTAGCCGTAATTGAGAATCATGTGGTTAGAAAGGTTAGTCCACTCAGCATGGAGTATGCTTGCGACACAATCTACAGAGAAAAGACTTTATTACTTCAAGGTGCACGCATACAGTCGGGGATTTACGCAAAAAAAAGCAAACATGATTTTAATAGTTGTTTACCACAGTTTATAAATTGTAAACAACTACTTGATGGCAAATGGTCAGCATGGGTCCTCAGAGGTGCAGTCATCTAATAAAGGAGCTGCAGCTACTTTATAACCTTAAAATGCCACGTGCAGCACTGTGCAAATACAAAGCAGAATTATTTATAGTCTGCAAAATTTCAGCCTAATGGAATAGTGTATTGGCTGCCCTGGAGGAAAAATATGTGGTAAAGAAGAATTAATTTGTGTGTATAAAATGCCATGACCATCATATGATTTATGTTTCCACACGTTAGATGCAAAATGGAATAACCGCTTTAAAAGCATTTGTTTATTAAACCCTCTGTCACATCATATCATATGCACAACTTGGCTATGCAGCTGACTGTTCTGACTGATTTTTATGTAAATGCAGCTGAGAAAACTCGACCCTCATAGCATTTTTATTTGAATATTGCGACTAAAACATGAACAAATGTGGTTCATTAACTTTTGCAGTGCATTTATACCTACTGGGGAGGTTACCAGTTAATCTGAGCCGCATCCTTAAACTAGAAAGAGAAGCCCAAGCTTCTAAAGACAATACACGAACATTAAAAACAAAACATTGGCATATTTCAACTTCACGTTCTGGTGCAGCTGGTTACATAGCAGTAATTTAACAGCTTGTTTTTCTTCCCTGGTTTTGCATTTTTAATAATGATGATAAAGCGCCTTGCTGTTTGCTTTATACCACTTGGTGGGGAGAAGTCTGCTGTAGGCTACTCCATGTGTGATGGTTGCCCTAGGGTGCAAAAAAACATTATATTTTTACAGACTGGAGTTCTGGCAACATGGCTTGTGAAGCAGACTTTTTGGTTGCAAGTACTCGTGCAATACACTGTGTGGACAAACTTACTGGGCCACCTACACGTTACACCTAGGAGCTGCTCGGCCATGGAAACTCATGCCGTAAAGCTTCTGGTGCATAGGTTTTGTACTTATGTTAGTGTCAGAGCAGGTTCAAAAATCTGCAGTTATAGAGTTAGCACAGCATTGTAGACTTTTATGCACTTGGTGACTCTGCTCTGTAACTAAAGGCTGACTTTAGCTGACTTTTATCATGGATGGGTGCTTGATTTTATACACCTCTGGCAATGGGACTGAAAACACCTGAATTCAAAGATTAAGACGTGTGACCCGATACTTTTGACAGTATCCGGTCGTTAAGTCTGACGTCACTAGCCGTGTCTGGGCCTAAACTCCGCTGCAGGTCCATATATCAAACGATCACTATGGCATTACTGAGAGTTGAAAAACTGTCTAAAGTCTTTCATCTTTAATAAAATGATCAGCGTTCTGCTCTACCAGGTGTAACAATTGAGTTTAAAATCCAGGCATCCATGAAAACGGAATTTATGACATTTAACGGAGTTGGCAGTTAGCAGGGAGTTAGCTCACTAGCTTCCATCTAAATACAATATAGCATGTCCTGACTGCGGGGTTTTGGAAACAAATTCAAACGTACAGCTCTGTTATCACTTCCAACATAAATGAAGACAGAAAACTAAACAGCAGTGACATTTGTAGGGTTACTGAAGTTTGGCTAGCTGGTATATAATGATGTGCTACGTGACCGCTAGCGACACAGCTATGTTAGCATAATATAAACAAGTAATCGCATGGCAGGATGCTGTAAAAGGACCAAACTTCAGCCAGGAGAACAACTGAGATAATCCATCCACAATACGAGGTTAGTCATTCATATACTGCTGCATGGGCTGGGCTGTAGTTACATCCTAAGGTTTTAAAAACTGAGCTTAAATAAATGATTAGTGGTAATGAAAGCCGAGGGAGGTCAACAGTGATCACTGACTGTTTTAGGAGCTTTTTGAGATTAAATAAAAGAAAATACAAAACATTAAACATGTTAACAACACAAAAGCCATATTAAACGCAGACTACTTTAGGCCCGGAAGTAGGATTCGTCACGTCATCACTTAACGACCGGATAGCGTATTGCTAATCAGTCCGTGTACAAATTTTCATTGCTGTTCGGGCTCTTCTTTCATACATGTCTATATTTACACATGGGCAAAGACAATAGTGTTATATGAGAGAAATGGTCCAGTCAGGTCATCGTTCAAAAAGGTTAAAAACCAAAGAAAATGCAAGAACTCCACCACTGACTGGCTTGTTTTCAGTCATACATAGTGTATACATCAAGCTATTCACACTCACAGCTGTGAAGTCTTGAATCATCAATCACACATACAAATGCCTTGAAGCTAGACTGATCCATTGGGGCTTCCTAAACAAGCAAGAACCAGCGCAATTAACCATAAATTACCAGACCTGCTTATACAAAAACCATTACACGCTTTTCCTCCTCACAGCACAGTTCAGTTTTCCCATGGGTGCTCACACTTGCTCAGAGAATCAACAAAAATAACCAAAAAAAAAAAAAAAATGCAGGTTGTACTTGCAGATGTTGTGCTTGACTTCCCCCAGACTGGGGAAAAAATGCCCACCCACAAGCACATGGATGCCAAGACTTATGAAAGGAAAGCAGCCATACACATATGTTCATTTAGCAAGTGCCAAAACTGACTAGTAAGTCCAGCAATGAATGGGGTGAAGCAGGGGTATAGACAAATGCTGCAGAGGTTTGCAGCAAATTATTTTTCGCAAGCTTTTGCAACATTTCACACATTTAGGAGTTTTGGGTGGAGTCCATATTTATGCATTTGCTGGCTTTGAAACTGGTTGCTCTAAAGTTGTGCTTGTCAAACGTGCAGCAGCAGTGGCTGTGGGGGAAAATGACATTGACTTTGAAATGAACGTTTTACGCATCAAACATCATGAATAATTTTACATTTAAAGCCATCTTGATGTGTTTGCTATTTCATGTGCAAAGCAGACTAACCAGAAAATGTAAGACCTCAAAGAGCCTGTTCCTCCTTTGTATTGTCTTTGTCACGGCTTTGCAATTGCGCTAACGTTAAACATTGAGCATCGACGCCTATGTGTGTGTCATCTGCGGTGTGTGTTGCCTCCACGCCATTATATTTGTAAACTCAAATAAATGTAAAAGGACTGCACATATGCAGAAATTTGGATTGATTCAGCATAACAATGCGCACGCATCAATACCCCCTTTTATCACCAGCCCCGAGAGCTAAACAAGCCTCCCCTGACAGCAAGCTCAACATCCCTCCAAGTTTTGTCGCTTTCCCTCACCAGCTTGCCTGATAGGTAACACAGTCAAAATGGGCAGAAGTAATGGGAGACAACACAAGTGCAGACAGTGCCAAGAGCTCGCGGGTCCTGCATGTAGCGAGCTGTGCCCATGCGACAGATGGATGTAGTCTCTGGACTGATTATTGTGCTCACTGGCCTGTGCTTCAGTGGCCGCGGCAATGAAGGAGTTCACAAAAAAAGCGAGCCAGCTATTTGTTCTGCCTCCAAAACAGGTGCTACACATGTTTGATCCCCTTCATTCCACCGCAGTTTGTATAGGTGAATGATCCAACCAAGCATATCTGACATGAAGGTCAGAGAGACATTATTCCCTACCAGAATGCATAAATGAATCCAAGGCGAGTCAAACTATGTGCATGAATAAATTCATCATGAAACATAATGGTAAAGCACAAAAGTGTGGAAAGCAAATATGCAGTCAAAGTCAAGGTCGAATTTATTTACAGAGCCTTTCAGCAACACACACTGCTAACTGCTTTACAAAGCAACAAATGACATAAACAGCATATCAAGTTATACAGGCTGCACACAAGCTTTTTCACTGCTAAGTCTGGTTAATGCATCCCAACTTGATTGATTTCTTTCTTCCGGTTTACCTGCCACAGTGGTCTTGTATTCTATTAGGGTACTATATGAAAAAACAGGAAAAATCAATATGCATTCTTCAAGACTGAAGGAGCGCCTCTTCTTGATCCCAGTGTGATGACACAGGAAGCTTCCCGGACAGCCAACCAGGACGCCAGGACTAATGGTCTTCAAAGCCAAGTGACAGTGAGTCTTATCTGCTGTGAGCCGTATTTCCTGTGCCTCCCCAAAGATCTGGCCGGACAGTGTGTGTTATCCCTTCATCCTGATAAACCTCATCTCCCACACACAGATCCTATACAGTATGTCACATCCAGGCTATGAGCTGCAAGCGCTCTACTGTCCCCCCCCCCCCACACACACCCATGACCGCCATCCACTCGACAGGGAAAACAAACGTAGTTTTTGTTCCAGAGCCCACCTAATACTCTGCTGACACACATACCCTCCTCCGCTACTCACTCCTCACACTTGTTCTTACATTTTATCCCCTTTTTAAAGATCCCTTCTTCCCCCTTTGAGATTAGTGTTGGGTAAAGATGAAAAATAGCGTTTTCAGTACAGTGACATCTAATCTGTTTGGTGAGCCTTAATTTCCCTCGATGATATAAGTGCTGGTGGGCCACAAGCTCGCGACAGACATAGTTTTGTCAGAGGATGAGTGTGACACCATAAGAGAGCAGACTTTTGCTCATCTTTGATTCCATTTTCTTACCCTCAAACCTTCTTTTTTTTTACTCATTACAATTTTATATGTAGTTTTCAGATTCTAATGAATGGCTGAAAAGATCCGCTAGAAGTGATTTTTTTTGGGGGGGGGGCACCGTTTAAGACAATTTTTTGTAATCTTTAAAAGCTGAGCATGAAATAAAGGTGCCCTAATTCATGTCTAGATCATTGCTGAACTTATTAAGTTGGCTTGATAAGTCCAAGTTTCTTTGTATATTCACTGAATAAAGTCTGTGGAAGGAAAAATTAAGTTTTAAAATTTGTACTTTCTCAATAAACCTGGGCACATTTTTTTCCCATACTGGCAGCTTGACTTTACAGATGATAATATGAGTTTTCTGGTAGCCTACCTCAGTCCAGCTAAACTTATAGCCACCTATTGATTTGTGAACCTGGTCAAACCTTGAGTTTCACATTAAATATCTATTTATTTTTAAATCTGATGAGATGGTGGGGTGACACATTATCAGGTAATACTAACTAACTTGGTTTGCAAGGTGCTGCTAGGTGCTCTCTGCTAATTAGTGGTGAGAATATATAAATTAAATACTAGAATACCACAGTTCAAAACAGGAGCATGACAAGTAGAGGTACAACCAACCACACAACAAGTTGTGCTGCTGAAAATGCTCAAAAATGCATAAACACGAGGTAGAAATCCAGTTTCTGAATAGCCTGAATAATGCACAACTGTATGGCTATGGATGTGTGTCTTTCTGCTGTAAAGTTAGGCATTTTAGCTGGGGATGTATGGGGATGTATGGGGATTAGATTAAACACACTGAAACAGCAGTGAGAGAGTCTGTAGGCCTCAGTCACATAGTCCTACAGACCAAACCCTCTAACAACTCCAGAAAAAAATGTGTATTATCGGTGATTTCTGGAAAGAATTATCTCCAGAGCGTTACATCTTTAGTTGGATGGTCACTGGGTAAAAACAGAGATGATGTAGTTAAAATGGTTTAAGATAGACAAGCATTTTGAGCAAAGTTGCTTCCAGCAAGTTCTGCTTGTTCTTTTTATACCTAACTCCTGTCAGTGTGTGTTATTTGTACTAGACAGGCTGATAATGTCACATCATGACCAGCTGAGCATTTTCCTCACAGCTGAAAGAATTTGGGGTCTAGACAGAATCATTTCAGTGCATTAAATTAAACCAGATTAAGGATTGTTTCTCTTTTCTAACATTACATGCTGGACTGTTATCACTGAGTAGCATGAGTGTGCAATAAAGAGACTATAGGTTTCTTTTTGTATGGACAAAATAGGGGCTATTTTTCACTCCACCATGTGTAGTGTGGCTGTGTTGGCGTAATGTGCAAGTGAGATGAGTAACACAGGAGTTTCTTATTGGCTTCAACCTCCTCATGCAAAAAGGCTGTCATTTAGGTTGAAATTAAATTAGTGTGCTTGACATTTTGACATGGCAGTCAGGTGCCACGCTCCCATCTGCCCCCGAGAGTCATCGTTCAATTTCGTGAAATCAGAATTATGTTGTCATTTTGCTGTCTTGTCTAAAGATCCATCGCTATCTCCTTGATGTAGCAAGTGCCCACTGCACCTCTTTGCAGAGACAGATTGAGTAATAGATAGATCTCAGGCAGAGAAAGCTGTGGAGGGGGAGATGGGGCAAGGGGTTGACCGGAGAGGTAGTTGAGTGAATCATATCTTCATTTGCTACCACTTTGACATGTGTCACAGTGGAGCCTGCTGCGATTTCATAACAATGAGGACCCGCAGAGTTCACCAGCGGGCGTCTGCGATATCTGCCTGATAAATATACTTGGGGGCTTCGAGGCAGCCATGCAGCAAGCTAAGTTAAAGACCAATGTCACATCAAGTGGTCGCAAAGTGTTATCAGCTCAGCGTGTGATAGATAATGACAAGAAGGGCTCAATAGAGAATATGTTACGTATCCCAGTTTCCCCAAAGCTTTAAATACATTTGTTCTCAATATATCTACAGTTGATTTTTAAAGGAATGTGACTCTAAGAGACAGAATTTAATTGAAAAATTTGTTAACGCATCTGTCTGTCTGTTTGTCTACACACAGAGTGCCGTGCAAAAGTCTTGAACCACCTTTGATTTCTTTATATTTTCTTAGAAAAATGGGAAATATTAATTGAAACAGGCAAATCGGCCAGGGCATGGCTGATAACAGGTCATTGTGTTTTTCTATCCAGGTATGCTTTTGCTGGCATGTTGTGTGACGACCCAAAGTGCAAACTTGAGACACAGAAATAAAATAAAATGTCAACATCTACATGCTGCGTTGAAGATGCAGAACCATTTACTGCATTGGCAGTGGGTTTGGGATCATTGTCTCATGATGAAAAATGACAATCAGATGCTTTGATGGTGTTAGATGGTAAATCAAAATCTGATGGTACTTTTCTTTATTCATAATTCCATCAATTTTGACAAGATCCCCAAAACAACTGGCTGAAATACAGCGTCAAACCAAACCATGCCAGAGCCTCCACTGTGACTTACAGATGGCTTTAGACACTCACTGTTCTACTTCTCTCCTTACCTCCTCTGTAAATACTGATGACTATTTCAACCCCAAATTTCTAATTTAGACTCAAGATTGGTCGTCACTCACTTTCAGTTCAGTTCTTGCATATTTCAGTCTTTTCTGCCTGTTTCCCTTCCTTAAGTATGACTTCTTGACAGCCACCAATACACAGAGACGGTTTCTGATGAGGCTTCAGCGAACAGTAGATGAATCAACTGAGGGCTAGAGGTGTGTCTCACATCTTGAGTCAGGTCTTCACCCCATCACAGGTCCTGTCGTCTTCTTGTCCTTCTACTTGTCCACTTTCCTCAGATTTCTTAAACACACTAAACAGAGTGCTGAGATGTTTCAATTTTTAAGGTAAAAGAATCACTTTGTTGGTGCAAAAATACTATCTTATGACAATTAAATTTTATAACAACAAAAACACACAGAGTGTCACAGAACACTATACATATATTTGTTATGAAATGCAACATCAATATTCCTGGCAGAACATGATGGATGGGACTGGATACTTTTTATTTATTTTTAAGGAAAGTGCAACGTTTCTCGGTGTTATGGCCAGTGCTTTTCAGTGCTACATAATAAAGTAATATTTTGTTTAGCCAATATTTGTTATTTTGATGAAGATAGAGTATGGACAACTGAAAAACATTTCACAGTGATGTAGCTTGAGCCTAGCCCAGTAGGGTGAGATTCTGGTCGTTATATGGGTTGGAGCAGAATTAGAATTTCACAAAGGGACAATAATTCCAGGTGGCTGCTTGCACTAACAGTCAAAAAGAACTTAAAGCTTCTCTGTAATTTTAAGTCCTTAATTGTGAGTAAAACTTTCAGTATTACACCAGAAGGATGCAACCTATTTCCTGCGGTGAAACGTCTTCAAACGATGTCAGCGAAGGTGAGAGTGTAATTGCCTCCAATTTTATAGGATAACTCTTCAACATCTCTGTCTGTCAGCCAGGTGGAGACTGATCACTGGGCTCTGATATGGTGCAGCGCATTAACCATGTCAAGCATTTGCACAGAACTGTTCTCCATCACCTCCCTGAGCACTTAGCCCGGGTAGTGGGGGGAGACCTAGTCCATCCCACCCCTGATGGCTGAGACTATTAGCGTGATGCACGGCATCTCATTCCTCATCCTGCACAGGAAGGGTGATGGATCCACTCCAGCCCCAGATCCAAATGGGGTTCTCTCTCGTTTGGAGCAGGAAGGTGAGGAAAGGGGAATGTGTGCAGTTGTGGATGCATGATGGAGAGTTATGAGGCTGAGCCATGTGTAAACGGTGAAGCGGTACCTCCTGTCTGATCACCAGGACTGCAGGTTCAAATCTTTGATAAAGGACAGCAAAAGATTTGATAATTAGGAGTCATGTCACCTCTTCTTCCTCTGCTTTTCTAACAGCCAACATGTTGAGCAATAATGTTTCAATAAGGGCACTATTCGTTAAAAACTCTATTCTGATATTTTTCACTGGTAGGAAACTGAGCACAGATTAAAAAAAGGAGGCAAAAATCGAGTGGTAAGAAGTAAAAGCAGACACGGTCTGAATAAAGGAAACTCTAATGACCGCTTTTAGAATTCAAATCGGACTTGTGAAAGGAAAAACATTTTATGCTATTAGATCTTTTCTGCACTGATAAAAATGCAATTAATTGTCTAAATTTTCCTTCTGGTGGGAGAAAGAATTTGTTGATAGTTCATCAGCAAAGTAAAAATTAAAAATAAATTAAAAAAACAACCTTGTTAACAGCAAAACATGCACCTTTCAGCTCAAATCCTCTGTGATAATGGAATAGAAAACCTGCTTACTGTACATACTCAGCTATCAAGACATCCTCATAAACACACACACACATGCAGGCACATGCACATGCTGCATGCAGCATAATGAATAATCACAAAGTCATAATTACCTTCTAACAACCTTTTTCTCACTACAGTGCATCTTTGTGATTGAAGTCCACCCACATTGAGTTAATTGCATTTATTCCCCGACGCCACAAATATGCAATTAAAATGCAGGCATTACACCCAGCCCTGCAAAATCATCAATACAGTTTGCAGTTAAAAATAGAGCCGGGGCTTGACTCTAAAGAGCGAGCTGAGATTTGTTCTGTTTTCAATTATTTTCAGTTTACCTCAATGGAAAACAGATTGCGTTTATTATACTGTGACATTAACTTATTGATGATTGGGAAAATATTATATGCAGCAATATTATGTGCAGTAAAAGTAGGGGGGAAAAAGTTTTTTAAGCTGAACACACAAAAAAATTTGTCTGATCATATCAGCTTTTGACATCTACAGACGGTTAACTTTTTTTGAACTACTTCAACAGACGAAAAGACTAAAGTTGAAGTGCAAATTGGCAGTAAACTAACTCTGTGTAAAAACACATTAAGACTTATGCTGTAAGGTTGATAACTACATGCCATCAACCAGATATCACAGCAAACATAACAGGCATGCTGCTCCATTATGTCCATTTAACCCTTTGCCTCTCGTAAGTGTGAACTGTATGCATGTGAAAAGCTTCAGTACCAGCAGAGGGAGATATTTATATAGCAACATGAAAATAATTATGGGAAGTGTTTGAAGAGACATACCTTCCTTGGTCAATAGAGACTTGCTGGCTTTAACAATATTACATGCCATTGCATCCATCGCGGGGGGCGCTGGACCCTATCCCAGCTGTCATAAGGCGAGAGGCGGGGTCCACCCTGGACAGGTCGCCAGTCTGTCGCAGGGCTAACACACAGAGACAGACAACCATTCGCACTCACATTCACCACTTAACCTATTCCCACTAACTGCATGTCTTTGGACTGTGGGAGGAAGCCGGAGTACCCGGAGGGAACCCACGCAAACACGGGGAGAACAAGCAAACTCCACACAGAAAGACTCCGGCCTGATCGTGGAATTGAACTCAGGACCTTCTTGCTGTGCGGTGCGGCAACAGTGCTAACCACCGTGCCCAATATTACGTGAATATTTATAAATATATTAGATATTGTAGTACTTAAACTTCAAAATGTGTGTCCATTTCATGCTCATAATTAGAAATCACTGTGTTTTGTAGGAACTACCTCTCAACAACAAAAAAAAAAAAACAGTGACTTTGTGTGTGGTCCAAGCTTTTTAGGGCTCTTTCTGTGGGAAGTACCCACTACAGAGCACTTCTGAACAGCTCAGAATGAGTGCTGGGACGGTTTGCCAAGCACTATTTTTCAAAACCACCAACCTATCAGAAGGACGTCAGGTATCAGCAGAGTGCTAGTGTCTGTAACAGCAACTTTAATGATGGGAAATTTCCCATGGAGAATTGAAAGATTTCTCCAAATCTGGGATCAATTTTATCTTGTAGAGAGAGAGAGAGCGAGAAAGAGAGACTTCTCATCATCTCGGCTCACCTCGTTGTTGGAATTGACATCATGGCTGAAGCTGTTGTGAATTTATTGCCATGTTATAAGTCCAGTGGATCCAAAATGGAAATACAAAGACTGAAAGTGCTGATTGGGGGGCCAGTATTAGCAGTTACTGCAGTGAAAGGGAACTAAAGTTTATAATTCCTGCTTAGTATTACTGAAAAGGAGAAAAAAGGCAACCATTTTGGCTCCAGAGGGAGCTGATAAATTCAGACATATCTAATAATTGTTAGTTGCCAGTGACAGTTGCCCGTTTGAAAGTAGAAAAAAAAGAAATCTTGTTGAGAATTAAAGAAGAGAAGAATTAAAAAGTGAGCTTACCTGAAAGCTGAACCACTGCATCTGCTCACTGCAGACCCTGGAGGTATATTTTATTCACATCTCAAAGGTGTTTATTAAATGATTTTTATTTATTTATATTTTTATCATTACCATATTTTAGAACTTTGTAAATTAACTTGTTATTAATGATTTTCAAATCATTGGTTTCTATTTCTCCAGTTGTTAGTGTTTTTTATTGTCCTAGGGGAGCCCAGTCAAAAGCACCCAGTTCCACAGATGCAGATTTAATAGATTTAATAGATTTAAGTATTTATTCAGTTAATGTTTGCCATGGGTCCGTAGTTAAAGCATCACACTGTATGAAGGGAGGTAGGAGCACTCCATTAGTTTTTTTTAAAGAAGTTAAAACTCAGACGCCATCACTGCCTTTGTGACCTGGATGGGGAAATTCCCGCACTGGAAGTTATGATAGAGCACTGCAGATGTTGCCAGATCTACCTGAGACTCTAGGAGCATGCCGTGGTCATTTCACGGACAGAGCTGATGGTGTCACACTATAAGCCCTAATCAGAGCAGAAATGACCCTCTCTGGAGTGGGGAAAACTCCACCTGCTGACTGTTCGATGCTCAGCTAAAATAATTGCTAGAAATGTGTCTTACCTTTGACCCCAACACACAGACAGGAAGATAGAAACTGGTCCTCCTGTCACATCCTGGCATGCACTGAGCATACTGTGCTGTAACTCCATGTGGTGAGTGTTTAGTTTTAGTTCTTTTTAGTTATTTCTGGACCCTGAGAGTTGGGTTTGCATTGCCGACATCAAGTCAATATCATGGCCAACAATAAGGTCTTCTCAGGATTTCATCTAACTTTTTGCAGATGATGTAATTCTGTTGGCTTCAGACATGACTTAACTGGGAGCAGATGAGTGGGAAGCGGTTGGAATTAGCACCTCCAAGTGTGAGGCTATGATTCCCAGCTAGAACAGGGTGGAGTGCACACTCTGGGTATGGACTGAGTTGCTGCCCCAAATGGAGTTTAAGTATGTTGGGCTCTTGTTGGTGAGTGAGGAGAGAGAAGAGTGGGAGACTGACAGATGGTTTGGTGTAGTCTTGGCAGTGATGTGGACACTGTACCATTCTATTGTAGTTTTATGGTTTTATGGAGACTTGAGCTTGAAAGCAAAGCTGTCTCTTGGGAGTGATGGAAAGAATAAGATCACAGATGCGAGCAACAGAAATGTGCTTCTTCTAAAGGGACTCTGTGCTAAGCTTTGGAAATAGGGTGAGGGGCTTGGTCATTTGGAAGAGGCTCAGAGTACCACAACAAAAGGGCCCAGCTGGGTTGGAACAGGATGCCTCCCGGAGACCCCCTAGGTGACACGTTGGAATGGACGCCCTTGGACAGACCTAGGAGATGCTTAAAGGATTGTGTCTCTGGACTTGTGTGTAACTTTATACTGAGGTCAAAGTGACGCCAGTTATGTTCATCGTAAAACAAACAACACAAATAATTTGCAGAGTAGGAGTGAAAGGGTGGTAAATAATTAATTAATATTGTGCAATATATTTGGGATAAAAGCCACAAGTTGTATTTAGGAAAATGCATTCATAAAATATCCAAAGTATTAGCAACCCTTAAATTACATTAATTACACAAATAATGCTGTGTGGAGAAGAAATAATGTTTGATGTTTTTGATATTTTTCTAATATATTTTGATAAATTATTCCAGGAGTCCCCAGGGATACCGGTTGGTGGTTTGTTAGTAGGATGAGCGTGGAAGTGGGTTTAGAGCTTAATGGTTGTGTGATACAAGTAGGCGGCTGATCAGCAGGGACTATAATAATTTGAAGAATCTTGGTGTTAGAAAAATAGCAGAGATGAAGAATAGTTTGGCTGGAATTTCATCAAGGGTACATGCATTAAATAGTTGTTGTAGTAAAATAAGTCTTCGAGGAGAAATATATGATAAAAGCTGCTCCACTTTGTTGTTCCGGTCACATTTCACATAGAGTGATAACGATTTGCAGTACAGTGTGAGAAATTTAATTAATGTACCAATCTAAAAAAGGATGTGACCTAACAGATCCTCACCCTAGTGAAGCATTGAAGAAAACCCTAACCCTAACCATGAACAAAGGACACAGGAGGCAGAGAGTAGACCGTGAAAACCAAGAAATGAAAATTGAAACAGGAACTGGCAGAATAGAAACCTCAAGCAAGTAACTAGCTTTAGTTAACCAAATAACAAGTCTTTAGAAGGAAGCTGGAGTACCTAAAGGCAACACAACCGGCCTCAGGGAGAACATACAAACTCTACGCAGAAAGGTGCAAGCCAGTGTGCAGGTTTCAGCCAAGAATCTCCTACTAGAAGGCAACAGGACCAACCATTGTTGACTTCCAGTACCGTTTGTGTGAATACTGGAGGATTAGACGACAAAGATTTTGTGCACATGCAATAGGTACAGTATGTTTGGATTTGTATCTGCATCTGTTTGTATGTACTTTGTACAGCAGACATCATGAGTAGAGAGGCAGAAACTTAATAATGCAGCTCATTGAGCAGGTTGACGCCGTCTCCATTTGTGGAGGCAGGTTTGGAGAAATGCTGATGATGCAATGTGCTGACCCAAATTCTCAACCTGCTCCCAGCAGACTGTGCCAGCTGGGGCAATTTCTGTCTCACTTGCTTTCTACCTCTGTCGCTTTCATAAACCTTTACCCCTCCTTTTATTTCTTTCTCTGACTGTTTAAAAAAAAAACAAGGCTCAGTGGTGTAACTTTTTTCTTTATTGTCCTGTTTTTGCTCTACTCTGTGCCTCCTTAAAAGTGATTCTCTGTGTGCAAGACAATCACACTCACAAGCCCTTAGTGTCTTCTTTCTGGTCTCATTTTTCTCACAATACCCAGTGTAGCCTGGCCTGAAAAATGCCTATTGAGTGAATGATATGTCATTGAGTTAGCCAGGAATAAAAAGCAAAGACGCTCACTCATGTAGCGCAAAAGCATTGGAGACATAAAGGCTGATGAAACCTCTCACCACTGGCTGACAGGGGGGAAAATTGTGCAGAAAATGTATCACAGATAAAATAAGAGAACCCTTTTGATCAGCTACACAAGATAGCGTCCACCAACACGCTGCTCAACCGTGCTCTCATGCTGGTTAACTACAAAAGTACCAGATGACCAATTTCTCGCTCATTGCTCTCACTAGACAGGCAGATCAAAAAATAAAAAGAAAAAAAGGAGGCTACAAAACACTCAAGCCTTTTATAACACCAGTGTGTGCCCAGGGGAACTGCTGTAGCTGTAGCTGTATCCACACACACACACACACACACACACACACACACACACGCAATGTAATACCTGCAGTGTCACGTTATATGACAGCCATTGTACCAGTGGTGATGATACTGGTAACAGAATCAGACTTGGGACCAGAAGGTCTTTTGTTACAATCTCTGAAGCCGCTGGTAAACTTATGGGCAGAAAGAAAGCTGGACTTTTTAGGAGGTGAGTAATTTATGTAATTTGTCAAAAGCTATTGATACCAATTCCAGAGTCAGCAAAATAGTCCAAGTCAAGTGATAACTCACGGACAAGGGTCAGTCCAGCAACCAATGTAGTCCAGCATGAGTCTGCCAATAGCTCTTCACATTGAAAGCTGATTATTTTAATAGGCAGTAGCTTTACGAGATGGACATAGCCACTTTGCATCCATCCACTTTTCTGCGCACCATTTTCAGACCTCCGAGGTTTGGCATTTTGTTTGACACAGTCAAGTTTTTTGGAGCTAAACCATAAGGTAGAGCATAAGCTAGCCAAACTATGTGAGCTAGCTTGGCTAGCACGATGCATACACTACATGGGTGGATTGCACAAAGACGGAGAGCAAATGAGTGCAAATATAAGGGAAAATAATAACCACACACTCACTGGATGCTCTATTAGTACAATTAACTGTGCATACATCTTTATAGTAGTTATTTCTTTTGTTTTTGTTTAAAGTACAAAAGATCCAGTACAGTCAAAAGGTCCGGTTAAACAACTGAATTAGGTACGATTAAAGACAGCAGATGGAATAGCCAGTGTTGATTAAATGGGCGTGATGCAAAACTTAGAAAATTTACAGATTTTATTTTTATTTTTTCCCCACCAGGCTTGAAACAGTTTTATCATAATGTTGGTTGCAATGCTGGGAATGTGCTCCTTGTAGACAGGCCACAGTTCTTGACACTTTCAGCCCTGGAGTTGTCACTTTGTTACCCTCACGAGGAGTTCAAGGTGCCCTAAAGTGACTTCTCACGTCCTCAAACAGCTCAGTGTCCATGCTCCTTCTTTTTCTCTGAAACATCTCAGTGGTCTGCTTGGAGCATTTACATGACTATTCTTGATTTTCTCCTTGGCATGTTTGATTACAGACTACCTGCCCCTGCTTCATAAATGTCCACCCAATCGCATGCATTTGTACGAGGAATGTTAGTAGTTCGTCGTGCGACCAAGACATTGCATAAACTCCTATGGTACAATGTGCCATAAGATCAGTCATCACAATGTCACCGTTCAGTAATAGAGTTGACATAACAGTTATATAAATGAAAACCATTGAAATTGCTACTTCTAAGTGTAGGTAAGTGCGGTAACACGAATGTATAGCAAGATTTTAAAAGAAAGGGCAAGTTCAACTCCGTTCAATCATCTTTTCTTTGATAAAAGAAAAAGCCTCACATTATTCAATCTTGTTTTTCTCCTTGTTTGAAATGGTGAGACGAGGCATGAATGCCCCGCGCCACTGAGAGTTCTAAAAGCAAAAAAAAAACAAACCCTGAGCTTTTCGAACAGAAAGCAAGATTCAGGTTGTTCATATCGAACGGCACATTGGCTCCATGTGAAGAAGGGAAAGAAGGAAATTGACAGCTAATGGTTCATCCACTGCCTCTTTTGACTGCATTTTCATAATGAACACTGGTTACATTGCATGCTCAGATTGCAAATGTGATGCGGCGGTGTTCGTGTCCCTCGGTGATAGGATAGTACGGAAAATGTATCACTGTCAGAATATCAAAATTCAAATTATACAGCAGAGATAATTCTGTGTAACTATAGCAGTTCTAAAACTTGAATCCTTTCTGTGGCTGGATCAGTTTGGTTTTTAGCGAGGGGGCTTATGCGTATAATTACATAGTCACACTTATTTTCTGCATGACAGCATTCCTGCCATAATAGCTTCTGTTTTCAGGAGGAAAAAGAAGAATGAGTATCAGGTAAATTGCAATTCTCTCACTGTGTTTTTTTCCACTAAGCCTGTGTCCAAAATTACTTTTCTGTGTCTTTTTCTGACGAGAATGATTGTATATCCAAAATGGGGGATGCTAAAAGCGCCAGTTAATATGGGATAGATGAGAAGGTGAGGTAGATCTATTTCCTTGTAATGCTCAATGTTGGATGCTGCTATAAATTATTTTTCATGGACCTCTTGACTGCTTCTGACTACTCTGTCTGCTGACTGTCTGCCACCATAAACAGCTGCATTAACAAAGAATTATTTCAGCATGCTGCATTTAAAATCTTCATTTGCATATTCAGTAGCACTGGTAATGTCCTGCTACCTCACTTATTAAGTAATTGTTGATTTTTATCCTTTCTTTTCATCCTTCCGGATGACATTTGTGGATACTGGCAGCAGAGCTCAAGTTTCCATAGTGTTAACGAGTTAAAGGAAAGGTCACTGATGGCAAAATGTCTTCTCTTGCTTGGCCTGCATATTCCCTCTAACTAGAGGGGCAGAGGGCAGTATTAACGCATTCATTAAGAGGTCGCGGTTTACACTTATTATTCCATTATCGACCTTGATCTGGAATTTGCATCATGCTTTCTTCTTCATTCAGTGGCGAATCGATGTGCGCTAGCCCGTTAAGTTTTAAAATCAGTGATTGACGTTGATAAATGGAGGTGTCAGTAGAACGTTGAAGACAAAGACTGAGCAGGGTGGATGAAAAGGTACAGAGGGACACATTGGGGAAAAAGGAAAAATCATTATGCCGAAGACGGAAATTATTAGAGGTGGCAAATTTTAAAGGAAGGGGAAATAGAAAAGTATTTGAAGGAAGAGGTTGATGTTCAGACACCCTATTAGTCAGCCCTTCATCCCTTAACCCCCAGCCAAGAGTACAGCAAGATGAGAGGTGAAAGAACGTACTTTAGAAGGGCTGAAGCTTTATTATTTTAAGAAGGAACAAAATATTGAAGCAGAGAAGGGAAGTTCTAGGAATAAATAAGGCTCCAAAGCTAATCTTTTTAAACAGGGAAAAGACTTAAGTCAGTCACATGAGAGGATGCTGAAATATGGAGGTGAAACAGTCCGGTTTTTTTGTTGTTGTTTTTCATTCTTGACCTCTGTAGCCAAGCTTTCATTCATGTGAGACAAAGCTTAAAAGATTCAGGCTAGAGAATCTCAACACAATGCCCTGTGCCAAACAATGAAGATTTTACCCTCTAACTCTGTTGCTTCAGTTAGATTGAATCCACACTGGAATGTGAAGGTCAGGTGCTGCGCTACGTACATGCTCAATCTCCATGGCCATTAGTGCTTACTTATAAAGCCATTAATGTCCATTATCATAATTACTTTTGCAAACTCACACAAGCTTCTGCTGCTGAGTGAAATCTACAAAAGTTGCAGCACAACAGTCCCCCAGAATTCTCTCTGCCAGCCATTAGAGTGCTTTTCCTGCCTTGCAGTCATCCATTGTCTTCTGCTCTTCCACCTGACTGCGCCCACCTTCTTCCTGTCCCCCCCCCCTTTTTAAAAAAAAAATACAACCTGCAGCTGCCTCTTGCATATGTTTGCTCGCTATGAAAAGGTGTGCCATTAATATGCTAGTGCATGTCATGAATTACTCATGCAGCCCCCCTTGCCAATGCAGTCTATGTCAAGTTCAGTAAGTGCACGACAGAAGGAGGACTTTTGGCGGGCTGCACCGATGTACCTCCCTGCCGACTGTTGAGCAAGCAGGGCTGTTGTTCCCCTTAAGGGGGCAATACGTCCCCGTTCCATACCTGCAACTCAGCTCCCACAGGGATGCTGTTTCCTACACAGCACATTCCTTCCTGAGGCTGAGGAGAACTCACAAATAGAACTTTTCAAGATCTGTCATCAGGACAAATGTAGACCGTATATATGGTGCGTTTTTCATCTCCTTCCTTATGTGCAAAAGAGTCTCCTTCTGTACATTCAATCCCTCCTAGACCTCATTAGTGAATGAATCTCCAGTGACAGTATGTCTCACATTTCTTGCCCATGATAGACATCCAAGAGCACTATTTTTCTTTCCCTTGAGTGAGTTTTCTTTTTTCCAGCTGGCGAATTCACCGAGCACCGTGGTACTTAGGGTCAAAGGTTGATAACGGCCAACAATCCAATTTCACAGCGCCTGCCTCTGACAGACACCGTGTGATCTTGGGTGGGACCCCTCCCAATCCCCTCTCTGCATATCCTCAAGAACACTCTGAACTTAATCAAACTTTAATTAGCCCTCTGCTTTGGTGATAATTGTCAGTCCAGGCAGGGCCAGAACTCTGCTACTCCAAGATGCAGTCTCTATGTATCCAAGGCTAATCGTGACGGGAGAGATGTGGAGCCATTGGCCATAATCTGCTTGAAAACCAGATGAGACCTCTGCGCAAGTCCTTGGTCTATATCACATTTTTTTCAGTTTGTCTTCAGCTGCATTTAGAGCAGTAAAATGAACCAAGTGATAAGCAGATTAAAAAAATAAGGGGGAATATGAGTCTCCACTGGCCTGTGAGGCAAGTCAAGTCAGAGAAGGTTTACACAAAACTTTTTTTCCTTTTTTTTAAAACTCGAATCCAGTTCTTCCAGAATAGTAAAGTCATTATCTGGTGGAGTGATTATCACCAGCTATTGTCAAAGCCTGCACTGAATGCTGTGAAGCTTTGGGTCTTTATTTCACATGTGTCTGACTGGGCTAAACAAAAGCCAAAAAAAATAACCCACCCACATTTCAGTGGGCACCTTCATCTCACTGGAGGTTCAGGGCTAATCGAATTGAGAGTTTCTCAATATAAGACCGGAGTAAAGGAATCACAAGGAAAAAGCTGACCTATGTCGTTGATGTGTGTGCAGTATTGAGCAGTAGTCAGAAATATGATACATGGTTATGTTTTTAGACCCAAAAAAGTAATAAAAAACAATTATGGTCTAAGACTCTTTGACCTGATGGAGAAAATCCATGCCAACCCAATCTTGTTGTATGTGCTATGATCTTCTGAATTGAATGCCCTGTGAAATGAAATCAATGGAGTTACTCACTCCAGAGCCACATCAATCTGCTGAGATTGTGGTGCATGTGGATTTAGAGGCCTACTGTTCCCCCTAAGACGACTTGGGTCAATAGCATTAATGTAAAAAATTTGAGGATAGCAACAGGGCACATTCGCTCCTCAGGCTATGACACATTTCGAGTCAATCTTCAGTTAACAGTGGTGGGTGGAAAAGTGAAAGCACTTCCATTGGGGGAAGAAGAAGAAAATTAAAACAACTGAACAAAATTATTCAATGGTGACAGTAATGTTGAATACTGGATGAATACAGGATGAGGTCTGTTTGGAATAAGTAATTGTTTCTGCAGACACGTGAAGAAATAAGACAAAGCAAACAGAAAAGTCATCAGTATCCTTGATACAAGCTCGTTTTTGCACAGAACATCTGCAGAAATATTCCACTTCCTGTTTTAACTTAACCTCCTGGTTTATGAACATTTGAAAAAACTACATAGTAGTAATAAACTTGTCTGCATTTAACTATATTTTATAAAGACATTTTATAGTATAGCTTAGGTTGGCTGTAGTTTAGAATTTAGAGTGGGCCATTATCTAATTGGAAGGTTGGTGGTTCGATCCCTGGCTCCATTAGTCTGCATGTTAAGGTGTTCTTTGGAGACCCCGAGTTACCCCTGATGCATCTTCTGGAAAATAACCATGTGAATGTTAGGTTAAAAGCACTTAGTCATAGAAAAGGATGCTTGTATAGAAGTATGGGTGAATGAGGCTTGTAGTGGAAAAGCACTTAAAAAGCTATATAGTAAATCCTGGTCCATATACTATTCTTATGATATTGAAACCATTGCTTGTGCTTATTAGCCTGATGTGAATACAGTTGTAGTCCATGTTATGATGAAAACTATGTTTTATTTAAGACATGGGCTTCAGTCTAAATATAAATAGTAAATGGACAGGTACGTACCATGCCTTTCTACTCAAACTGCTTTCCTACTACAATCACTAACCCAATCACACACACATTCATAGAGTGTTTTTATTTATGCCTGAGTGCTTTAACATTCATGCACACTCAGTCAGCTACATCAGGGCCATCTTTTCATTCAATATTTTACCTAAAGCTACTTTGGCAAGTGGACTGAAGGAGTCAGGAATTGATCCACTCTACCACCTGAGCCAAAGCTGCCAAAATACAACCAGACATGATGAAAATGGTACTCAGGAGAACCAAGCCAGTAAAGAAAGAGTGAATATTAGCTTTTGATGCAGAGGACTAGACCACTATATCTTCAGTTTCAGAGGGTGCCTCACATTAGAGCCAACATCTGTGCTTCAAGACAGAGTGAACCTGGCCTGCAGTAATAACTTACCTTAGTGACCCATTAGTGAAAGATACCAATAAGAAGATTTGAACAACTTGAACAAACAAAGGCAAGAAATGGATGTTAGGCCAAGGCCATTTTTTTTTTTTTAGTTTAAAAAAAAATGTCAGCATCCACCCTCTGTGTCTCTGCGAGATGCAGACAAGGTGAAAAGCAGATGGCATGTGCATATGTGGTTTGTACTGTTAAGCATGGAAGAGGATGTGTGATGGGACTTGTGACACTGTTGGCCATAATTCACATTTCAAGGCAATATATACCCTCATGACTGCCACAGCATCCAGCAGGAAAACATCCTCCCATCTGGTTTATGTGTAATAGTAGATTTTTGTACATTTTATACATGCGTTAATGCTAGACAAGGCTTTTGTTCATGAAATGAGAGAAATTTGGAAACAATGTGCTTCACAGAAAAAAGGCACAATTGATCAGGACAGGAAGGGAGTACTGGAAGTCAACAGAGGTGCACGAGGAACTGGATTTAATTTAATTTCACACGAACTTGATGGCTTTACATTCGGAGAAAGAGCATCGAGACTGATCTACTTCTTGTCTCATAAGTCCTTGTGCATCATGCAAGCTTTGAGTTTTACATCAGACTTTTCTTTCTGGATTAATGTTAAAGTTATTTCAGTTTCAGCCCTGATACAGCTGCAATAATGTTAAGCTGTTTTAAAGGCTCAAAGTATCTCTGTGCTTTTGGCTTATCCCCTTCTCTTAGATATAACCATTTTTCAGTTGACATATCAGGGGCATAAAATAGAACAAAGGAAACTCAAACGCTAATCAATTTTCTCCACAATATGTGTTTTTATATAATAGCAGAATCAGCAGTTCCCAGATGAGAGAAGAGATGCTCAGTGCATCATGGGAGGTGCCCAAGACGCTTCCCCCATAGCAATATAACTATGGGATGGCTAAGAGTAACTAGAGATAGCCCTAACTGTAAGCATTATCAAAATCAAAAATTTTAAGCCTAGTTTTAAAAGTAGAGAGGATGTCTGCCTCCCAAATCCAAAATGTGAGCTGGTTTCACAGGAGAAGAGCGTGATAGCTGAAGGCTCTGCTTCCCATTCTTATTTTGGAAAGTGTAGGAACCACGAGTAAGCCTGCACTCTCTGAGCAAAGTACTCTATTGGGATAATGGGTACTAAGAGGTCTTTAAGATATGATAGAGCTTTGTCATTAAGGGCTTTGTATGCGAGGAGAAGGATTTTAAATTCTTTTTTCTGGCTTTCTAGGGAGACAATAAAGAGGAGCTAATATAGGAGAAATATAATCTCTCGTCCTAGTTTCTATCAGTGCTTTCACTTTCTCGAGCGATATGTATCAAGCTCGCATGTTCTGACTTTGATCCGTTTAACTAAATGACAGATATTTAACTGTTTCTGCTTGTGATGCACTGAAACTTTTGGGTCTTTCATATTGTTTTTGCCGTCATTGTCTCTCAATGCCAGCTCGAGGGACTCTTGCGAGTACATCTTTGCACTGTATTTCTGCAGATGCTGCCCTTGTCTGTTATCAGAATTGAATATGTAAGCGTACTGAATATGTTAGAGTTAATGTCTGTGCTTGCTGTGGTTTAACTAATATGGGGAGAAAAAGTTCAGGTCTGATGGAACTTTTTGGAGCACAATGAGCAGTTGTCTGTTTGGCACAGTTTGTGTTTTGGGCCTCAAGGACAGCCAAACTGTTCTTTGATAGAAAACGTATCATGTTTGCCCATCTGGAGCCTGATAATAGGACTGAGATGTGGGTGGCCATGCCTGTTGTAAGGTATGTTCACTCCTTTTCCAAAAGATGTTCTGCGATTAGTGAATCTATATTTTTTGCTATTTATTTGAATCTCCTGAACAATTATTGTTGTGCAAGGGCATATTTCATCATATGTTCCACAACATTTGCTGTAGACAGCTGTAGAACTTTACATGACTCTTATTGAAAGTGAATCATAATGTCGACGGGCTGTCAGGCTGTCAGACATTATGTACATTGGCTGGTGTTTTATGTGTGCATGTTGTGTTTGTGTGTTTATCTACCCAAGGTCCATTACTCCAGGGATCCCGCTGCACTGATTTATGATAGGATTTTTGAAGTTCCACGGTACAGCGCAACAAACTCACCTCCCGAAGGCGTAGCATTAGCATTCAAGGATACATGTTCCCAGTTTAGCACAGACTGGGTAAACTTTTTCCCTGCTGGCCTAGTAAAAAGCAGGCATTAAAAAAGGAAAAAAAACCTTTGAAGTACATGCTTCACGGACTCGTCAATAACTGGTATTGACCCTGCCCACTTTTATTTAACAACGTTCCCATTCCTAAGACTTGGTTAGCTAGATACTCATTGCTATGCTAGCAGTGCTGCAGTATGCTGTCATACTGCTGATGCAAAGTATTTCTAAGTTGATTACACCTCTGGGATTAGCTCAAATGCAAATGCAGCTGTGTGAGTTAAGAGTGCTGGAGAAGCGAGAAAAAGACTTATAAAGACTCATGATCATTTTCACAAATATAAGTCTCCTTTAGTGTCCATATTACACAATACATGGTTTTAAATATGTTGTGCTTAAACTGCAAGCTAAGAAAAAAAACAAAAGAACATGACATATATTTATAAAGCCTATTCATGTTCAAAAAGTGTCTTTTAATATAAGATCAAAATATAGTACCTCCCATGCATATACCTAACAATGGACAGCTTTCGATTCATGCATGTAAATTGCATGTGAATACTGGCATCTGTGAGAATCCGGCTTCCTTGAAAAGCCTGGGAATCATTATGTGGAAAGAAAGCACACAAAGCACAGCGAGATTAACGCGTGGCAAATAAGTCCCCCATTTTATAATTAGCCTGTGGATGAATGTGTTATCAGCCATTCTGGATCGATCTTTATGAAAGCATCAGCAAGATGCGGCATCTTTGCACATCCATGAAATTCCCCAACTGTACGCTCAGGTGTTCTACCTTACTAAATGAATCCAATTTTGATTTTGCAAACAGCGGATTATCACAGATGTGAAGGTCAGCGCAACATAGCTGGTTGATTTAATCTGTCTTGCACAGGTGCTGTTCCATTTGTGTGTTGGGTCAGGGATTTCGCAGGTAAACGGTACAGTACACTCAACTGTGCCACGGCTTGCTGAAGTACTGTCAGGAGGATAGAAATTAAAGGCTAATTTGATGACCTCTTCCCCTCTGAAACAGCTTGATGCATCAGTGCCATGACACATGTGCTCCTTTCCTCTCAACCTTTCAGTGACCAGCATGTTTGGACTTGAGCTGATAATTTTCCTGTATCTGGCGAGCTTGCCAAATATTTGTTTTAAAAATTGTAACGAAACATACTTTGACACTGCTTTTTGATGCTTTGCCTTAATTTGGTGCCCCAAATTACAATAATATTTTACACTAATTTCTGTTTAAATTTAAAACTCTAATATAGGGCAGATATATAATTTTAAAGGTGTTGCGGTGATGTTTTCACCCAAAATACATAACTAAAAGTGTGTGTTGCTGTGAGCGAATTCACATCTGCTCCATGGAGCTATATACTGTATTGTGCAAAAGTCTTGAACCACCTCATTTCTTCATATTTTGCTGGGAAAATTTGAAATGTGGAAAAATACATTGAAATAGAACACAGTATATAAAGCAAACACAGAAGTTGTACAATTCTTATGAGCTTGAAAGTTAACAATTGGGTTAAACAACTTTTTTCTTCAACACATATCTCTTTGGCAGCTTTCTTGTAATTTCTTTAAGTAGTCTTCAGAAATAGTTCTCCAAGCTACTTAAAGGTCACTCAAAGCTCTTCTTTAGATGTTTCTCCCTTTTGTTCTGTTCTCTGTCAAGATTATCCCACACCGCTGAAATAATGTTAAACTCTGGGCTCTTGGTAAGCCAATCTATAAGTGATAGTATTCCATTGTATATTTATGCAGGTATACTTTGTTGTGCTGAAAAGGCGTTGACTATCAAACAGTTGCAGACGGTGTTGCATTATGGATTGAAATCTGACGGTGCTTTTCTGGCTTCATAACGCCATCAATTCTGACAAGATCCCCAACAAAACTGGATCAAGTGCAGCCCCGAACCATGACAGAGCCTCCACCAGTAGATAGATTAACAGGGGGGCAGATGCATCTCTCAGGTCTCGTTCTTAGACACACTCCACAAGTAGAAAGGAAATGATAATTTCATAGTAAGGCACAAGAAGACCAAGAAATCCAACTCCACAGCGCCTTCTTACTAACCTTAAGACCAACCTTGTGACATTTGCTGCTGCTCATAGAGCCAAAGGAATAAAGGCAATCCAAAGACCTTGGTCATCTTTAGTTTGTATGCTAAATCATGCCAAATCATTTTTCAAAAATGAAATTCACTTTAATGAGACAGTTACAGACTGATACTTCACCTCACACATAAACACCAACATGATTTACTTGTCTGGAAATAGCAAACTGAAAATCCTTCAACTTCCCCGGGGAATGGAACTGAGCTGAGATGCCATATGGAGGTGGGTGGGCCACGTCTTGTGGGAGTGTATGTGTTGGTTCCACAGAAACAATCCGGTAGTGGAGGGGGTCATCAACAAGCCTCACTCTCCCAAGGGATGGGGCATGATAGTAGTTGTAGTTTGGCATCACTCGCTCTCACTCAGCTGTCACAGCTGCGTGACTTAAATGACAGGTGGGAGATGCCAATAAAGGATTGGGGGAGGGATCTGAGAGAATTATTTTATAGTCTGCAAATGTAAAGTGCGAACACCTGTTCGCAATAAATGTGGACAAAGCCTGTCCCGTTTGGCTCTTTTGCCATCAGAATTGTTGTCTAAAGGCAAAGAAAGATACCCAACGGATTTTACTTTACCAAACTGACCATCCCAGCCTTGCCGTAATGGTCCATTTGATTCACCTTTTATTGTTTATTTTATTTTCACTTACTGAATACGGGACAGACTTGACTGGGGGAAAGAAGGGGAGAAAGAAAGAGGGAAAGAGAAACAGCTGAGAAGAGGGACGGGGGAGAAGGGCAAAAGACAAAAACCAACAAAACGGGCAGAGGAAAAAAAATGCATATATCAATCACCTGGATCACCTGCTGAGAAAGAAAAAAGAAAGCAAGCAGAAGAGAACAAGAGTAATAGAATAAACAACATCACAATGATATATGGGAATATGACAGTAAATACTAAATATTAAACATTATTGTGCAGCACATAAGATCAACAGAACACAGTGTGCTTTGAGGTAGGAGCCAAAAAGGGTGTAGTTTGTGGGTGTGATCACCCGTGTGTACACCTGTGAGCATGGACGCGCTTGTTTTTTGTTTTTTTTAAAAGGTTCCTTCATGTAATAATCTGCTAGAGGGTGTGGGGGGGCCACAGCCCCGTCCTCCAGGGCGTGAGGCAGGTGTGGAGGAGATCAAAACTCCAGACATCCAGAGGCCCCCAGAACACAAGAGACCAAGGAAGACCAACAGAGGGGCAGCTGCGCCACTGTCCCAGAAAGAGCTGAGGAGAGTCCCAGATGAGGGCTCACTCAGCAGCCGCGGAGCAGAAGCCAGGGGGAGTTGCAGTGACGCGCCCGTGAGCTCCGCCGGCAGCCAGCTGCGCCTGAGTGACCGAGCCCCAGGCCGAGAGGCCGGGGGCACCCCACCTCCGAAGTGGCCCGAGCGAGCCCCAGGCTCCAGGCCCCGATAAGCGGCCGCCAAGGAGTGAGCCGGTGTGTACCTGGAGCCCATCCCCGGACACAAAGAACCACCAACGCACCGATGTCTGAGGGGGTCCGCCACTGGCAGGGGAAGTGGTGGTAGGGGGAGATAGGCCTCCAAACCTTGGAGGGCCTGAGATGTCCCCAGAGAGGTGGCGCCTGACAGAAATACAGGCACACACAGATACAAACATCCATTCCCAC
Organism: Haplochromis burtoni; assembly: GCF_018398535.1. NCBI lineage: Eukaryota > Metazoa > Chordata > Actinopteri > Cichliformes > Cichlidae > Haplochromis > Haplochromis burtoni. Next base: position 1,431,676 of record NW_024582443.1, read on the forward strand.
CTTCATGCTCTCAAAATCTATCATTGCATTTTGTCCAGTAATTCTCGTGATTTTTCGGCCACGTTAAGTTTTAGTTTGCTCTGACTAGTAAAGAGCATGGAAGCTCAATAGAAGCCCTAGCTCAATAACAAGACACTTTTTAAACAAATCAAGCATAGCGTTAGTTCACTCAGGCCACGAAGTCGACGTCAGCCCCAACTCTGAAGGAAGACATGGAAAGGGTTGGTGTGACAGAGGGGATGTTTAAGGTGAGATGGAGCCAGATTATTTCCCGTCACTATGCCAACCTCTAAAAGGAGGATCAGCTGATCTGCTAACCCAGACTTTAGGACATCACGCTAAGTTGTTGATTCCTTTTATTCATAGTGGTAGATGGATATCAGGAGAATGGGGATGCATCATAAGAGAACTACAGGGAGGCAGAATTATTAGGCAAATGAGTATTTTGTCCACATCATCCTCTTCATGCATGTTGTCTTACTCCAAGCTGTCAAAAGAAGGACTTGACAGGCTCAGAAAAGTCAAAAATAGTGAGATATCTTGCAGAGGGATGCAGCAGTCTCAAAATTGCAAAGCTTCTGAAGCGTGATCATCGAACAATCAAGCGTTTCATTCAAAATAGTCAACAGGGTCGCAAGAAGCGTGTGGAAAAACCAAGGCGCAAAATAACTGCCCATGAACTGAGAAAAGTCAAGCGTGCAGCTGCCAAGATGCCACTTGCCACCAGTTTGGCCATATTTCAGAGCTGCAACATCACTGGAGTGCCCAAAAGCACAAGGTGTGCAATACTCAGAGACATGGCCAAGGTAAGAAAGGCTGAAAGACGACCACCACTGAACAAGACACACAAGCTGAAACGTCAAGACTGGGCCAAGAAATATCTCAAGACTGGTTTTTCTAAGGTTTTATGGACTGATGAAATGAGAGTGAGTCTTGATGGGCCAGATGGATGGGCCCGTGGCTGGATTGGTAAAGGGCAGAGAGCTCCAGTCCACTCAGACGCCAGCAAGGTGGAGGTGGAGTACTGGTTTGGGCTGGTATCATCAAAGATGAGCTTGTGGGGCCTTTTCGGGTTGAGGATGGAGTCAAGCTCAACTCCCAGTCCTACTGCCAGTTTCTGGAAGACACCTTCTTCAAGCAGTGGTACAGGAAGAAGTCTGCATCCTTCAAGAAAAACATGATTTTCATGCAGGACAATGCTCCATCACACGCGTCCAAGTACTCCACAGCGTGGCTGGCAAGAAAGGGTATAAAAGAAGAAAAACTAATGACATGGCCTCCTTGTTCACCTGATCTGAACCCCATTGAGAACCTGTGGTCCATCATCAAATGTGAGATTTACAAGGAGGGAAAACAGTACACCTCTCTGAACAGTGTCTGGGAGGCTGTGGTTGCTGCTGCACGCAATGTTGATGGTGAACAGATCAAAACACTGACAGAATCCATGGATGGCAGGCTTTTGAGTGTCCTTGCAAAGAAAGGTGGCTATATTGGTCGCTGATTTGTTTTTGTTTTGTTTTTGAATGTCAGAAATGTATATTTGTGAATGTGGAGATGTTATATTGGTTTCACTGGTAAAAATAAATAATTGAAATGGGTATATATTTGTTTTTTGTTAAGTTGCCTAATAATTATGCACAGTAATAGTCACCTGCACACACAGATATCCCCCTAAAATAGCTAAAACTAAAAACAAACTAAAAACTACTTCCAAAAACATTCAGCTTTGATATTAATGAGTTTTTTGGGTTCATTGAGAACATGGTTGTTGTTCAATAATAAAATTATTCCTCAAAAATACAACTTGCCTAATAATTCTGCACTCCCTGTAGAACACTTAAATTGATATGTGTATTTCATCCCGTCAGCGTCCTCCTATGTGTGGTGTCAGTGACACAAAAATATCTCAGTAATTTATACGCTGACAGTCCTGATTCTGTGCATAAACTGCTTTGACATATTTTTCATTTTTGTTTTCCAAAATGTCCTGTGTGGTGACCGCATTACTGATAAAACCTTTCATGTTCCAATACGCAGGCTTGGGGTTGCATATCTGCACTCTCGGCTGTCACATAGGATGCAGGAATGTTCCTACAGTACACAGTGTGCCTGCACAACATTCTTCACGATGACCGTCTCGTTAGGCCCTGTGTTGTCCAAGGTGCTTGAGGCATAGAGGCACAGTGGTTTTGATTAGCTCCACTATTTATTTTTTTATTACCTCTCCCCTGATCCATCGGTTCACTAGCCTCTCTCTGTTGTGGGCTTATTAGGGGGATTTCACAGCCTGAGGACATCAGTAAAAAGTTTAAACATCAACAGATCATAAGCATGTTTTACTTTTTAAATTGATGGGCTATTGATAAATGACCAAATGCAGCCTCAAAGAAATATGCTGAACAGGCAAAATTTTAAAAAAAGAGAGAAAGAAAAAGGACAAAAATAGACCCAGTCACCACTATGTTTATGTTCAGCTCCAAAGCTCGTCTTAAAAGCAATTTCCTTCCTTTCCTGAAGTTGGGTACAATCTTTTGAAATGCTGCAAGTAGGAGGAAAGGGAAATATTGAACTGACATCTACAGAATTTCAATGTGCTTGAAGAAATATATTATCATACTGTAGGTCCTTGTATGATTCTCTGTTTATATAAAGAGGATGAAGGAATAAAGTGTTGTAACGGACAGATTCAAACTTGTGTATGCACAGACGTATGTAGATGTGTGTGGGTGACCGTCCGTGCTTTTGTAGTGTACATATCTGAGTGTGTGTCTATGTGAACATGCTGAAAGAGCGTGATAACCGGAATGTGCGGTCACCTTGCCTTATGATTAAAGGTTTGTGCTCTTTAGCAGCTTAAAAGGAGCCCGTTTGTCCTCAAAAGGGAGAAAGGAACACAGCAAGAAAAAAAGCATGTTTTTATCAGTCACAGCCAGAACCCAATATTTTGCTTTCCCCCCCTTAGATTAGGCTTATTCACAAGGTCCTATAGGTGAAATGCCTTCAAAGATAATAAAGAGATTAAGATCACATTGAGAAATCCCTGCCAGCGAGAGAGCAGAGTGTTTGAAATAAACAAAGCAGTTCAACTTTCAACAGTTTCATACTTCTTTGTTCCCCATCCTTCCTGTCGATCTGGAATCGGCTTATTCTTAACTTCTTAAATGTTCACATTAAAATCTTAAGATGATGCATTCCTTTTTTCCCCCCTTTTTTTGGCATTCCCGAGGTCAGCAATAAAAGCAGGATGAAACGAAGGATCAAAAGTCCATCCCCACTGTGGAAAATGGGAAAAGAATCCTGAATCACCATGTGCTGGGAAAAAAAAAGTGCATTCATTTGAAAGAGTGAAATGGAATTTGAAATTACCAATAATGTTTCTGGAACAGGAGCTGATTGAGCCACACGATTATTCCACTGGCCACACAATCAAAGCCATGTATGGACAGACTCCCTTTCCAAGCTGTCACCCGTTGTCTTGCTGTCAGAGAATCTGGAGAAGCTGTGGGTGGCCCCAGGTGTCAGTTTAAACTTGAAAAAGACAGTGTCAGTTTCCTGGCTCAATGAGATCATAACAATGAGCCAACGGGACTTCTATAAATGGATGCAGAGGATTTAGCTGTGCATCTATTAATGGAATTTCAAAAGAGGAACCATTTGCAGTTGATAGTGTAAAGACATACAGGCAATAACAATGGCAAAATCCTTTGACCAGGATTCATATCTTCTTTTATTATTTACATGTTTACTAACCTTAAAGTAGACCTGGCAACAATAGATGCCAGATAGATTATTTGTTATGAACTGGTCTGCTCTTACAAGTAGAAATTTGAAAGTCTGCTAGACTTTAACTTCACTACATACTACTGTGTAAATGTTGTGAGTCAGACTGCATTTCTTTATATTTTGCTTCCAATGAGCCAGACTTTCTTTTTCTGAAGGTCTAACAACATTTTTCTTTACACATTGGTCCAGTCCTTAAATCTGTCTATTTTCACGAGAATGATTTTTTTTCTTTGTTTGCTAAGGAACTTAACACTAACCCTTGAATCTTTCAAGCACAAAACAGGCACCTAATTCAAGGGATGAACCTGTGTTGTGTGTACATATAACAGGCAGCTCAGCAAAGAAGCCATTTTAAATTGTATCTTTAGACACTTTGTTACTAGCAACTATCAAATGAACAGTTCTTATTTCATTACTTGAATCTATGAAAATTGTAAAAAATAAGAAAGTTTGACTGGAATTAAATAGTATGTTTTCATCAACAAAGTGATACTGTCATGGTCCGTGGTCCTGTGTGTGTGTGTGTGTGTGTGTGTGTGTGTGTGTGTCCCCGGGCTGGGCCATCACCAGCACACCTGCTCTCCATCACGGTGATTACTGGAAGAACTACTTAAACCTTAAATC
>NW_024582443.1:1436102-1459245 GCF_018398535.1 Haplochromis burtoni
TGTGTGTGTGTGTGTGTGTGTGTGTGTGTGTGTGTGTGTGTGTGTGTGTGTGTGTGTGCGGCGGTGTGTGTGTGTGATGCTCGGGTAGCCACACCCCCGGGCTGGGCCATCACCGACACACCTGCTTTCCATCGGGGTGATTACTGGAAGAACTACTTAAACCTTAAATCTGCCTTCTTTTGTTTAAGATTTCAATCCGGCGTCCAGTGTCTGCCTCCTGCCTGTCCTCCTGCTCGATTACATAACTCGGTGCATCATCTGGCCTCGTCACTAACTCCACGGACTGCCGCCTCACGGACTTTCACACTTCCCTTCCGAGCCCCACGGTCCCACTCCGATCGTAAGCCTACTACTCCTATCCTGCCTTGTTGTGCTCCCCTGCTTCCCGGCTTACTAGTAATTTTCTCCCCTTTCTGTTGCAGCCTCCCACGGTCCCGATTCCGGCTTCCCCGCGTCATTTGTTTCCCCGGGTTTTTCTGTTCCTTGTTTGCTCCTCTGGTTTTCCCAGGTCGCCTTTTGTTATTTATAATAAAGTGTCTTTTCCTGCTAGCACTTGAGTCTGCTTCTGGATCCTCGCCTCGGCGCATGACAGATTCATAAAGAGCTAGGTTGAAAACTTAGCATATCTTGACATGGAGTGGAAGAGTGACTATAAATAAGCCATTCTTAAGGAAGGGAAATGAGAAGAAAAGGCCACGATATGCCAAATTACAGAAGGAATTAACTTTCATTTGGTGGCAACAGGTCTAATGGAGTAATGCATCCAAAATTACTGGTTTAGATTATCAGCATGACCATGACTTTATTTTTCACCATTTGTGATTCCACACTCAATGCAGTAAAAGCCTTCCATAGTGGAACATGACCGCTCATCAGTCATGACCTCAACATTGTTTAAGTATCGTGGGATCATCTTGGCAGAAAACAGAACAAAAGACATCCAATATCCAAAGAAGAGCTTTGAATGTCCAGAAAAGACTATCATGGGAAAACATTGCCCCTGAAATAAAACCCAGGTAGTGTCTTGCTGCATGCTCAATCACCCAGGTAAGGAAATTCCAAAAAGTTGATTCTGTTCATCTGGATGTAGAATTTTCAGTAGGAGAAAAGTTTTACTGGGAGAAACCCAGAAACTGGTTACAGAAAGAAGGTGACAGATTGTCTGTAACAGTTAGAACAAGACAATGCTATTGGCCAAAAATCATACAACAGGCTATACCCAGGGGAAACTACACCAAGTCTGAATGGTTTACCAAAGATACATAAACCTTTAAGACCAATTGTCTGCATGATCAGCTCTAAGTTTCTGCCTTCAATCCTGAACCTACGGAGCCCCGCAAGCGACATGGGAGAAAAAAAAAATTAAGACGGACTTTTGCGAGATCTCGCAAAACTAACTCGGGATCTCGCAAAACTTTTAGCCGCATTCTTCGGAGGTCGCCAGCTCGAAGCCGACCAGGAGGTCGAGACACGATGTGCCGGGAGAGCGGTGTTCCTCCCGGCTGTACGTCTCGACCTCCCGTTAGCTTCGACATGGTGGGTGTCAGATCTCCGAAAACGTCGCAGCACTTTTGCAAATATGTGATGTCTTGTAAACCGAGCACATATTTGACGTTTACACAACTACATTCACGCCTTAAAAGTTTATTTTGTGACCCAGAAAAAGTGATATTACAACTAAGTAGCTGCCGCCTTTGTTGGAATTCAACTTTTCCGAGTTTGTTTTGCGAGATCATCGTAATTTTGGTAGGCAGCTCTGAAAACCACATCCAGAACACTTTGGATTTTGTTGAGAAAGTAAGAAATGTCATTATGGAGGCAGATGCAACAATGGTCTCATATGATGTTACACTTCACTTGTGTTTCAGTCAATGAAGCAGTTGGTGAGAGATTACAGGATGACCCCAGCCTCAGCAACAGGACCACTCTCAGCACTGAACTGTGTCTGTGTGGAACTGTCTTCATTCCACCTATTTCACATGCAAGGGTCAGTACTACAGGCAGAAACATGGGTGTGCCATGGGTTCCCCAGTTTCACTCACTGTGGCTATCTTGTACATGGAAGAAGTCAAAAAGAGCAGGACCAACCATCTCTGAATCGATTAGGGGGCCAAGGGGTACATCTTTCACCATTTTACAACGCTATGATTGCAGCCATTCGTCAACTCTCTGTGAATGGTACTCATTGCCATTGATCAGTTGTCACTGATAACAATCACAAAGTGCTCTGCTTTTCATTCCAAGCTCCTTAGATCACAATGACCTGGATGACTGAGCACCTACACAGAAACATAAGAATATACAGCTTTATAGACTGCAACATAAAAGACTACATCTATTTATGTTTGTACGTGTTTAAAGAAAGGAGTGGCTTAAGACTTTTGAACAATATTGTAACTCGCTAACAGAATCATGCAACCACAGTGCTTTACTTCTAGTTCTGCTCAACCTTTAAGGTCAAGTAAGAAAAAATGAGTAGTGTTGACAGTGCATGCAGCACACATTATAGCAGTCGCTGAAGTAATCAGCACTGTCACAAAGGAGATCCCGCCCTCATCAACACATCGGCAGCCACTGGTGGGAAGCCGCTGTCCTTGCATTAATAAAAAGCCACATTTACATACTGTAGGTTGATGGGTGCACAGTGGTCAGACCCCAGCTACCCAGAAGGACTCCACATTCATTACAGCTAAGTGAGTGAGCATATGGATATCCAGGCTTTTAATGCAAATAGAGCTTGTTTGCTATTTAAGATACAATCCATCAATATTTTCTGAAATTTTAATACAGGATTTAAAGATTGTGCTTGATCGTGAGTGTGCTAAATACCAATTTGTCTGCCAGTGTCATACAGTATTAAGCAGGATTAAACTAACCATTATTTTTAACACTAATTATCAGAACAAAGCGGCAGACAGTTTATCGCCACTAAAAGCCAAGAAATTGTACAGTATTCATATTTATATTTTGTATTACCCACTTCAATATCTTTAATTCCAGCATCTGTACAGACGCGTCAAGGCAGCTTTTACAATTCAGTCACGCAAGGTTGCACAGTGTCAGACTACAGTTTGAGATTGTGGATCAAGATTCTGCACTGACTTTGTTTGATTAATGTCACTGAATTTCCCAGCTGATGCATTTGTGTAAGGGTACCAATTATTTATGCATTTGCTGTGTTTTCAACTGCCAGATTTGCAATGTGGATCCAATTCTTACAATTTTTCCTCTCATTAACAGTTATCTCCCTGAGACGGATACCTCAAAGAAACATGTACACGCTTAAACTGCGTTGTTTGATGTTCTCTGCAGTCATCTCTGAAAAGAAATGACACATTTTCAATATGAAAAAAGGTGTCTCCAGACATAAATGTCACATTCACACATTGGTTGATCAAGGACTCTTGCACTGTGGCTGAATAGTCATACTTATAGCTGTAACTTTTTTTTAAAGAAAAGGCAGAATAGGAAAGTTGTCCCTTTAGTAATCTTCCATCTCGTTTGTGCTTTTTATTTCTCCTTATTTGTCTTCTCATTCATGAATAAAACTAGAATATTCTCTTCAGAGCTCTGCTGAACATTGTGACTGTCATTCTCAGTCGTCTTTCCAAGGTAAAGCTGCAATCTGCAATGTATCATCATTGGTTGCAAGACAATTGTAGGTCCCAACCAATAAAATCCTAAGGTCTCCAGTTACAATATGCAGTATTCATAAAATACATAAGTTTACAAATGATTTAAAAAATGTTCTGAAAACCAAAGATGATATGAAGCACTGATGAAGGACTGCAGCAGGCTGTATACTGAGCTTTAAAGGGTGGAGGGTTCCAGTAGAAGCATCTTGGTTGAGGGTGGAGAGCAGATGGCAGGAAGATTCAGAGAAAAAAAACTGAAAATCCTTTCATATGTCTGGAAGGTCCCATTCACAAGAGACATCAGCAAATATGGACAAAAGCTGTGTTCAGGGTGCACATGGGAACTGTTGACAAATTGGAACTCGGGAAAGCGATGAGAGATTAAGTATCTTCAGCAGGATTGATCTGTGCCGTCACTGCTTAGACAGGAGCATATCCTCAGAAAACACACCATAAACAGTCTATTTTATGCCCATTTAGGCTATTTACACCACATATCTGCTGCACATATTGCGAGCAGACATTACAAGTGATCGATTATTCTGCGTCCTTGGTGCTTGTTACTTCAATAGCAGGCATGGCACCAGATTGGACAGTCTTGCAAGGAGAGGTGGCTGATTTGTAATTATTAATATATTTATGCATAAGATGTTTTTTTTCCTAAATAGTGAACATTATTTATTATTTGCACCGTGACGTAAATCCTGTTCCATTCATTTTTGCTTTAATTACACAAGTGAAAATAGCTTCGCAGGTTTCACACAAATACCAAAAGAACAGAAAATGATTTAAATAAATCCACATTCAGTATGATAGACTAAATATCTAAATATATCAGTGTATTTGTTCATGATTTTGACATAATTTTCTTCTTCACATGCATGTGTTCTAATAATATATTTTAATGAAAATAAAACATTCTGCTTTTTATTCCATATTTGACATGAAATAAACAAACTTTATTTAAAAGTTCTTCAGTTAGAGCAACTGATATAGTAATAATAATAATAAGAAGAAATCAAAAAACCATAAAGAGAATTTAAAATGGCAATAACATGTTAAATGCACTGTGCTCCTGTCCATCACTTGTGCAATCAACCATTGCAGACTCAGTAGCGTTCCAGAAAGTTGCATGACCTAGAATTCTGATGAAAGTCTGAGGTAAATAGTAATATAGATGGCACAGTCCCTTTTGGAGCTCTTGTACTTTACATCACCACCAAATCAGACAGAGCACTGTCAAATCTCACATATCCCAGCCTCTCTGTCAGATAGTCAGTAATCCACAAGATGGTCAAAGTGTGTCCTGACATTTCCTGTGACTTCATCTTCATCTTCATTCAGCAGCAGCTGAATTGTACAGCCCTTAGTATATAGATTAATTATAATGCAATGCAATGTTTCATGTGCATTGGTAATATGCAAAATGTCTTTTTTTTAAATAGCTGCAGATTCCCAGATCATCAGTTCAAACAACTGTACATAAACACAAGTTATTCAGACGTGTCACCACTTTGCGAAGGTCTGGAATACATCTGAAAGTGTCACCCTTAAATGAGAAGAAATGTGTCAAGATGTTCTGGAACAATCCAGAAATCCCCAAAGCTGGAATGTGCAGGAACACCAGCATCACTGTTCAGATTTTAGCATGTTTTACCACCATGGATTGAAAACGTACCCACCAAAAAGAAGGCCTCCATTCCATAAATTGAAACCTTCAAGCTTCAATGAAATTTGCATTTGCCCACATGCACGATCCAAATGTCTTCTGGAGAAATGTTTTATGATCAGATGAGACAAAGATTGAGTTATTTGTCCACAATGACAAGAGGTATGTTTGGAGGAGTAAATGTGAGGCTTTCAAACCCAACAGAACTGTACCAGGTGTCAAGCGTGGTGGTGGTGGTGGCAGCATCATGCTCTGTGCAATATACCAGTACCACAGCAGCGAAACAACCCAAAGTGGATGGAAAAAGAAGGAGGTGGAATTCCTTCCAAATTCTTCTACTTCACCTCAAATCAACATCTGGGTGATTAAAACTTGGACACCGTTGAGTGTTCCAGCAGGGCAATAATCCCAAACATACATCAAAACTGGTTCTGGAATGGTTACACTGGCTAATATTAAGCTTCTGGAATGGCCTTCCCAAAGTCCCAGCCTCAGCCCTATTGTGGACTACACTTGGTCCATGCACAGAAAACCAACCATTTTAAATGAACTCTACCAATTCTCCCAAGGAGTGGTTGAATACCCGCCCTGAGTTTTGCTTGTTGATGGCTAAAAAAAGCATCTGGTAGAGCTGCAAGTTTTTTAAGGGGCATATTATAATGAAACCAAACCTAATATTAGTAGGGGGTGTGCGTCTATTAAAGCCTTTATCTATTCTTTTAACCCTATGTGGCGTAAAGAAAATTCAAAATAATTCCAGACTAGTACACCGCTTCCTGTTTTTTATAGTCATTAAAGTTGTGTGCTGTACAATCATTCCACCCAGTAAAAGAAAAATTCCAAGAAATCCTTAAGAGCCCAAAGTTACCATGACATTCATGCCCAAGATGAATGTATGTGAACTTCTAACCACAACTGTGAGGTCCTGAATAAGCTAATAAGTAAAAAGTACAGTCCTGCGTAATTATATTTTTTTTTTCAAGACATTATGCACCCAAATACTAAAACACAACAGACTCCTGACTCCCCAGCTCTGTCCCTACCACTATGTCTAGTGCAATAATTTATGTGTCACACACATAAACACAGACAGGTTGAGCCTGTAAGTCCACTTAGTGCATTTAGTTTGACAGACTCATATGATACTCAACTCTTCATCATCATCATGCTGTAAACATAGTCCATAAAATGTATATGTGAAGCTGCTTTCTGCCCATAAGGCACTATAAAGGCCCAGTTCGTGCTAACCAAACTGGATGAAACATGTTTGTCAAAATGCACTAGGAAATGCAAATGCCATGCGCATTACTCAACGTAATGGCAGGTCCAGCAATAAATTGCAATAAGTCCCCATCTCCCTTAAGAAACCTATTCAATAATTCAGAATATATTATAATTGGCACACCCATAAAATATAATTTTCCTCTGGAAATACTGATGGAGGCTAGGAAATTCATTTCATCATATATTGGGAATGTACACTACTGTGCATTAGTAGCTAATTTCCTCTGGGAAATTAATCTCTACAGGGTCTAAGATGAACACTGTCCACTATGTTCTGTGTAAATATTGACAGTACCGGAGAATGAGGCAGCTATATCTAACTCATGCATGCAACAGTTCAAATGTGTCAACACAGAGGCTTAAATTTGGAGTACACTTGATATGTCTAAGAACCAAACTGACGAACAGTTGAGATCTCAAATAACTTAGGTGGAGAACGGTCTGGGAAAATCAAATGAATGGGCTTGTTTTTGCCAGTGATTTTTGTGTGAAGAAGTTATTATTATATAAGGCTTTCCAGGTTAAATCACTCACATTTAAATTCATTACAGATCCAAATGAAGAAATGTATATGTGGGCAGCTCAACAACAAAATGGGAGCAGTGAAACCTGTCCGCACTTAGAATTCAGTTTCTTTCACCAACTGATGTGCAAAATTCACAGAGACAGCAAGACAACTAGAGAAAAATAATGGCTTTGTCTGTGAATGCAGTAAGTCTCTGCAATATTTACAGTGTTATGTAGCCACCAAGTTTGGCTTTGAAGGCTCTCTTGGCATGCATAGATTGCCAGAAATCATCAGTGCTGGACTGATGGGGCCACTGCACCCCTATCTCATCATCTTTTTAGCTATGCAGCCTGTGCATAGATATGTCCACCGTCACTGAGGACGACCTCCCAGCTGGCTAACAAACACCCCCATGTGCTATTTTTCCTGACTACTGCCAAAGACTAATAGACTAATCCTGGAGAAAGACTAGCAGTCAGAAAAGAAAGAAAAGTCTGAAATGTATGCACAAAGTGTGGGAGCTTGTGGGCACAGCATGATCAGAGCCCCTGTAGCCAAGGCCACCATCTAAAATTTCATACAGTTTACTCTAGTGGATGTGTAGAACCAAGATCATTGCCTTCATAATATTTTGCCTACTTCTGAATCATTGCTTCTACCCAACTGTTAAAAAAGTCTGTCCCAATCATGCTCTTACATTCTATGCCTTCATCCACCAAATACAGGAGAAACATTTGACCCTGGATTTTCATTGTGGTGAAAATGAAGGTTTGGTCCTCTGCTCAGTGACAGTGAATGCGTTGCCATGCCATCAAATGCTGAGAGCTGATGTGGGCAGATAGGGACATTTATGCAAATGAGGGGGATGATAACCAAAACATGGTGAGTGTTTTTGCAGATCTGCTCTTCTCTCAGTCACCAGAGATGAACTCTAGTGTTCCTGTATTTGCACAATCCCTGCAATGGAACATGAACCGTTGCATAAGTATCTACTTAAGGAAACACACTGAAAGGACAGACTTGAGAAGGAGGGTTGGGATTTTCCCGTAGTTACCCAATAGCTGCTAGACATTTTTAAACTTCCCATAGTGTTAAAATGCCTTCTGCATTGTTGAGTCAGGGCATTTATTATACACTATAGAAACAACTGCGTAAAAAAGTATTTGCCACTTTATAGCTTTTTGTTGCATACCAAACTGGTAAATGTTTGATAAATGTTTTAGATCATCAAATAAATTCTAATATCAGACAACTGTGCCCTCATACACACATTACTAACATGGACTGAACCACCACTTACAACCACTAGCACTTTATAAAACTACTGCAGAAACCATTCTTCATGAACAAATACACTGATATATTTAGTCCATCATACTGAATCATTCTTTACAATACAATAATTATAGTTCTACAACTGTTTCTAGCAGTTTATTAATTCTCACAACTGTGTATCTACAATCTGTATAGTTTTCACATTTTTAATCATATTTATATCCTGTTTATAGCCTGTACATACTTATAGTTATAGCATATTCATAACATACCTTCATACATGTACATACATGTAACATACCTATAATAGATCGATATTTTGTATTATATCTATATTATTGCTAAAGCACTTTCTGGATGGATTCAAACTGCAATTTGTTGCCTTGTACTTGTGACATGTGCAATGACAAAGTTGAATTCTATTCTATTCTAAAGATAATCCAAGTAAGTACAAAAATACAGTTTTCAGTGAATGGTGATGAAATTATCATGAAATTAAGTCATCATTAAATAAGAAAAAAGCTATTCAAACCTACTTAGCTCTATGTAGTAATCCCACCCACCCTCCGCTCCATGTAAATGATGAATTGACCGTGAGTAACAACATTTTTTGGAGTTCAGTTTAACTAGCCACACCCAGGCCTGGTTACTACCAGACGTCAAGAAATCACTCTGTAGAACCTGTCTGACAACGTGAAGTAGGCTAAAAGATCTCAAAAAGCAAGACATCATGCCACAACAAGAAACAGCTGAGAAACCAAGTATTCGACACCTTTCAGTATGGGCTACAAAGCCATTGCTAAGGCTCTTGGACTGCAATGAACCACGGTGAACAAATGGGGATAACTTGGAACAGTGGTGAACCTTCCTAGAAGTGGCTGGCCAACCAAATTTACTCCAAAACAGCATCGAGGAGGTGAAAAAGAAACCAGAACAACATCTAAACAGCTGCAGGCCTTGCCTGTCTCACTTAAGGTCAGAGTTCATGATACAACAATAAGAAAGGGACTGGGCAAAAATGATATCTATGGGGAAAAAATCAAAATGAAAACCACTGCTGACCAAAAAGAACTCAAAGACTCGTCTCACATTTGCCAAAAAATTATCTTGATGAGTTCAAACCTTGCCCTGATAACGTGCATGAGCCTTGTAGTAAAAGGTTATTTGAGTGCCCAGTTAGTTTAGGAAAGTAGTTCATAAATATCAGACCATTTTATTTCCAATGAAAAATGTTACTACAATTAAACATATTGTCAACTTGTATGTACATGTATGGCAGGACCTGGACCAGTATCCATGAATTCTGTTCTCTACCAGAACATCCTGAAGCAGTTTTTCCTGTCATCGGTTCATGCCCTCACGCTCAAGTGCACTTGAGTTATAAGGCAAGACGATGACCCGAAATAGACAAGCAAGTCCACCTCTGAATGGCTTTGGAAAAAAAAAAAAGGTGTTGGAGTGGCCTAGTCAAAATCTGGATTTAAACGTGATTGAGTTACTTTGGCTTGACATTAAAAAGGCTGTTCATGCTGGAAAACCATCCAGTGTGACTGAATTAAAACAATTCTGCAAACTAGAGTGGTGAAGTGAAAGACTTTCGTTTGTGTAGCCTTGGATGGCACAAACAGTTATTGGGTTTAGGAGCAATTACTTTTGAACACCAGGTAAGTTTGAATTACTTGTTTCACCTTATTAAATGAAATCATCGTTTAAAACTGCATTTTATATTCACTAAGATTGTTTTTGTCTAATATTAAAATGTGTTTTGTCATCTGAAATATGTAAATGTGACAAATATGTGAAAAACAAAAAAGAAATCTAAGAAATCAGGAAGACAGTAAATACTTTTTCACAGCACTGTATTTGGTAACATTAGCACAACCCAATAAAACCATGAAAGCAGAGACGACCAAGTGCACAGTTGGTGCCTCAGATTCAAAGTAACACCTAGCAGAAGATAATCCACTTCATATTTCTTCACGTTAGGCAACTGCACATCAGACATATTATGCACTTGTGAGCCTGAAGGTCCCTCCCACAATGGACAGTCACATTCTTGCACGCTCCTTTTTCAGGTGATGTCACCATATGTGTGTGTTAAAATGGCTTTGGGTGCTATCAGACGATATTACAAAGACCCGAATTTCATAAATGTCCTACTGAAGCATGATGAATCTCAAAGCAATAGTTGGGTACCACAGGCAACACAGGGAGAAATGATCACTAATAAACTGCAACTCCATAAGTATTGTCAGCACTGCTGAAAAATGTATCCCGAGCCTTCCCCCAAGGGGCATTCGTTGCTCGTGCCCTGTTCTGTCAATCCCAGGATCCCCCCCCCCGGTCATAACAATAACATTAAGCACCGAGGATTTTCCCCACACAACACCTGCCACATTATGTGATGACGTGAACCATCCTACCATCCCAGTTCCCATCTGGCAGCTGCCAACATTATAACTGTTCGCTAACACGGGGGTTAATGAAACCCCCGTGTTAGCGAACACACCTCAGCGTTCAGGGCTCAAGCTGCTTGGAGATCCGCATGCAGCCCTGAAGGATTGGCTCCATTATGGATGCCAGCACGGGGCTACACAAACTTCCTGAATAAAATAATGCTCACACCTGCTACCTGGGCTCAGCTGTTGCCATGCAACACAGGGATGATGCATTCTGCTGTGTATTCTCATGCTGTGTGCACAATGTCACCAATTACAACACGATTAGCGGACTTCCAAAAGTGTTAACTTGTACGTACAAGGGCAATTGTTTTTGCTACTATCCAACATTCACCTCGTGCTTTAACAAACTGTTGACTTCAAGGAAAACAACATCAAAGATGCAGTTTTAGGCAGGGGCTTTTCCTCAGCATAATGTGTCATTAACGACTACTTTATATTCCTCTGCCTTCACATACAAGCACTTTTTATCATTTTCTCAGTAGGAGCTAATCGGAGCTGAATGCACAGACAAATGAAGTGAGCAAAATTGATCATCTGGTTGCAATGCAACATTCTGCTGAGAAACCTTGGGTCCTAGTGATCGCGTTAGTTTAGCATATATCACCCACCTAATTGTTTTTGAAGACTAAACACCTGCCAGGTTTTCACCCGCCCTTTTATACAGCAGTGGAATGCAGAATAGGTGTATTTTAACATTTAACATACTGGGATAGGATGCATGAAAATTCAAAGACAAAACAGTCATACGCACATGTGCACAAGCCATTGTCACCTGTAAAAACTAGCTTAAGCTGGTTTTACACTGGTTTAATCATATATTTGCGTATCACTACAGCTACCTGCTCCTTTGGTCTTCAGCAAATGGAATGCTAAAAGCATTAGCATTACTTTAGTTGCCATTGCACACAACTATTCTATTCTAAGGCTATTTATAGTGCCATCTCATAAACCTTGCAGCAACATCATCAAACACTGGGGAAGATAATAATTTAGATTACAACACACAGAGACTTTAAAAAATAATTTCTCAGGCGTGCAATATTCACACATTGATACATCAGACTGTGTTTTTTTTTACAGCGAAAAGTAAAAGGGGCTGAAAAATTTCCAGAGAAGAGATTTAATTTATGTTTAAGCCCAAATTTCCGGCATTTTGGAGGCGTTTTACAAGGGAAGCTAGCGTTTCACATCAAACAGCGGCCCGTTCAATAATCCGTTACATTTAAGGAGACACACCGAGAGGCCAGAGCATGGAGGCACTCAAGAGGGGGGGCCTGACCATTTGAATCCTGCTTCATGGAGCATGGAGAGGCGGGCGTATCTACTCTGTCACCATCAATACCCGTGCATGCTCTCTCACACCTTTCCCTTTCTCTGTACACTTACTAAATGCCACATGAAAGAGCCAGACCTTTTCTCTTTGGCTTTTAAAACCCTTTGAGGATGCAACCCAATATTTATTGCAGCCGGTGTCTTTAAAACAACAAGAAACTTTCAGACATAGGTTGGGGTGTTGGGGTGTAGTAGGGTTTATGAAAAGAAGCTGTAAAGGGGCAAAGGAGATGTAATAAGAATGCAAGAAATAAAAGAATAACTAGTGTTGTGCCTCCAACTTCATGTTTTGCAGGCTCACAACAAGCTTCACACATCAAATAGTGTAGCAGAGCACATTTCCCCACAGTCGATAATGCACTTAGAGCATCACAACGCACTAGGCATTGATGTTATTTTGAGATTATGTTGACTAATCAATTTTTTTTTCTAAAGGCATCCTTTGTGCTGTTTTTTTTTCCACTGCCTTCCTGATAATTTCCTTCTTGTTCCATTTTTTCTCATCTTGGTTGATATTTTTATGCAAAGCTGGAGTGGTAGGGATCAAAGCTTCATCCGCTATCTCACACTGAACTTCAGCTTCAAAGGATTCAGCATCCTGTGAAATTTCAATCACTGAACAACAGTTAATGATTGTAACACTACATTTAGCTGAGGGTAAGCATTGTAGTTCCAACACCTAACCAGCTTCTTGGCTATGATCCACAGGCCCTTGCAGAGCTTTCGCCGCTTCGTAAGAGAGCAAAAAAAATTTTTGTGTGTGTGTCAACTTACGGGTACAACTGCCTTTCTTATTTTGCGTGAGGTAATATTAACACCTTATGTGATCTAAAGATGGGGATTCAGGATTGGATGAGTGCACTCTACTACCATCTTCATCTCCTTTTGCTCTTTTTGCCACTATACAAAGAAATGCTAATCGGCCTCACCTTGAAAAGGTCTCATCAGTTCTCTATAAAGGAAAACAAAACACTTTGCCAAGGGGAATCAAGGTGTATGAGCATTTATTGAATGTAGAATATAAAGAATGTGAATGAATGTGAAGTATCTAAGCTCGTGTAGTAGAGGGCGCATGAAGAATAAGCAAACGTAAAGACGAGGACCAGAGGAAATTGCAACTCCTTTTCAGAAGTGATTTAAGCAACTGTCCGTGATGCAGACGATGGTCTGATGCTAAGGGTTTTTATATGTAATCACAGGTCACTTGCATGGATATGAGCTCATTTATCTCTGCCGTTTTAGCACTCTCACCATGCCGCCTGTCCTTTCTGATTGGGATCCAAAGGTGAACTTGAGCTTCTGTCGCAGATTTTTTAAAAATCATAATCATACCCCCCGTAAAATGATAGCAGACAGGAAGGTGGGATGACACGCCTAACATGTACATCAAAATGTGAGATCTGAGGATGGTAATCCTCAGATCTCGCCAGATCTCGCCAGTTGGTCAGACTTTGATCCAGGATAAATATCAGCAATAATGTTATCAATTGCGAATGAATTCAAAGCGGCTCAGGTGGTAGACATGAGACGTGAGACTTTATTGTCACCGTGCCACTGTCACAGCATCACAACAAGATCAGTTGGTAGATAGATGCATAGATAGATTTGTATATATGCAGTTTAAACACCATATAAATACATATACACACAGACACAATAAAAAAGCTGTTGTGCTGAAGTTGCTCTGTATCTCATTCTGAATGGCAAGAGTTTGAAGAGGTGGTGTGCAGGGTGGATGATGTTGGTAGCCATGTAGGCACGCTGTTTAGGCAGTGGACCTTGAAGATGTCACTGATAGCAGATAGTGGGATCACAATGATTTCCCGGGCCTACTTAGTGACCCTCTGTAGCGCCTTCTGAGCCAGCTTGCTACATCCCGCAAACCACACAGTGATGAGTATTATATGAATGCATGCGTGCCTGAATGAGACCTGTAGTCGCAAGTGGTTTGACAGCTCAATTCAAAGTACCTGTCCATTTACAGAAAGGTAAAAACGATGAGATTGTATCTCTACTAAATATTACAAATGTAAGCACTAGCTTTTTGTCCTCCATTCTTGAATCGAGACTACACATACATGTATGCTGAATGGCAGACGCATATGATTGAAAGATAGTAATATACTTACTGATACGTTCGGCACTATCCTGTCTCAATAGCTCAGCATCTACCTGTGTCTGAGACCTCACAAGCCATCTCATTCATTATTCACATTACTTTCAACTTTGCGAGACCTAACCACTTGATGACTGCAGAAAACTTAAGCACACATGAATAAAAGGACTGACTTAGTACAAGGGCAGTTGTCATTGATAGTGTTGTAATTTAATTTATCCTGACTAGTCGCTCCACAGATTGGAAATGACAATGATAACCTTCATATCTGCCTTTATGTAGATGACGATGCATTCAAAGAGCCTCCGAGCTCATAATGTCACCTCCACTCAAGTGCTATGTTTTGTGTTTTTTTTTACCCGATGACGCGTTGATTAAGGTAAGTTTTCAATATTAAACACTTGTCACTCATTTTTAACATCAATTTCCTTTGGCAACGACAAAGTGTTTGATTTGCTAATTTGCCTTTGAATTGCAATTGGGCTCTCCTTGGAGCTTTCCGCTTGCCACCGCTTAATTTAGCTCCTTTCAGTGTGACTTTTGGGGAGGTCAACATCAACAATACAACCGAGCCTCGGCGGAATCCTCTGACCTGATAAGACACAGGACATAAAGCCCAACAGAACCCTATCAGCAGCGGCATGTGCATGGTGAAAGCCCTGAATGCATGGTATGAAAGGATAAGCAGAGCAGGGAGCTTGGGCACGGTCAAAACTCCCACAGATGAAAATGTTGCGATTTGTTTGCTTGTGCACCAATCTGGAAATGCTGTACAACACAAAAGGGGGGAATTAACATGGAGCAGGCACTTCTACTTTCCATACTCATGCTATTGTCATTTTTCCTCCCTCCTTGGAAATTTGAGACTGTACCTATAAACTCGATCCATTTCTAGCTAAGAGCCAAAATTAATGACCAGGCTCCAAAAGTTCAACTGCAATTCCACCGAGTGGCCTGTTTACATCTCTATTCTGTATAATGCAGAAGACAAGAGGACTTTTTAATTCTCTCCTCAGCGCCACATTTATGACTCTCACATATAAGTGCTTCAGCAGACATGGCCAATTACCTTTACTCATTAAAAAGCCTGAAAGGAAGCTAATCTAAGTTCAGCGTCTTGACCCGGCAATAAATAGCATCACGCAACAACACGTGCCATTCTTCTGCTCCCTGCCTGCACCGTAGAATAAAGGAGATAAATCATAAAATTATATTAGCTCCTTTACATTCTTTCTGCATTATCATGAAATGGCTATAATAATCACAGCTTGTTGATACAGTATATGGTCATACATCCTTGATGACTGTGAAGTGCATAATGGTTTTATGCACTTTTATGCAATTTGAAATGCTTACTCTTAAGAGACACCCCAGGTCCTTGCTATTTTTTTTTCTCTAATCCCTGTAAGGTCCCCCCTCCTTGCAACCTTGGTATGACCCAAAACGTGTATATCAGAGCACACACCTGTTTTGCCCAGGTGTTCAAAGATTTTGCACTCACGTCATGGCACGTTTTGCCTGTCTTTGCCTTTTTTTTGCTCACAACTCTTCTCCTCTACTCTCCATTTAGCATCTAATGAGGAACATCAAATAAACAAATAGGCCAGTGTACTACTGACCCACTGCAACCTCCCATAATAGTCATCTATCATGTTTTGTTTTTTTTTACCTTGTTGGTAATCTACTTTATACTGTCTTCCCTGTGCATCAAAAATCAATTTCAATAGCATGGCAATGAACATTACCTAGCCCTGAATGTGATATGATTACTGCGTCAATTACCAGTGGTGTTTGCTGATGCCCTTGGTAATATTGACGTTCTTAAATTAAGCTATATGAGGCTGAAGGACTCCACTGCTACTGTATTCTGAAGGGGTAACTGACTTCGCCAGAGACTGCAGCTCTGGCAGTGCATTCAGCAAGGGATCTGCATGTCATAATGGGATATCATTACTTCACTACCTTCATTACAAGGTCCTCATCTGCTGGGGCTTGAGCGTAATGTTAATTATTATGGAGGAGCCAAACCAAAGGGGGCATTGTAGCTGAAAATGCCATTTTGATTAGGATGACTCTTCCGCCTTTTTTTAATGGCTTGTTTGGGTGTCAGTAGGAAAACATGTCAAGACAAATGGCGCCTATGCTGTATACAGTATATATGCTCCTTCCAGCATTACACTTCACTCTTTCTTGAGGCAAAAGCAGTTGGAAAGAAGTGGAAGTGGTGACTCTGGACACTACTTTTCTAAGCTTTAGGGAGAATCACTATGCGAATGAATGTGTGGTTGTGTCTCACACTGACACTGGCCTTTGTGGAAAACCAGAGGGCAAAGAGACACAAGTTTAGCCATAGTTAATGCAGAGCCGAGGAACGCGGTATAGAAACTACCAATAACCATGGGTTAAAGTGGGCCAGAACGATCCGGATTGGCATTCCGGCACTTTCAGTTAATGAGCATTTAAATCTGATAGGTAGGATAAGGAATATTACTGTACAATGAGTTAATTTTTCATGTCCTGCAGCCTGGCTTTGCTTCCAGTGACGGCATGGAGATACTTGCTCAGTAATAAGAAAATAATGGCGTCCCGCGGCCCGCTTAAACCCGCACCACTTTTCTTTTTTCTTTCCTTCTCATCCCTGTGATAATGAAGTTGGTGCTGCGTCAGTTGCATCCATCCTACTTTTTCTGCATGCTGTGTGACGGCGCAACTATGTATCAAAGCCAAAGGAAAGAATATGACACACAGCACGCTGTCAACATCATTACTTTTGCGAATGCGTCTGCGAATTCCTATATTATAGTCTGACAGAAGACAGTACCTTT
Organism: Haplochromis burtoni; assembly: GCF_018398535.1. Classification (NCBI taxonomy): domain Eukaryota; kingdom Metazoa; phylum Chordata; class Actinopteri; order Cichliformes; family Cichlidae; genus Haplochromis; species Haplochromis burtoni. The sequence continues at coordinate 1,453,209 of NW_024582443.1, forward strand.
GTTAGAGCAGAGTGTTATTCTGAAATGTTTGGGATCTGCCCGAGTCACATTAGTAGCCGTATTTTGACAGACGTTTGAAGATGTTTTGGGAGCACATGTGATATGAGAGAGAGTGTCCTGTAAAGGTAAGCTAACTGCGTGGACGTTGATTTTTGATGTTGGAGAGCCAGTGCTCTGTGTGTGCACTGCTTAGGGAAGACACAGCTTGTGTATTTCTGCAGTGTTTACTGTGGACACACTGCTCTGCAGAAATGTAATACAGCACTGGTCACTACTCCCCGTGCTCGATAAAGGAAATAAAATAAATAATAACCACATTGAGTTTTTTTAATGTCCACTGTCAGTGCAATTCTTAGATCAGGGGAGGGGGAACTCCAGGCCTCATTGGGCCGGTGTCCTGCAGCTTTTAGATGTGTCCTTGATCCAACACAGCTTATTTAAATGACTAAATAACCTCTTCAACAAGCCTTGAAGTTCTCCAGAGGCTTGGTAATGAACTAATCATTTGATTCAGGTGTGTTGACCCAGGGTGATATCTAAAACCTGCAGGACACTGGTTCTTGAGGCCTGGAGTTCCTCACACCTGATTTAGATAAATCCCATGGGATTTTTTTCCCCTCTATCTAGCTCTGATTCTGCCCCATAAAAGTTACAACATTAATCACAAAATCACAATGAGAAGAGCATATTTTAGTACTCCATAATCTAAAATGTATTAATTGATTCATTCTGATTTAAACTGCCTGTCCCTTAGCAATTCCTTAACTTAGCTGGAAGAGATATCAGTGTCTCTTAACCTATTAGACGATATAAATTATGAACGTAGTCAGTGTGACATCAACCACTGTTTTCTTCCATTGGCATCTTGTTTGCATGCACATTGGCCAATGCCTTGTGATTGCAGCTCGTTATAAATTAGTTTGTGGTTTCATACATCCCGTACCACTCAGATTGAATTTTTTTTTATTCAGTATGATCTAAAATGACTGACTGAGCCCATGACCTCAGCATGAAAGTGTTTGCAGAGGTCAATTCAGAAAGCCATTTATCCATAGACATCTATGGGACTGGAAGTCATTTTATAACCACAGCTATCGCCATCTGGTGGCCTTCAGGTAGAATGCAGGTTTAAGGCATTTCTGCATTTTCCAACCTCACAAGCTGCATCCACGCAGTCTGTGACCACACAGTCACAGATCAGATCAATCACAAAGGATTAGCAGATAATAATTATACTTCAAATTTTCACAGTTCTTCCGATGTATTGGTAATTGTATTTCAAGTCTGACTTAAAAGCAAGTTCAACAGAAATTGCCATTCTAACTCATGAAATAGCATAAAAATTTCCATGTTATGCAGGAGAGGTTTATTAAGTGTGTACCACCCGTCTCCCCCCTTTCTTCAAGGTAAGCAGTCTGAAATCTTAAGTACCTGTCCAACTTAACAAAATATGCCCTCACTTGAATCAGTGTTGCAGCTGTATTAGTTTTTCTTTTTTAAGAAGCCAATAAATGCATTACATTTAAAACATATGCGCCAAGTTGTTCTTAGCCACAAAGATGTACTGAACTCCATTAAATCATCTTTTATTCTGAGCATATTTTATGACCAAAAAGCAAACCCAACATAATGACTGAAGAGAGCTCACGTACATAACACAGTTCCTCTCGAAGGTTGTTGATTTTGTCCTAGATGAATGGTTCAGTAAATAGAGACTTTCTAACGTGATCCCACGCCACATTTTTTTTGACACAAATTCAAGTCAACACCTGTGGTTAGCCAGGATGACTGTAGAATTACAGAAACAGGGATTATAGCCATCTGCTATGAATGAATCAGATTGAAAACTTTCCTTTTTGCTAAAGCATGTAGTTAGGGCTGGACCAGGTGACCCTGAATCCTCCCTTAGTTATGCTGCAATAGACGTAGGCTGCCGGGGGATTCCCATGATGCATTGAGTTTTTCCTTTCCAGTCACCTTTCTCACTCACTATGTGTTAATAGACCTCTCTGCATTGAATCATATCTGTTATTAACCTCTGTCTCTCTTCCACAGCATGTCTTTATCCTGTCTTCCTTCTCTCACCCCAACCGGTCGCAGCAGATCGCCGCCCCTCCCTGAGCCTGGTTCTGCCGGAGGTTTCTTCCTGTTAAAAGGGAGTTTTTCCTTCCCACTGTTGCCAAAGTGCTTGCTCATAGGGGGTCATATGATTGTTGGGTTTTTCTCTGTATCTATGAAGCGCCTTGAGGCGACTTATGTTGTGATTTGGCGCTATATAAATAAAATTGAATTGAATTGAATTGAATTGAATTGAATGCATCTTATGTGTCAAACACAAGCTTGGGTGTTCAGGCAGTATCGGGCTGTCAGCCGTGTCCCTTGGGTCCACTTTCCTCTTTTCTTCCTCTTGTCTGCACTGTGTCACCCATTCGTGGCCCTCTGCATGTAACTCTATGCACGTCTGAATGTATGTGCGATGCGAGGCTGTGGTTTTTTTTTTTCTTTCACATCTTTCATGTGGGCCTGTCACACATCGTGTCGACTCTCCCACTCACACTCCTCCTCTTTCTCATACACAGAGGCACTCATACGCGCAACACACAATCAGGTCAGGGTCTTTGAACAGAACCCACAGGCAGGCTACTATCCAGGCTTCTCTGCTGTTTGAGCTGAGCTGTCTTAGTCATGTCTGCCTTTGAAGTAGATGCAGACAGTTGGATGGAGGAGCTGTGTGCTCCTATGGTTGAGGAGAAAGCTCAGGGAAACATCAGTGAGCCGAGGCTTGACATGGCCATGCGAGTATAGACACTGACACACACATATACAGTAAGTACAGGCACGCTGCATTGCAGGGACAGCAAAAAGAAGAAAAGAAAAAAAAACAACAACAACAATAACAAAACTCAATCCAACAGAGTAGAATAGACCCAAAGCTCTGAGTGTAAACAAAAAACTGCAAGAGCCAGAGATACTGACTGCTGCAGGTCTTGACCTTATCAGTTGAGGAAAGTCCAAAGGTGTAAGAAGAGCAGAGTCTCCATTAGGTTCAGTCAGTTGAAGCCCACTACAACTGGCTTTGCGCAAAAAGAGCCTGAAGGTTGAAATGAGTAACAGTGAAGCGAGTAAAGTATTTTCAGGTGACTGCGAACGGGGGATGAGGGGGAAGGCGCTTGAGGGCTAAAGGAGCAGAAGTGGGAGGAGAGGGATAAATACTTCAGAAAGAAACAGAGCGAGCTGCCACAAGGGGAGGTGACTCAGGGGTCAGCTGTGGGTGTGAACAAATCCCAGTGCACAATTAAGTCTTCAGAAGAAGCGACGGTGTCTTCGAAAAAGTATGCCCCATGAGCGCGCGCACACGAACACACGCACCCTCAAAATAATCTAAACTACTAACAGATGTTTGGTGATTTGTTTTCTCTCACCTTTTGTTGTCTCTGGTGTGAAGCCGGGCAGCACTGTCCAGCAAGAATACTAATTTTATTCCTAAAAACATCTCTCAGCAGTCCTTGATATCCACAACAAAAAGGCAAACCATCTGCTGTTTTGTTTTTGTCTACAGCACTAAATCAGCACTCTACTCCGTCCTTAATAGCAGCTAAATAGAGCAATGCAATGTGAGGCAAGACTGACTTTTGTGTGTCAGTTTGAAATAATGTAGACAATAGTTGCTGGCACCACTGTCTACTGCCAAGCAACTCTAAAGTTTGTTGTTATTACTGTATTTTATTTTAATAACGACTGAAGATCTCACTTTAACCTCTTACAAAAACTCTGCGTTATTGTTATGGAATAAGATCCATTTCATACACGCTCCCCCATTTTCAGAAGCGCGAACTCTATTGGACAAATTAAGATAATGTTAGATAGAAGTTTTGTTTTATATTGGGGTATATTTATACTGCCTGAAGTCTAGAATGAATCCATGCACATCACTAGATGTTGTGTTTCCTCCCCTGAGATGCTCTGCCAGGCCTTTGCTGCAGCCACCTTCACTTGCTGCTTCTTTGTGGGTCTCACTGCCTTCAGTTTTATCTTCAGGAACTGAAAACATGCTCTACTGGGTCAAAATGAGGAAAGGTGACTCACCAGCTGCTTTAGAATATCCCATTTCTTTGCCTTGAGAAACTTGGGTTGTTTTTGCAGCAAGCTTTGCATAATTATTCATTTGCACTGTTAATTGCTGTCCGGTTAGTTTTGCAGCATTTGGCTGGACCTGATAGGGAGCACAGCCCTGTCCACTTCAGACAGTGTTAATATGATGTTAAAGATTTGGCAGTTATATATTTGTTTTTCACACTGTTAACATTGTTATTAACAAATATATAAAATAAGTATATATAAGTATACTGTTTCCAAAGAGACAATAGGGTACATCACTGGCACAAGCTCATCTAGGCTGGAATAGCTGCATGATAAAGTAGATAATAACATTGTTGCATAATCTGGTCATTTAAAGGTTTCATAACATCCTGTAACAATGCTGCTGCCCAAAATCATTCTATAATTCTGAATTCAAATTATGACCCGGGGAAACAAAAGCGTATTATTTTTTAATTGATTGAGTCACCATTTTTGACCTCCTTCTATGATTTACAATCACCTCTGTCTCCAAGCCTGGATGTTTGACTGTGACCAGCTAATGTTGTCTGTATTCATGCTACTAAAAGGAAGAAACATCGATTTTGGTGACCCTAAGACCTTCTCTCAAGTGGTATCATACCAAAAACCTTTTGTTGTCATCTTCTGACCCCTTGCTCATTCTACTACATCATTTGCTGATAGAAAAAGTGAACACTTTCTTATATTCTGCCGCGAGAAGATTCATGCAACCATCATCATGAAACTTGCACAAAAAAAAGAATTACCGTAATTGTCGGGCTATAAGCCGCTACTTTTTGCACAAGCTTTGAACCCTGCGGCTTTTAGTCAGGTGCGGCTTTTCTATGGATTGCCCAGCTGTCAAAGAGTTGTGTGTTTCCTCTGTTTGTGAAGTCTTGTTTTATGTATGAGCTGCTGGGAAGGGTAGCAAGTATTTAAATGCAGCATCATCAACACTCCAATAGTGTAGAATTTAAAAATTTATTAGGTTTTATTAAAATACCGTATTTCCCGGACTACAAAGCGCACCTGAATATTAGCCGCACAAGCTAAAATCAGGGGAAAATCCTGTTTTGTACATACATTAGCCGCACCTGACCAAAAGCCGCAGGTGTTTCAATGTTGACTTATCATATGTAAGAGAATATGCACAAAGGGAATTGTCAGGAAAGAGATGGCTGTTTGGAGACACACCCTTTTATTAATATTTTGAAAAACAAGTTATGGGTACATATTTGCATAACTTTTTAGGTATATGTACAAGTAGCGGTAATTACAAGTACGAAACATGTACTGTGCTTCATAAATGAGTAACAAATGTAGTACATAACAATAACCTACAGCACACCAGAAAAATAGATTCGGACTACCTTTTAGGCTCAGGTGCAGTGACACAGCTTTAACAAGAAGAAAAGTCAGTCATTCACCACCATCTTTCTCTTCTTCCTGCGCACTAAAACCACCAAAGTCCTCTTCTCCAGTGTCGGATACAAACAGGCTCAGGATGGCTTCGTCATCCACTCTCCGCTTCTTTCCTTCGTTGTCACTTTCAAAACCAAAGAAATCCTCGTTGTCAGTGTCAGAGTCGAACACCCTCAGAAGGGCCGTGGCGGTGTCCTCCTCTCCATCATGCAGCAGTCCAGCCCTTCGAAATCCGTTGGTGATCGTGGATGTTTTCACACTTTTCCACGCTGTCAGAATCCACCGGTGGAGTTGAGCATAACTTGCTTTTCGCAAGTTTATCGCCGCTCATCATCCACGCCTCCCGCTGAACGTGGCTACTTTGAAGTTTGTTTTTCGCGCTACTTTGTACGCCACTACGTTGCCTGTGACCAACATACCACTCTTGAACCCCGATCCTTCCGCCAGGCAACGTAGTGCCGTACAACAGCAGAACAAACAAAACAAATCGTCTTACGATATGACAAAAATCATGGAC
>NW_024582443.1:1459965-1461542 GCF_018398535.1 Haplochromis burtoni
AGTTCCTGTAGTTTTTATCTCCATTTCTATTTGTACTAGCTCTTTTTCTCTCTACTGAAGTAGGGCTGCACTTTTCCTTTTTTTCCCCCCTCGAAGACCACTGAACAGAAAATAGCCTTTTGAGGCCATACGTGAGAGGGGACACCATTAGAGAGGCTGATAATTGCACACCACTCTAGTTCTTGTACAGCATGTGGTCTTGGAAAAGCACTGCTAAAAACCTTAATAGGACTGGATGACAGAGTGGCTTAGTATGGAAAGCTCAGGAGGAAAAAAAAAAGTTTATGAAGATGTGTTTTCATATTTAACTTAAGAGTACGCGAGAAGTGAAGTAGGCTCGATTGGAAGTTTGTGGGCCATAAATTTGTCCTACATACGAAAAAAAGAGAATGCACTTTACACACAACTCAGCGAGACGTCCAAGTGATCCAACATATCTTGTAAATTAGGATCTTTCTCATACAGGTTCCTCTATGCATGCTTGAAACAGGAAGAAAAAGTACAAATTTTTCAGCCATTTCATACAAATACACACAAACAACTGTTGTTACACAGTCTGAAGGGTTTTGAAATAGTCTTCAAATTGCATTGATGCATTCATTTTTGTGGATGTGAATTATAGTACTTCCAATTTTCTGTAGCAACAAAGAATAGGAAGTGATTGCAGTAGGGTATCTCTCTCATCATTTACTTGAGAGGCAACTTTTTTTGTTGATGGTCACAATAACTTAGATAGATTTTCACTTGCCTTCAGAGTAAGTTCAGGCAAGAAAACTACTTGATTATGGTTAGAAATTGTGATTTTTGGATAAAATAATAAGATCACCACTTGATTAAACACTCTTGTTGTGCTCAGTCATGTTGCATGGTGCAAAAAACAGCACCTTATATACAAAGAAGCAGAACTTTTGATTCTCATCCATGACTCTGGGTATAATACAGTAGAATAAGTACTACTAAGTGCTTATTCTACAGTATTGTAGTAATAGTAATGAAATTAACATGTCTCTTAAAATCTATATTGTGTCTTTTTTTTTTTCTATTGTGCTTTTGAACTTATGTATATGTTACGCGCGAACTACAACCTGAATCTGAAAAAGTTGGGACATTCTTTCATTTTGAACAAGTGAAAACGAAAAGACTTTCAAATCACATGAGAAAATATTTTATTCACTGCTGAACATAAATAATATAAAGAATATTCAAACCTGGAAATTTTACACCTTCATCCACCAAATAAGCTCATATCAAATTTGATGCCTGATACAGGTCCCAAAAAAGTTGGCACAGGGGCAACAAATGGCTGAAAAAGAAAGAATGTTAAAATAAATATTTAGCTGGGAGAACATCTAGCTGGCAATTAAGTTTATTGATATCAGGTCTGTAACATGATGAGCTATAAAAGAGATGTCTCCAACACTCCTCTCTTTACCGGCTTCAGTTAGTTCAGAATGCAGCTGCGCGTCTCTTAACAGGTACTAGAATCTATGAACATATCACTCCAATTTTAGCCAACTTACATTGGCTCCCTGTTAAATATTGTATAGATTTTAAAATTCTTTTGTTCACTTTTAAAA
>NW_024582443.1:1462623-1493789 GCF_018398535.1 Haplochromis burtoni
AAAAAATGAGTAGAGGCTCTCCAATCTGTGAAAGAGTGCGTAAAAAGATGGACTACTTCAAAAACAATGTTCCTCAATGTTGAATTGCAACTCTCATCATCTACAGTGCATACCATTATCAAAAGATTCTGAGAAACTCGACATGTCTCTGTGCGTAAGGGACAAGGCTGAAGACCTTTGTTGGATGCTCGTGTCTCAGACAAAATTGCATCACTCATCGGCATGATTGTCACTGACATTACTAAATGGGCCCAGGAATACTTCCAGAAACCACTGTCGGTTAACACAGTATGGTATGGGCAGCTTGCATGTTATGGAAGGAGCTATGAAAGGTGAAAGGTATAATAAGACTTTATTTATAAAACCTTATCGCTCCCTGACTGATAATGTTTATTTCAGGGAAGGGCTTGAATACTTCAGCAGGACAATGCAAAACCACATAAGCAGCTATTACCACAGCGGGGCTCCATTGAAGAAGAGTCCAGCAGCTGAATTGGCCTGCCTGCAGTCCAGATCTTCCACCTATAGAGAACATTTTACAACATGAACTCTTCAACACCTGGAAACCTATATCAGACAAGAATCGGCCCGAATTCCAACACCAAACCTTCAGAAACTGATACCTTGATGCCCAGATGTCTTCAAACTGTTATGAAATGTTCTGTTGTGAATAAACTATTGGCTACAAATTGCATTGGTATTTTATGATATTTAATGAGTGGACATAAATCGAAAGTCTTCAAAGTAAGCTCTTGTCATTATAACCCATATTAAGATGATATAAATGTGGTATTCAGTGTTCTGTTTAGTATTTTATAAGATTTTCTGATGCTCCTCTGCTCACACATTTAACATGGCATACTGTGAGGCCATTAGTAAGAGGAAATAATTAGCTCATTTCCATCCGTCTGTATAATAATGGGGCTCATTTGGTAGACTCAGATTAAGAACTCAGGGGAATACATCTCATTCTAAACAAACGAGCAATAGCCCCTTTAACTAAAAAACACAACTAGCAATATCATGTGCTGCTATGAAGTGAGGCTCATGTTTGAAAGACTGCAGACTGTACAAGGCTGCCAAGATCCTGAATGCACGTTTACCCCACTGTTAAGTTCATTTTCAAAATTTCCTTTTATATATTCTTAATCTCCCTTCACTGCAAGCTGTTATGTCCCCAGTTTGAGTCCACTGTCCTTATTTCCAATCAGCTTTTTCGTCCCCCAGCTCAATTTGTAAGTTTGCTCACAAAGAATTGAACAGTCTCTAATTTTATGCTAGTTTCATTTTAATGAGGACAGAAGGCACATGAGAAAGCCCATGTTCAACCAAAATTGAGCTTTTTGGTGTCAACCAAACCTGACTTGTTTGGAGGAAAAGAAATGCAGAGTATGAACCAAAGAAGACCATTCCCACTGTAAGCAAGGAGCTTTGAGCTATTTTTCCTGCTAAGGTTACAGGACGACTTCACTGCATTGAGGAGCCAATAAACGGGGCTATGTACCGCAAAATCTCTGATGAGAACATCCTTACCTCAGCCAGAACACTGAAGATGAGTTATGGATGGGTCTTTCAACATTACAATGACCCAAAACGATACCCACCAAGGCAAAAAAAAAAAGAAAAAGAATGGCTAAAGAAGAAGCACATTAAGTTTACGGAGCGGCCTAGCCAGTCTCCAGACCTCAGTCACTATACAGTAGAAAGAGCTGAAGGTTTGTCTGTTACAATAGAACTACTTCTTCAGAGGGGGATCAAATAATATATATATATATATATATATATTAGTGAGTATATACAATAACCATGTGTATATAATATATATATATATATATATTAATATATATATATATATATTAGTGAGTATATACAATAACCATGTGTTATGGACAGGAGTTTTAAATATTTCACTTTTATTTCAGACAAACCTTGTTTTGTTCCTCAGGTTGGAATGCCAGATGGCTTTAAACATTAGAATACCCAGGACCCAGGAGCACTAGCTGCTTTTAAAAAACCTTTTAGACACCCCAGTTAGAGCTGGGCCACATTCAAAAAGCTTTGTTGTAAACAAAATATGGTGCCATGGTCGAGTTCATCCAGCACTGACCCGCAATCAACAAGATGCATATTGTTTTCTCGACAGCCTGGTCTTTTGCCCAAACTGCGACAAGCACGGCTCTACTTGAAGCTTTGTGAGAGTCTCGAGAGTTACACTTAACTTTTAATTTCAAGGTTTTATGTACAAAATCGCCAACTACTTACTCAACCAACACAGTTGCTCATCCTTTGCACATATTTTCAAGCTGAGACTGTTTGAATAGTAAAGTGCGCAGGTTCCACAGGTGAAAAAAGTGGTTTTCATAGAAATTATACCCTGCTTCCATGCATATATTTTGGAAATTTAGAAAGCAAATGTTAAATGTTACATGTTAAATAAATATCACCAATACTCCCAACAGTAGTCTTTACACTACAAATCCGTGTCTTAAACAAGCAACTTTAAGTATTTAACAGCCATGGTTTCGGTGCACTCGTTGCTTTCAGCAATTATACAAAATAGGTGGAAAGGGCCAAGGAATTTTCCATGACCAGCACAGAACGGTGAGCCATGAATGCTACCGAGGTGAAGTGGCACAACGTTCTCAACTCCACACTTGTCTGTGTGTGACTGTGAGACAGAGGAGGAGCGGCAGACATACCGACAGAGTAAAAGTGCTCCCCATGCTACAGTAGCTCTTGTCAGCACGCTTTCCTTCTCTCCGAACATGCGGAGGCACACGCACTCCACTTCCTGCGCTGCGCCTCCCCTCCGCCTTTCTCCTCTCACTTTGCCTGGCACCATTACCTCACTGCAGATCCCAGCTCCTACACACTGCATGCATTGCATCTGTGATTTAAGAGGCTGAATCTGGATGGCATGGGTAGTGGGGAAAAAAAGTCCCGTGCCAAGCAGAAGCAGTGTCACTTTCCCAGTTTCCCACTGAAGAAAGTAGAAGTCAGCTAGGTGATCATCTGCGAGGAGTTCATATCACTGCACCATAGCCTGATGTCTCTCCAGTCCGCTGCCTCACTCGTTTCATTTCCTCTGTCTCCCTCTCTCATTTCCTTTTCTCTCTCTCTCTCTCACAGGCTCTTTCCTCTTATTCCCCGTTTGCAGAGGCATTAACCAGACCATTAATGTGACGGCAATCTACATATGAAATGTAATTTGCTAGAAATTAATTTCTATCCTCCATCTGTACATTTGCTCTCATCCTTAATTTGTTTTCGAGGAACAATTCCATTGGTCACCATCTGGGCATTTGGAAAAAGGAACAGAGATGTATTCGTTTAATGTTAATAGCATATGTGATTGGCTCTGTGTGAAAATAAACCGAAGAAGGGAAAGAATGGAATAAATAAAACCATGTTGAAGGAACGCAGATGTCATATCAAACATTTAAAGAGGGGTGAATGGAAGCGTCCCATTAATGGCACAAACAGCACTTCAAACCAGGAAGTCCGTCACAACAGATGTGCAACATAATATTGGGTTTAGGAAAATCATTCTGGGGGTGATGGGGAAGGCTGCGAACTCATACTGCACTGGGCCCACTTTAAAATCATCACAGTTGTTGCCTGCACCAATGGCTCCCCTCCGTTACAGGCTGGTGTTTACCAGTTTGCCGCGCCAGCCCTGCAAATGAGAAAACATTCTCTGCTGTCCTACTATTGTGGCCCTGGCAGTAAAAGTTTGGAGGCAAGAGGACACATGGGGATGGAAGAGCAGAGGAGCCACAGAGCAGCAGCACATGCCTTTGGCTTGTATCGTTCAAGCCCCAATTAAAGAATTTCAATCAGCAGCTATGCAGCCTTTGGGGCCCGGGTGGAGCCAAGTCGGTCTGGGGGACGAGACTTTGGAAAGAAGCAAGTATGACCAGTACCGAGGGCTGCATACCAATAAGAATAGTAAGAAAGTGAAAAAAGATGGCAAAATGAGTTGTATTGTGAAGTTTGGTTGTTGTTACTCGATTCTCTTGCTTAAATGTAGCTACTTTTATAGAAAAGTGCTCTTTTAGCAAACAAACCCTGATGACTTGCTGAACCATACAGGCCACAACAAGGTGATAGATGCGGCGACAGCACTAGGAATTCACTTTCACGTGATTCTTGATTTTAAAAAATGTAGCGCAGATGGATTTTCTCTATTCCAGGTCTTTATATTTGACAGTGATGTAGTGCAATTACTTTAGCAATCAGAAACGTAATGCAAATGCAGCCCACTGGGTTTTATAGTTTGAGTTGATGCAGAGGTTGGACTTAATTGAAGCAATAAGAGTAGTTATGAAAATGAAAAAGGCACTCACAAAAAGCACTTGAACCAAACTGTAGTTCGGAACAGCGCAATTTACTGACTACTGGTGAATCTTTTCTTATTTAATAAAAAAGAAGAAGAATTCTTCCTAGCAGGAATGTTTTTGGACACATTTATATATAATGAATAGCAAAACAAATACTTATTAAGGTTAGGGGGACGAAAATCTCTTGATAAATCATGGTTTAAGTTGCACTACAGTAGGGATGTCACAATACCAGCAGTTTAGTAGGTGGTAGCAATCCCAGCAGCATTACACAATTCTTGACACAGTTTGATACCAAAACAAAATGATTGTGTGATCTCGCTAAACATAAACTCCTTTATTCAGATTTATTCTAAATCACTGACATGCTGATGGCAGACTGTTGATTTAAAATGTTAACATTATATTTCTTTGATAAGACACTGAGCAGCCTAACTTTACTATGAAATATAATGCTAGTTACATTATGTCAGCTGAAGTATTTAAATATCATTATCCACGGTTAATTTTACAGCAGCAATGTCAGCTGTATATACCCTGTATTTCAGAATAACACAAGACGAACAGAAGTTTGGATGTTGAATTGAAACTCATTCACCATTAACTCCGTTAACAGATTGGGATGCTGTTTTTTTAGGTGCTTCGCTAAACTGGACGCATTTCCTGCTCTTGGTCTGAAAAACACAAGTACAGTGGTCCCTCGTTTTCCGTTCTAAAAATAACCCGGGATAAGTGAAATCCTGTATTGTTTTTACAATTATTATTTTAAGGCTGTAAAACCCCTCACTACACACTTTGTATACTTTTCTCAGTCAGGCATGAACATTTTCACCCTTTCCTCTCTGGTTTAAACACCCTCAAAGTTCAAACCTTCGTAGAAAAATAAGTCCAGTATTATAGAATGAAACCAACAATCAAACCCTGTTTTCAGGTCCAGAACATGGGAATAGAGCAGCTGCAAGAGAATTCAACATTAATGAATCAAGAAGTGGAAGAAGCAAGAAGAATGAGTTGAGTCAAGTTTGACTTATCTGACTGTTTTGTTTCACTTAATGCGCCTTATGGTCTGAAAAATACAGTAACTTCTACCTTAATTTGACAAGTTGAACGCATTCTGTACTGGACAGAAGTATAGAAAGATAATGTAAGCATAATTATGGTGAGATCCCTACAATTCAGTAAAATTGACTCTATGTTAGAAGCCAAACTTGTTTTTGATTTCTACACTATCATTAATATGGTTGTTATTTATGGACTTCACAAACCAAGCGTCAGTATGTGGTAACTAGGGGTTGCTTTTTGGAAATACTTTTTGCGTTTTTACCTACTGCTAGTAAATTATTTACAAGTCAAGCAGCCCTCAGTAAAGTAGAATGCCACAAACTGCAGTTCCTGGAGTTACCACATGAGGCTGACTTCAAAAATGTGGAATTTATTACCGTTAAAAAAATCTTTAAAGTCTCATACAAGAACTGATTGGTCTCTATTGACGGTTTAACTCAATTATAACCATTGCACCACTAGCCTTTCAATGTATTTTAAACTCGGGTTTAAATACAGCTACTTTTGGCTCCAAAGACCAATATGTCATTTTCATGAGTCTGACACTGAGGCTTCATAAAGCAGAATCCAAGAGGTAACATCGCTGTTGCTATTAAAGAGGCATGCCATTAGGTATGACATTACATGACTACTCTCTAGAAGATAGAATGAACTGTCAGAATAGTTCCCCTTAAGGCCACATGCATTAAGGCTTCTCAAATGAAGTGGGAATGAGAAAAAGCAGAGCGCTGTCTAGTAAACAGTACTAACATTTAACAACTACAAGAACCTAAAGCAAAATTTAAAATGTTTAGTTGGATGTTTTCTGCACATAAACAGAGGTGAATTAATGTTCAAAAAGAAAGAAAAGAAAGGAAAAAATAATCAACTTGGACTAGACAGGTTAATGTTGGTTTGGGGTGTATTTTTGCTTAAGGGTCCAGGCTCTAGATACAGTACAATGGCAAAAATTAAAATATTGTTTGCATTTCACCTGCTCTCTTATTTATAACTTTGCCTATTTCTTTCTGTACACACTGCATCAGCTCGCTCCTCCACAATGTACAAATTTGCATCCCCCTTGGCCTCCTGGGAGCTGCGTTTGGAAAGGCCCACAGGGAAAAGTGCGGAAGAGTGAAAGTGCAGCAGAAAAAGGTAGGTAGACGTGTAGGGGGAGGGTACTGGTGAAGCACACATGCTCACGTGCACCTGCGGTGTTTGATGAATGATGAGGATAATGACTGATGATATCTGGGAGGCCTGGGGGAGAACACCTGAGTGGTTCTGTCAAACACACACACAGAAACAGAGACACACTCGCGCACATCTAGTCAGCCCTGTGGCTTTAGACAGGGTCGCTGTTGATAAAACAGTGTAAAGTGTTAGATGGACCTTATCACAGCATTGGCCTTGTTTATCAAGGGAAATAGCTCAACAATTACATTTCCAGGTGTTGATATTTCTGCATATTTGCATTCACTTTTTGGTCTATGCATCTGCTGGCATTTTGAAAACAAGGCCACCAGGAGAGCATGTTTAAAGGTTTGCCTCTTAGTCAGCTGTGGTTCCTGCTATTATAAGGCCGTTTATTTGCTGACTTGGAACTGAAAATATCTTGTTTTTCTTTTTTTTGCAATATCACAAACAATCTAGTAAAGCCGAATAAACATTGGTTAGGTAAGACGAATTCAAAGGGTATCTGGGTAACTGGTTATTCCAAGGATAAGTATCCATCCTTATTTAAAAAACAAAAACGTGAAGTGTAATTTCATCCCTGACCTTTATCTGACAGTAACATGCAGTCCCAACTAAACATTGCAGTTTTAAATTAAGTTCGACATTGAGTCATGAAAATCGACAAAATGATGTGAAATGCTCTTGAAAAACTTTGAATGTGTAAAATCTTCAGGCGGGCGGATTGAAGTAATGTGGTTTATACAGAAGAGCCAATATTCCACAAGAATCAAGAATATTGTGTCATCTTGGTTCACAGCTAACAATCACTTTAAGAATTTATTCATAAGGATCTTTAAGATGTGACCCACACTGAGACAAACACCCTGTAATAAAGTCTACCTTACTGCAGCCATGCTATATAAATGCATACATAATTAAATAAGATGTGTTATATAAGCCATAAATGGTATCAGTGCTGCTTAGAATCTTACTGTGTGTGTGTGTGTGTGTGTGTGTGTGTGTGTGTGTGTGTGCTGGAGCTAAAATACTGGTTTTTGTGCACAGCTTGGCAAAGAGAAGAAACCAGATGTCTTATGATTTCATGCACAGAGCGAAAACATTAATGCAGTTTTAAATGCTAAACGCTGACCAGAGAGTTATGTGAGTGCGAGTTATTCAAATGAGTGTCACGTTTGCCTACATGTGGCAGGAAGACTGCAGTGTAAATGGCTTTCAGAGTGGCTTAAAGCCTGTTTAATATTAAGAGCTCATCAGATGACCAGTTTTAAGTTTGCCTGAACTGCTTCAGCCTTAAAGCCCTGGTGGGTAAAGGCATTTGTTCCTACTGTGCCTCTTCACCACAGTCACACTCTTTTTCTCTGCAGCACCACAGAAACAGAGCAAAATTTCTCATAGACATGGTATCTCGATGTTATATTTCAGTCAAACTACTCGGGATTGGCATCTAGGTCCCGAGCACATCGCTGCACACAAATGCGATGCACATAAATATTGGGAAATGATGGGTGAACGTTCTCTGGGAGCCTACAGGTGGACGCTGAGATGGTGATGGGGTAAAACAGCAAAAACGGGATGCTGGGCAGATTCTGCTCTGATGTGACAGAGGGAGAGATGGAGAAATGCTGCAGCTTGAATAGACTACAAAAGTGAAAGGGTGTCTTTGGTATATGGCACAAAAACAGCTTAAATGCTGCTTCTGTTTATTACATGGTTTCTTAAACACTACAAGCCAAGTCCAGTTAAACAAAGTCTCAGTTGACTTCCCCATTGCTTTTTAACACCTTTCTGTTTCTATTTCTATAACTATTATTAACTGTATTTGGGCTAAGAGTACAATAAAACTCCACAAATATCTCTAATATGCAGAATGTTTTTTCATGGTTATATGATTTCAGCCAAGTTTGAAAGGCTGTAGTGTGATTAAATGGAAGTAAATTGTTATTCTCAGATAATAAAGAAATTAAACATCCCAGAAGCGGGTGGGTTATAATAACAATAACCTTAAAAATCACAGATTGGAGGCAATAAAGAAAAATACCAATCTTGATTTCCTGGGGTTTCATGCATTTAAAGCACATGCTTATGCCACCCCTGACCCAACGCGGCGCCATCATTACAATCAGCATAATCCCATGTCTCATTTGACTGCAAGCCATGCACCAGAGACAATTAATTCCAGTTAGTGTAAACTATGTTTCATGCATGCATCTGAATAGACGCGCGCGCAGGATGTGAGAACATTTGCATGGGATTTTTACTCATTATCTGCTTGCCTCTGTAGTTAAATTACATCAGCATATGAGTTCCCTCGCATTTGCATTTTTTGATTGTATCCTCAGGAGGAACAAGAAAAAAAAACAAAAACACCTTTGATTTAGTTTCTATTATAATTTGCTGCACTAAACAATTTATTTATTTGCTTCTCTTCCAGCCACTCTATACATTAAAGCACTGTCATACCTTCACACATTGATTTACGTGATCAAACACTTTTGTTTAATTAAGAAGGAATTCTGCTGTTTCAACAGCATTATTCTGACATTTAACCTAATGTGTAATTCTTGCTCTCCCACCAAGCAGCGATGGATTCAACTAGACTAATTGCAAAAAAGGGTGCATCGTATTTTAATGGTATTTTACCGAAGAAATCTTTGACCTTTAGTTAATCAGCTTGATTAATTGATATCATTGATTTTATTGCAGCATTTTCCAGAAAACAAAAGAGTGTTTCTTGTCAACAAAGTCTATTTTACAGTCAGGAAAGCAGCTTAATGGCATATAGGGAAACAGCACACTTATGGCACCTTTGTCTCCAACAATTATATTCATATCTCTCTGTAGTTTTTAATATTATTCAGGAAAAGTGGTTTATTTAAGTGAAGGTTAAAAAAAATAGTCCTGATGCCTGAATCAATGCAAAAAAGGCAAAAATTCATCTTGCCTTTAAAGTAATGTGTTCTCTTTCAAGCGAGCCAGTTACACTGAGCACATTATATAACTTTATAATCCTATACAGAAACCTAACGACGTGCGGGACAACATTTTTAATGCCCTGACCCATTATGAGAGCAAATCTGCAAAAATATGCCTTAATAAATCACCCGATGTGAACCACAACCCCTGCTGCCAGAACCTTTAGCTGTGACATTTTTAGTCTTCAGTTCCATTATATCCACTTATCTCCAATTGCTTTTATAACTGTGTATTAAAGTAAATACACCTTGAAATTCTATGCAGCACACTGAGTTTCTTGAGGTAAGGTTCTCTCCCGTTTCTCACAATACAAGACAAGGAGGGCCATTTTTAGTTAGCCTACACGACCCCTAATTATGTTTAACTGCAACAGCTGAACACAAGCGCGATCGCTGCAAATTAATTTCCGCTGTCATGCGACCTGCTCGTCTCCTACCTAACACTTATAGCAGAGACCGTCAGCAGTCACGACTCTTTTGAAGTGGTTTGTTAGGAAGTTTGAAAAGTGGACCAGTTCAGAGTGTATTTTAGGCATCACAGGAGTCACAGGGATTATCATAGGAGTATTATACTGCAGGAATATTTAAGAAATACAGTGAGAGTAGCTACTTCTGCGCTACAGATCACACACATAGTGAAATATGACAGCGAATGCAATGGCTGGCTGTCTTAGCCTAATAGTAACAGAGATTTGTGATAGATGTTGGCTCATAGTCCAGCAATGCACGTTATTCTATTTGAGTGACAGTGACAGAAGAGAAGGGATAGTAGTAATGCAGACAATATCTTTTATACTTTAATATATTTTGGGAGAGGGGCTTTTTTTAAGCCTTTTTTGCAATAGGACAATGGAGAGAAGACAAGAAAGCTGGGAGATACACCAGGAAAGACACGCAGTGAATGGCCTCAGGCCAGCCTCTGCATTAGCCTTACAGCATATGGATCACTTGCTCCACACAGTGAACTAAATTACCAACCAAGACGGTGTTACTCTAGTTTGGTTTTTTATAACTTATTTGGAAATCTAACTTCTGAAATGGTTTTAGTGCCATTTGGAAACATATTGTTTATCCAAGTTTTGGATTCTTAGAGAATATATTGGAGTTGGTGTTTCTGTTTGGGTTTTATTCAAATGTTCAACATTGTGAAATTCTGCATGTCTGGTTTGATCTCTTTAATAGCCAAATAGTGAGCCTGACTTCTTATATCATTTAGTCTTGGGTTTTGTTAATATCTTCACTGTTATCCTAGTATGTCGGGCTAGTTTTATTCTATTATTTAAGCTCTAGTTACTGTCCAGCATTGTGGCGTTTTAAATGCATGCTTGGATGATTTTCTCTTCCAGCAATAATTCTGGATTTTAATTTGTATTTAGCATCACTTCTTACTAGGACTGGCCAGTACACCGGTTCTCTACCTGTGTCTGGTGCAGTGTTGGGACTAACGCGTTATTAAGTAACAGCTGCCTCTTCTTCTGTCATTCTCTCCCCCTCCCTCTCCTGTTTCTACTTCAATCATGAAACTGATCAATGATCAGCTGATCGGCTTTCCTCTTTTGTTTGTTTATCGCCCACTTTGCGCTAAACGACAGCAGCATGTTTAAGCTTGATCATCTGTTGTTAGAATTTATTTAATATTACTTTCAAGTATCAGCTGATGTTGGCTGGAGCCACAGCTGTAAACCTGCTGGTCATGATATGGTTTGGTTATCTGGTGAGAGGGAAACATGAAGATGAAACCAGGAGATGTCCTTACTGAATCATCAGAGCTGAACTGGTGATGGAGAAACAGGTTTATCTTTTAGGTGACATGAATGAGTTGAAGGGAAGTTATGAACTGTTTCTGAGAGACAAATAACACCAGGATCCTTTTCTATGTAGCTGACAGCTGGTAACTGTGCAGGGGCGGATCTAGCAAAGCTTTGCCAGGGGGCCAGGTAGGGCATTAACAGGGAAAGGGGGGCACAAAGAAATACTTTTCTTTCTTATTCTCATTTAAAATGTCTCGCTTTTAAAAAAATATTATCTGAATCTTACAACAAACGATTGATAGATTGATGCATATATACCATCAAAACTGTGTACATCACTGTCACAACAGCATTTGTTTTCATTCAAAGGCTTTATGATTTTTCCTATAATGGCGGGCCGGTCAGTCAAAACGCCCGGGCCGATTTTTATCTTTTTTTATCTTTTCCTTTCTATTGGTAGGTGGCACAGTGCACTTGTGGCAAGTAAGCAAGCTAGAAGACTGGCAAAGTTATGGAAGAAACACATTAACAAGAGAATTCTGAGTAAAACCAAAGTTACTTTCCCTAGTAACTAGTTACTTTGAAAGTAACGAGTAACTTGAAGTAACCGAGTTACTTTTGATAGAAGTAACTAATAATGTAACTAAGTTACTAATTTAAAGTAACTTACCCAACACTGGTCTGGTGTGCACAAATTAACCAAAACATGTACATGAATTAACAAAAATACATGCACAATGTCATCAAAACGTAAAAACCGAAACTCTCATTCTAGATGTGTTAAATAATAACTGTCTCAGTAAGGTGTGTTTGACAGGTTATTATTTTAATGTTAATCCAGTTGTTACCCTCAAGTCATATTCTTTTTAATGTTGGGAATTTTTTCACACTATCCATTTCAGGGTGACGAATGGGCTGAAGCCTATCCCAGCAATCAAGGCTGCCAAGCTATTATGTGGCTAATACAGAGACAGACAGTCATCATTAACCTAATAAGCCTACTCTTTGGACTGTGGGAGGACTACCCACACAGGTGGGGGGAAACATGCAAATTCCACACAGAAGAGTGCCAATCACTGTTCACCACCCAAAAAGTGCTCTTCTGAAAATAGTCATGTTAAAAGACTGGACTTTTTTTTCACTCATGCTCACAGCAAAGTAAAACTTTGCCTCCAGCCTGGAGAACTATTGATCAAGACACCTTTCAAAATGACTAGAAAGTCTGGCTCCTTCAAAGTAAAATATAGAGAAAGGAGTGGATGGCTCAGGACTTTTACACAATTCTGCATTAACAAAAACACAATTGCATCAGATTATATGCCCTTTTGTTTTACTGCATACAACATGTGTAGTTTTATTTCTCTTATATAGATTTTGTCATCTTCCATCTATCTACACCTAGTGGCTAACAGGAAGTACAGCAAAAACAAAAAAAAACCCACTAAGCGTTCTGCTGTCACTTCTGAGTCTGCAGTTACTGAACTGTATCTGGACTTTTGGGTCTTGGTTGTTGTTATCTGTAAAGCCACATGTTGTGAACTCAGCATTACCATTATCGGGGGGGGGGGAAAGAAAACAGCCTAGCCAAGCTGTCACTGGACAATTAGAAATATGGCACTGAAAACAATGAATAATCAATAGTCACAGCATTATTGCTGCTCCAGGTTTACTTGAGGTTGGAAAACAAAATGAATTGGAGACGCTTACACTGAACAGCCACCGACTTCACGTCCTGAAAATAATGTAAATAATAGAAGCCCAAGTAACCACGTTAAAACCTCAAGTGAGTAAACCTTGAGATGCTATTATCTGCTGGGTGTTCAGGTGAGATTGCTTTATCTCAATTTGTCAGGTCAGAATTCTTACAAATCCTGAATTAAATTCTCTGTCTGTGCGGCGTGATACTGACTTTATTTTTGTAAAGCAACTTTTATCATGATAGACACCCAGCTCGAGCTCCAGGGTGAGTAGCGGTGGGGGGGGGTGTCGAGATCACGTAAAAGGAAAAGGGATTTACTAGCATGATGTGCGCATTTATTTCGTTTTTCATGAAAAGTAATTAAAGCCTGACACAAGCTCTGAGGAAAATCTCCACCAATCACTCCAGCACACGTGTGATGTGCGTTGCCCATGCTCACATTCCTAATTACACTTTAACTGTGTCTCTTTTGGAATATAATAAAAGCAAACCACTTTCAGTGACACTCAGCCGCTATGAGCGATGGCGGACCTGCTGGCAGGAACAACCCCACTGATGGACGTCTTTAATTAGCAAACCCTGACACAGGGAGAGTTTTCCACCATTTCATTCATTCTGAACTGCTGCTGATTGGGTCAACTTCATTTCAGCACTGTCCTAAATCTGCTAAGGGCCCGTTTTTAATGTTCTTGGCTTAAAGTCATGCAAAATAACGGTCTCCACAGTGAGAAATGTTTGACGAGCTTACAATGCTAAAGTAGAAAGGGGAGTTTTTGTTCATTTGATTCAACATTTTTCTTCTTTCCTTTATTCTGATTCAGTCTGACCTCAAGAGTTCCTTGCTCAGAACAATTACCAGTTCTTGACATTTAATTCTTTCCATAGATGAGTGAGTTCTTGGAGCTCATTTGGTGCAGCTTTCCATTCTTTTCAGTACGCTTTGATATAAACAGACAACAGGCCGGTCCGTCTTAAACTCCATGCAATAGCTCCTCATGCTGCTCTCATCCTGCTAGCATTGACAACTCATTAGACAGAGGGATTTTCAGAATTTTCATAATAACAGCGCTTAAATGCTTGGGTTTTCCTGGTCCCCCTTATCCCCACATGCCTGCAAATTTGGCACGGGTAAAGGGGAAGGAAATGGCAGGTTTAGGGGGAAAAAATCTTATTAAACAAATTCTCTAAAGCATTGAGACCAACTGGTGTGGAGTGCACTGATAACAGCTGGCCATTTTGGAGTGTCACCTCGCTTGGCAGCTGCACCAGCAGAGGGAGAGGGAGAAAATGTTTTAATGGCTCTGGCTCACAGATTTGAACGCTGTTATTTTGGCAACTTTTTAATTATCTCCAAATGAATGGATTGATAGGACTGGTCGTAACGAGACAGAGATAGGAGAACATTCTGCTGTGGCAGTGCTTTTTTTCCTTCTTTTTCCCCCCCAGTTTTTGGTCGTCTCTCACGCAAAGATATTTGAGCAAGATGGCCTCCAGACTGAATTGTTTGAAAGTTTTGAGGGCAACTTAGCTAATGAGAAATGTAATCATGCACAGCCAGGAAACTTTAACTGTATGCAAAGGGAACCAGCTTGAAGAAAACTGGATTTTTATCACATGAGATATGGGGTCTTATCATACTCAAAAAACTGCCATTTAGAATATGCATTCGATGCTTAATTCCTTCTTTTTTTCGTTTTCTGTGTTTTTTGTTTGGTTTCCATCAGTAAATTGTTCAGGATAAAAAGGTTTATTTCACATAAATTGTGTTCTGGTCAGTTGAAGGGCTTCCATTCTAATGCAAAATTCAATTTGCCCAAACTAAATTACTTGGAGAATGATGGCTCGCCATCATCACATCTCCCAGCAATCCCCACATTCAAAACAGACAAATTTTTCAGATGCCAGATTTTGTATTTCATCAGGTGCAGAAAGAAACCTAAACTTGCTTAATTTAAAATCTTAAAAAAGACACATGGAGAATGCTCCATGGACACACACAGATACACAAAATAAACAAATACAACTCAAAAAAAATGTGTGAGCTGCTCTACAAATTTCTTTTGCAGCAATCCAAAGCATGAAAATCATTCACTACCTCCTGTTACATTTCCAGCAGACATTAGTATCTGAAAGTCAGGCGTAAAATCACTCCAATAAATTAACATAAACTGTAGAAATGGAAACAGTTGAGTAATAGAATAATAAATGTAGGGCTAGTCATGGAAGTCCACTGGTACCAGCCTGGATTTTGAAAATCTTGCCAGATGCATCTGTTATCTCTGATCAATCTGTTGTGTGATTTGTGAAACGGACATGATAATGTGTGGGCAAACTAGAGTAGCTTTTGTTCCTCTCCCAACATTTGAGCCGCAACAAAGCAGCATAACAAAAGCCCACAAACTTTAAGCCAAGCGATACTACAGCCGTTACATTTACATTTTTAAAAGACAAAGTTCTCTGTGTCTTGGGTTTTTTTGTTCTTGGGATATTTCTCACTTTAAGAATTAAAATCTTAATTTTAACACTGGCTGTTATATTTCAAAGTGTGTGTATTCACCCAAAAGGAAAAGCCTTGGGCATCTAAAGAGTTGGCAATATGCAAATTATGTAGGCAAGGGGCAAGGATTTCAGAAGCTGTCTGGTTTCAGTTTGTAGTCCGGTTTTAGGTTTTTCTTGACTTTGGTTGATGCAGGCAAACGGTGCATTATGGAGGCAAAGAGAGTTTGCAATTTAGCTGATATTGAATAATTAATTCAATTTCATTGTACATGCAGAATGACAATAAAAGGTTCTTCTATTCTATTGTAGTATCAGGCTCTTTTGTGTTGTCGGTTAGACTTGCCTAACATGCCTAAACAGCTTAAGATCTGCAGTTTGATTTCAGGAGGAGAAATAAATCTTTTGAATTATGTGTCAGGAAAAAATATCTGCTATAAAAAATTGCCAAACCAAAAACACAGATCTTCCTGCTGTGAATAAGGGAGCAAACAAAGGTAGCTTTTAATTCATCAGTATCAGGTGGATGTAACACGACTAAGCGAACATGTTCAGAACAAGCTGAGCTACTTTTAGTTGCTCCTTTGTCACAAACCACAGCAGCTAGCACCTCTTGTTTGAGTTAGCAGAGTTTAAGCTGGATGCTCTTCCTCACACAACTCTAAGGTTTTTTGCCTCTGGCCGGAATTAAACCAGCAATCTTCCTCTTGTCAACAAAGTGTATTAACTGCTACACTGTAGTGTTGCTACAATAACATGCTAGGAGATGAAGTACTGTCAAGATGGTGTGACGTTTTACAATGTGTTGCAAAACCAATTACACGCGACACTAGCATGCTAATAGTTTTTTTTTTTTTGTGTGTCCCGTTTGGATCTTTAGCCATCAGAATTGTTGTCTTAAGGCCAAGAAAGATGCCAAGCAGATTTATTTTACCAAGTGGATCATCATGGCCTTGCCATATTGGTCCATTTGATTGACCTTTATTATAATTATGAATTTATTTTATTTTCAGTTGCTACAAACGGGACAGACATGACTGGGGGATAGGACAGGGAGAAAGAATGAAAGAAAGAGAGGGAGAGAAAGAAAACCAAAGGGGAGAAGAGACGGTGAGAAGGGGGGGAAGAAAGAAAAAAAAACAAAAAAAAAACACCTGGGTCACCTGTATGGAGAAAAAAACAGAAGAGAAAGCAAACAACAAAGAGCAACATAATAAAAAAAACGGCACCATCACAATAAACTAGCTAGCAGTAGATATCAGTAGATACTAAATAATAAACGATATTGTGCAGCACGCAAGATAGACAGCGCACAATGTGCTTTGAGGCAGCAGTCAAGAAAGCTGTAGTCCGCGTCTGTGAATACCCGTGTGTACACCTGTGTGCATACCTGTGTGGATCAGCATGCTTGCATTCCAAAGGTTTCTCCATGTAACGATCTGCTAGGGAGTGTGGGGAGCCACAGCCCCGTCCTCCAGGGCATGAAGCAGGTATGGAGGAGATCAAAACTCCAGACATCCAGAGGCCCCCAGAACACAAGAGACCAAGGAAGACCAACAGAGGGGCAGCCGCGCCACTGTCCCGGTAAGAGCTGAGGAGAGTCCCAGATGAGGGCTCACTCAGCAGCCGCGGAGCAGAAGCCAGGGGGAGTTGCAGTGACGCGCCCGTGAGCTCCGCCGGCAGCCGAGAGGCCAGGGGCACCCCACCTCCGAAGTGGCCCGAGCGAGCCCCAGGCTCCAGGCCCCGATAAGCGGCCGCCAAGGAGTGAGCCGGTGTGTACCCGGACGCCCATCCCCAGACACAAAGAACCGCCAACGCACCGACACCTGAGGGAGTCCGCCACTGGCAGGGGAAGTGGTGGTGGGTGGAGATAGGCTTCCAAACCTTGGAGGGCCTGAGATGTCCCCAGAGAGGTGGCGTCTGATACCCAACCTGAGCATGCTAATAGTTAATGCTGTGAACATTAGCCATGCTAACGCTAATTTATCATTTCACAATTTTAAATACTGAAGAATATGCAAAGTTAAAGAAAATGTTTCTATGTCCCTAAACTAACCAGCTTGCATGCTATAATCTGCTACACCTTAGCATGCTAATGTGTTATCTTTTGTCATGACTAATAGTTAGCAACAACTAGCATTTCATAATTTGTATAAATCCACCTATTGCTCTAATCTTATAATTTAGCAGGACGTACAGCTGAAACTGAAGTCCAAATCTATAACACATGGCATAGCATGGATTGTTTTCTAATAGTGTTGTTATGAGTATTACGGTACTGCTGGCTCCTTGTGATTTTGAAAGAAATGTCACTGGTTAGGAAAATGTAATGTATTTCTAACATTTAGGAGATGGATGCCTGTGACATTCTGCATTACGTCAAAGACACTTCATGTTTTTCAGAGCTTCACAGAGGTCCCACACCTGTGCTTAAATTTTCTTTTCAAACTCTGATTGATTTTAGAAGCCCATTATTAAATGTAGTAAACAAAACGTGGGTTCAACGTGTGACAGTAGTGCAGGTTTAAATAACAATAAAACACCTTTAGCTTATTTTTTGGCAATTTAATTATTTTCTCTGCCTTTATTTTATTATTTACCTTATAATGAAACTCATTTTTTTTTTCAGTTGTTTATATGTAAGCTGTAGCCTTTGTTGTTCCAAAAAGCACTTTGTGATGAATCCCTTTGTTAAAGCACTCTATAAATACATTTGTCTGGATTTATGAAGCTGAAATGTCACAACTGCAACCAAAGCTAATGAGCCAATTCTCTGTCAGCTGAAGTGTCATAGTGAAAACTTTTCTCACCATAAGTCAAGTGTCTCATGAGGGGAAATAACAGACCAAAAATGAAAATGTCATTGTGGTATCTCTTCACAGCTGACAGGTTCATCCATACACCTGAGCACATGGCTTTTCAACACTCAATATATTCTGGAAAATCCTCCACATATTGAGATGGCCTGTCTTTTTTTTCTTAAAGTTTAGAGTATGTTGACAATAAGGTGTCATTGTGAAGTTGTGCAACAGATTATATAATTCATTTATAAAAATCCTCATTTCAGAGAATATCTGAAATGGCCATTCAGGAAAATTGATGAATGTCTTCTTGAGTGTCATCCAAGTGTTGTACCCCTCAGTACTTCTTTTCTTTTTTTCTTTTTAGGTTATTATAGAGGATTTAAAGCACTACAACGTCTTCATTTGTCAGTGACCTTGGACGAGTCTTCTCAAAATCTGCAGACATAAACACAATAAAGACAAGAAAAAGTGAGGTCTCTTGCACATTAAGGCACTTTAATCATTATGAAGATGGCTCTAAAATTTAAAATGTTATACAGTTATACAGTGCTGGACCTGGAGTGGTTAAAAACACATCAAGGCACACTAAGAATTAAGAATCTGCATATTGACTTGTGAAGTCTAAAATTATTTTATTTAATACTGAAGGGTGGCGCTGGAAAATGTTCATGACATATTAAAAGTAAGTGTGTCAGGAAACTGTATACATGTAATGCTACCATGCCAACCAGTGCTAACATTCAGTGTAAAGTAACTATTTGTGATTTGGCTATTAAACAATATGTTTTATTAGTTTTATAGGTTTCTCTGCATAGGACTCTGCATAGACATTAGACAAAAAAGCTAAAAAATACCATTTCTGTAGTCACACTACAGTCTTCCATGATTACAAAACACTTTAGAGATCCTTCTTCTAGGACCAGAGGATGCATTTATGGTTAAATAAATCTGAATGCATTTTGTTTCATGGTAGGCATAATTTGTTCAAGCAGCAATCTAATGATAAATAACAAGCTTTCAGATTTTCAATGTTAAACAAGGTATTTGTGCAGTAGGAGGTTTATTGTGTGGGAAGAAACTACCTTGTTATGTTCCCACAGCAAAGTGCATGGCAATCTGTTCAGGGGTCTTTGAAATACTATGCTCTCCACCAACAGGTTTGACAGATGAACTGACTGACCATCACTGCCATTCTCATCCCTGTTGTTGGCAGGGTAAAAATTGGAGTCTCTCTTGGCCATGAATGGAAAAATGGCTTAATTATGTTTCTTTTTTAACAAATAGTGAAATGGCAAAGCCTTCCCCACAAGCCTAGTCTGAAATTCATAAATAAAACATGAGGGTTTTTTTAGAAGCTGTAAACTATTTCAAAATCTAATGTCCACAGAGTTCAGTCAATAAAAAAAAAGGATCATTTTGATTTTAAAAGTGTGGTCACAACTGATCTGGAACAAAAGGTTTTTTTGAAGCTTATCCTTGCTATACCGTGCCCTCTATCCCCGTGCCTTACAAATCCGTTTCTGCCTGGGACCCACTTCAATCCTATAGCTTCAGTGTCCATCAGTCTCTTTCCATTCATCCCATCTTCTAAGACCCTGGCTAAGAACACTTGAGGATCATGTGTCCAGGCTACAAAGGTTCTCTAAACTACAAAGCAGAGAAGAAAGTGTAAAAGGTCCAGAGATAAACCACAACACCTTTCATCACATTTATTCCAACCACATATACACGCCGGGGGAACACAACGAGGCAGACAGACCAAAAAAACAAAATGAAAAAGAAAAAACAACAGATCTTTCTTTTTTTTGCCCCAACAGAGTAATCAGCTAAAACTCTTTAATCATAAAACAACAGAGCAGTGGACTCCCTCAGTTACCTCCCTAAGATTAGTCCAATCATTGTACTTTCTAATATGCCACCAGAGGACTAAAACCATTTCATAGTCAAATCACAAAAGCAATTTTACTGTCAGATTACTTCAACTTTACAATGACATTGCTGTGGGTTGTTAAAAAAGGAACCTTTTGATGAATTTCTCAAAGAGCTAATGGTTTGTTTTCCCCGGTGCCTTTTCGGCCCAGCAATGTTTGGTTTGATGTGGCTTTGCTCCTATGGTGAGCCATCACAAGTCACGCTGAGATTTTCAGAGATTATCACAATACTGTATGCCCAACTACACGTAATGTGTTTGAAACCAAGATACACAGAGGACTGATTCATTGAAACGCCTCAGAGTAAAAACTGATTGAAGTCCTTGCTTAAAAGGAAAGCCCACTGTAAGAACTGATGATGCCATCAGGTGACATGTGACTGCGACTTGAAGCAAAACATGTGTACTACAGTTAGGTCCATACTCTTTTGGACGATGACATGAATGAGTTAACTTTTGGTCATTTTGACTTCAAAGAGGTTTAACAACAGTTTTGCAGTAAATGCTAAAAAGCATTTTTATGCAAAAAGTCAAAGGCCCAATGATCCTCTTAAAACTTTATAACTTTATACTTTTTCTTCAGAAGAATAGGTTGCAATTTTGGCCAATCCTTCAGCTATACTATATTAACGAAAGTATTGGGCCCCTTTATCTATATCTGTTTGCATTGCCACAGGTGTATAAAATGAAGCGCTTAACCATGTTTGTGTCTCACTGCTTTTGTTGGTTTTTGGTTTTTCAGCCTAATGATGGCCTCCTTCACTTGCACTGACAACTCTTTCCACCTCACTGAGAGTTCCAATGAAAAGCCACAAAATGCAAGATCACCATTTGACGGTGAAGCTACTTCCCAGACAACTGCCCAGTTACTTTTGATTCTTTGAATGTGAGAGTGGGAGGGTTATGTTTAAACACGGCTGGATTTGCTAAACAGTCACTTTTGCAATACTTTGGTGAAATCCCTTGAACTAAAGTCAAAAGTTTGCACTTCAATCGCATCTTGACATCTTGATTGTTTCATTTGAAATCCTCTGTGCCGAGACAAATCTATAAAAATTGTCCTTGTCTGAAACCTTATGAATCTAACTGTGTTGTATATTAATCTTTCTTAAACCAACATCAGAAAATATATCCACGATGCTCCTTGATGTCATAACTTTTCTCCCTTATGTATGCAGGGTAGCGTCTGGATTTTCTTTATCTTTATCCTTACTTTATTCCCCCTCTTTACTCTTCAGCTCAGTTCTTCTGTGCAGTTTTCTCCTAAATCAAACACAGTTTTGTTTATCTCATCTATTGAATGTATCCCAAGGGCCTTCAAAACATGTTGAATGGTTTTCCTACCACAAAAAAAACCACGTGGAAAGCCTTTGTTTAAAACACTTGGAAATTATGACGCATTTCCATTGTTTACATGGCCTTGTGGTCTTGTTCTCACTCAAAGCTACCGGTCAGCTGAGTTCCTTGTGATGATGTTTTGGTGAAATTCAAAAACTGAGCTCTACGAAACTGACTTGACTCTTGGCCAGGACAACAGATTGTAATCTTTTACCTGGAAAAATAAAGGATAACACAAAATCACAGAAAATGAAAGTCATTTTTACAAAAAGGGTCGATTTTCTCTTTACAGCAACAGTCTTTGTGGTTTATTGACAGAAATCAGCAGTTGCAGAAATAACACTGGACAAAGCCATTAGAAAAGAAATACATTCAGCATTGGGGGGTATGTGGGGATTCATTTTGTGAGGTATGGAAGTAGTAGGTCGCTACAAGCCAGCTAACTAATATGCAGCTAAAGCAACAGTGATTTCTCCTGATATTTTGGGTTTCTTTCAGTCTGAACTGTAACACACTTAAAGTCAGATTTCCTGCTAATTTTCTACATGCTTTTTTCAAAAATGGCAAAATTGGAAACATGGTTACAGAGAATTCCTTAATTTAAATACAGTAGATTGCACTCTATTTTTAAAGATTCTGTTAAAGTGACTTTTTATTTTTAGTTGTACCGTTACACACAAAACACATTTGTTTTGTCCAAATGTTTAGCTATGAGTACAACACATAAACCCATTTTGGGTAAAGTGTTTCACGATTTTGGGTAAAGTGTTTCAGCTTTGTTTTTGCTGTGGAAAAAATATGAAGATCCCACTCGTGAAAAGTTGCAAAATAGCTCTGTCTTTTAATAAAGTTCTGACACAGACTTTCAGGACTCAAACTAATTGGTTCATTTGGCAAATAAAAATCTGATTAAACATCCCACCTCCATTAGACTGCAGCATATTGCCACTTTATTGAACTGAATAATCAACTAAATTAATGAACACGCTCCATATCTATGTTTTCTTAGAGCAAGAATGTATATAGACAAGAAGGAAAGGTTTATGTGATTTATCAAGAATTGCAGAGCACCGGCTAGAGGGAGGTAGAGTGTGCAGCATTGGGAAATGTGCAGCAGCTATTAAGGTTGGAGCTCTGTAAAATTGCACTCTAATGATGATCTAAGTGCTCAGCTGTTTTGAGTCTAACCTGAAAAATAGCATGCCTCTCTGTCAGCTGCTGAAAAATTGATGCACTCTAGGTGGCTTGCTCTCTTTGCTCTATCTCGTGTCGTGAGGGCATCGCAACCCATGCCCGACACCCTCCGCTGCCAATGGCTTCCTGTCCCCTCTGTTACGGATCATCCCACTCTCCCTCATTCTCCAAAATGGCTATGCATAATTTCCAGCCCCCTCGCTGAAAAGTTTGACTAAATGGAAGGTTATTCAGTCACAAGCTATTAACAGTGGTGCACATTAAAGTTGTTTTGCAATCGAAGAGTGAATTATAAGTATAAGTATTTTCTCACTGCATTATTTTCTCCCACAAAGTGCAAAGATATAAAAAGAGAAAGCAAGAGAGCGTGAGAGAGGAGGAAGCACACAAGGAGAAAGAGAGACATAAACACAAAAGGTCCCTGGAAGTCAGCAAATGCAGAAATGTACAGTAAATCTCACTTGACATGATTCATGGCTTGGTATTTCTATATAAAGTACATCTGAGCATTTCCAAAGAAACAAAGGACTCTGAAAATTCATAAAAAAAAAAACAGAGAGAAGAAAAAGTGTTTGGGTGAATTTAAGTTACTTTTTAACATTTCTCAAAAATAAAACCGCATGGTCCCAAGGGAAATTCTCTTTACGAGAGGAGAGAAAAGAAAACACCATATCTAATAATGGAGCACATTTAAACTGTTTTATTGCCCATCTTCTGTCCAACAGTCAATCCAGCAGGCAAAAGGAACATATGATTCTTTAAAAGCTGAAAGTATGCTTTCTTGCTACTTTCACTGTTTTATTGTTTTACTATTTACATTTTTTGTTGATGAGGTAAGAAATAACATTTTTTTTAAGAGTTCTTCAGGTGAAAACTGAAATAAAGTTTTCCTTGCAAATTGCTGTAATATGTAAGTGTTCTGTGTAATGTACGCAGTGTTTTTGCTGTCCAGTTCTTGTCCGTGTCATAACAGGAACAACAGGAATTTCTATTATGAATTTTATTAAGCTTATAAAGCAAAAACTAATGGTTTAAAGCCTGTTTTTGACTCTTTCAAAAAGCTATATCTGGTTCGAGCTACATCCCACATTCATGTTACATAGACAGGTTTTTTTTAAATGGTGACACATGTTCACAAGTTTAGACAAATGTTGTATAATGAGCTTTACTGATATAAACTACTTATAATGCGATAATTAACATTATATTACAACTATTGATTGAAGCTGCAGCATGGCTAAAGTTGCATAGTGTTGCTTTAAAACCCCTTAGCAGTCCTATTAGTCCCCTAAACCATCCAATGTCCCGTGGGCGGTACGTCCGACTGCTAACAGTTTAAGTATAGATTTGAAAATTTATATTATGTTACTTGAATTCTGAACATTCACACATTTGAGAACAGTACTTTTAACACCTGTAACAGTTTAACTTCCAAAACGATGGCAAGCTCATTAAAAATGTAAACTTGAAGATTAAACCAGTGTTTCAGAATTGTTTTGGCTTGTGACCCTGGGTGTGTTTGGGGTGCCATTTGATATTTTCAGATTTCTGTGAGCTATCGCGAACAGGGCCCCAGTGACACAGAGACCAGTCCGCAACCCTTATGTTAACCATCAGCCACTAAGAAAATGACAGCTAACTCTGACAGATTAGCAAGTCTTGTAGCCGCTAGGTAAAATTTGTTGCATCAAGGTTTGGAAAACACCAAAAAAGTTGTATGTTTTGAAATATGCTGGTTAAAGCAATAAGAAACTAGTTTTAACTTTCGCCATAGCTCAGCCAGTAGTTGGCAAGTGCTCAGGAGGAAGAGCAGTCTGCAAGGTGTATAAAGGTGTTTCAGTCTGCAAGCCAAATTTCCCTGGATAAGATACTAATCTAAAGTGTCTCTTTAATGCATCCCTTGGGATAAATAAAGTATTATCAGTCAATCAATGTGAATGTGTGTGAATGTTAGATAGAAATCACCTATGTAGAAAAGCCATAGAAAAAAGTTCTTGAATAGGTGAATGAGGTGATTTATAAAAAGCGCTTTGAGTGGTTCGAGGAGAAAAGTGCTATATAAGAACCAGTCCATTTACCGTTTACCAAACCAGTATCTTCCATGCAAATTACAAATGATCCAAACAGCCAGACTCCTGAAAAATGTCCATGCGGCTTTACAAACGTAAGTTTTCTCACTCTATCACCGATCTAATATGAAACTTTTCATGGTAGTTATGCATTGGCTGCTGGTTCGGGAAAAGGCCACTTAGGAATTTCAATTTTAAACTATTTTAACACTCAAATTCTTCCCATTTCAAAATAAATGTTCTAATTGACTGTATAAACATTTTCATTTAAAAATACAAGGTTGACTATTCAGTCCTTTTGTTTCAATGTACAGGTTTTTTTCTGCTGTAACTGAAATAACTGTTCAAGGCCCAAAAGAAAGATGTACAGTGATTCATTTTAAAAGCAAAGATAACTGAATATACATTTAAGGAGATGAATTTTGTTTCCCTTTTGTTCTTCCACGTCAGTGTAGCATGGGACCTTTTGGAGAGTATGCAAACTCTAGGGTACAAGGGGAAAAAATCAGTGAAAGTAACAACGTGCATCTTATAATGGAAGGTTTAACAGTTCTACTTCTTCAGGGTGACGATGATAATTTTGTTTTTACATACAGCTCTACTTTAACTTTTCATGGATGTCTGTTTCTCCCAGCACACATATCTAAACCCTTTCACGAACCACACATAGTCAAATATCTTGTTGAAAGACAGATATGACAGCATATTTAAAACTAAAGAGCTGGGAGCAGAGCTGCCTTTTCAGCAGGAAAAAAACACCCTGCAGTGGGATGAGAAAAAAGTTTTGGGGGAAAGTGTAGTTATACATGATTCATAGCGCTGCTTGGAGAGCAGCTTACTGTTGTGTGAAATTTGACATTAAGCATCTTTTATGTTATTCCTGTTTTAGTCTGGAAACCCAAGGGCAAAAGAATATGCAATGTGTAATTTTGCTCTATGAAGAAACATTGGGGTGAACGTTAAAGTGTTCAGAACAGTGTCTGAGTTTATTTCAATGAGGGACAATATGATGGTGGAATATAAATTAGCCTCTACGTGTGACATGCAGAGCTGAGGCCAAAGAGCACTTTTCTGTGTACCGCAGTCATTCTTTCATAAGAACGTGCATTCTTTTGTAGTATGCATGTGTATTTATAGATAGAATTTATCACCTTTAACCACAGGTAATGTTTTTCAGCAGCAGCATCTTTTTAAACTCGCATGTGTGTAGTCTACAAACTGCAAACTTACTATGCTGACAGTCGTTTTGCATGTTTAGCCTGATACTGTAAAAGCTAAATACGGAAGTCATAAATGCTTTTTTCTGTATCTGCATATCCATATTTATCTTTTTATGTGATTATTCAAAGTTTAGATAAATGGCACCGCTGAATTAGACGTTTAAATCTCTTCTTGACTCAGACTGTCTAGAGGCCGATAAGTCACCAACTGGATGTTTCTACATCAGATGCTAAATTTGCAGAGCCTACAAACACAGATTTATTATACATTTGTTCAAATAATACTTTCTAAGATATCAATTTAATGTCATTTTCATAATAAAATCTCACCACTTTACTATGTCAAAGGGGTAGAGGACTTTATTAATTCATTCATACATCCGCACCATCGCAACATGTTTGAAGTAGATGTCAAAATAGAGTCTTATTAAAAAAATAAAAACTGACAGCCTATTTTTGTGTCCCTTTCTTGAGCAAATTGTTCATTGTGTACACACAAATCTGGATACACAGGGTGTACTGTACACTAAGTTGCATGTCATCATTGTCGACGTGTCGCATTGCTTCGCCAGTGTCTTTGTCCTCATCTCCAATCACAATGCGCCCAACGTCTTACGAGAGCGTGCCGCGGTTCCCTCTCGTTAATGCAATTTAATGTGGTGTCTTTCGCATTAGATTCCCAATTGCCGTTGCCATGGCGACGTGCATACAAAACATCTTGTAGCAGCTTGTTATTGCCTCATTACAACCACGTTTGAAGTTTTTTTTTCCCCCCCCCTTCTCTCTTTCCTCTCTCGCTCTTTATTTGTTTGTCTTTTCTGAAAGAACCTTGGGTAAGAGATAAGCAGACTGTGGCTCCATCAAAGGATGTCCTCCCCTGCAAGCAATTACCCCTCCAGGATAAGCTCTTGTTATTCGCTTTACAAGGAGCGCTGATTTCAGTCCACCAAAAACCAGAGGGGCTGGCACACACTCGAAACTTCAGAGGCCGTCATGATAAGTAAATCACAGTTTTGTGTGATACGAAGGTTCGTAGATGCCCTTTTTTTGGCAGAAACTGACGATTTTATACTTTAAATCGAAGATCAGAGTGAATGGCAGATTTCAGTCTGGACTTCAGTGTTGTTAATGTACAAAATATAAAGTCGCAGGCCTCGGGTCGTTCTGTGTTTGCCACCCCCCACCCACACCTGCGTGGGTTCTGCCATAGTCCAACGACATGCTCATAAAATTATTCTGTGAATTTTAGTTAAATTAGCGAAGTTTTCAGTTTTATTTAATGTAGCAAATGTTAGACAGGAAGGTTTCAGCAGGGATTAATAAAGAAAGTAGTCACACACTATAAAACATCCTATAACCTCAAATGTGTACAAAGACTACTCTTTTTGTATTCTATTAGCTTTAGTGCAATTTCTCTTTATTTTATGTAAAAGACACAAACAAATTCTGTTTACATCAGAATATCTATAATTGAATTTATTTATTTATTTGTTTTCTGCTTCAGCTCTGGATCATTTCCCAGGAGCTTTAACTAAGATTTAAAACAAAAACAACTGACTCCACTTAATGTGTCGGAGGTTACCGAAGCAAACTAAGAACTTTTTATGTAAAAAGTCTAAAAAACAAAAGAGCTACGTTGATGGGGATATACTGCTGTTTTTTGACAGGTTACTCTGGATAAGTGATGCCAAACTGAACTAGCAACACACACACAACATGCTGTACTTAGAGAAAATAGCACGTGGGCACTTATGACTTTGTTACCCAGTCTATTACTTTATAAAGACAAAAATGTCACCTGCAAAAGCGTAAACATGCAATTTTCACACAAAACACAGCACAATTTCTTGCCACTAAGTGAACATGAAACAAAGGGCCAATGTCACGATTGACTGCTTTGGAGAATTTAATGATGAGAACATTAAGACACTATCATAGACTCGTCTCCTCTAGTGTGCTAAAGTGCGCTTCTGGTTTTGTTTCACATAAGATTTTAGATAAGTACTGACTTCTGAGAAACAAAGTAGTATTTTACTGTTTCACTAATCTTTTAGGTGGGGCCAGGGATTCCTCCAACACTAGAAGACACAACCACACCAAGACATGAAGGATATTTGCAACAGTGTTAGTCTCAATTTGAGGTCAATTACAACCCTAATAATTATTTGATAAAGAAATGTTACTGTAAGTATCTCCTACATGGCCCCATAACGCAAACTAGTGTGTTCTCTATGTATAATTTTAATGTAGCGAGGTATTATTTAAACAGCTCTTATCAATCCTTCTACAGTAAAAATGGATTGTGCAGCTTATATAACGCGTGTTGCTCATAGTGACAAGAATAATTTTATAGTCTCGCTCTATGAGGCTTTAAGGCTCTTTCTGGCTTCTTTCAACTTATGGCTTTGGTTTCTCAGCCTCCAACTTTAGAGGACCTGTTTCCGTCTCACTGCTTTCATTAGTGGCATTTTCAACAGAAAAGCCTGGAAAAAACAGACTGCACCTTGTCTGGCTAGTACTAATTGACAGACAAAGTGGTGACCATAGTGAAGTATAACCACTAAAAAGCCATATATTTTCCTCAGGAGGTGATGAAAAGATATTGAATTCATCAGTTGAACATGAACAAATTAAAGGCAATTTGAATAAAAGATGTTCATCGTGTCTGCTTGTTAGTGTGATCACCATGTAACCACAAAGGTAACCATGTGCTGCTAGAGCTCGCTTCTGCTGCCCATTAGTGGCCAAAAAGCCTTTTAATGCAGGTTTAATATTGCACATCTATGGACCACGGTTCACTATACCTAAAGACATGCTGAGAAAGTCACGGCACTCAGGAGCCTTAAATGAATTCTGTAAGACATTTAAATGGTCATGCAATGTCCTGGTGAACAGTTCAAGTTAGTTTAGATGTTGCTTCAAAATAAGTGACTAAAAGAGGCAATAAAACCACAGCAACACACGAGCCAAATACCAAAGTGAAACAGCAACTAACTCAGACTCACTAAATGAACACCTGTACTAAAAAAGGTACTATAGAGGAAACCAAGATTAAGAACAAACTCCATTAAAAAAAAATAGAACTCAAATACAAAAGGAACTGAAAAGCTTCAAATACAAGAGTACAGAGCCTCAAATGAAGTATGAGAAACAAAACTGAACATGCACTCACAACAAAAACGCCTGATGATGACTAAGAATGCAAAACTCTTAAAAAAAAAAAGAAAAGAAAACAAAAAATACACAGACACCAAAACATGACGCAAGGACACAGGAGAGGTTAAATAACAAAGAACACAAGGGACCAAATATGAAAAGCTCTCACTAGCTTTTAAAGGAAAACAAGGACAGCGTTCACACATAATTCAAAGACAAAAACTGAAACTCAGAAACTAGAAAACTAAAATACATCAAACTCCCACGAGCCTACAAAACATAACACACAGTTATAAAAATCTGATTTTACTAGAGCAGCTTGGAAATTGGGAGGTGACTGCTGGTTAACCGCCTAGTCTTAATGAAACATTTTCCACTGTAACAAAAACAGAAAAATATGTACAGTAAGAGAAAAAAAAAGTTGGGCGACCTTAAAAATACGATCTAAAACATATTAATTTATTACTAAGTGCATGATGTCATCTGTCCAGGTTATTAGCCCACAATGCATGTGCAGTGTCTCAGCTTTTTCCATCACTTATTTTACCAGTATTGTGAATTTGCCTGGTAATAACTGGTGATCTAAGAAATGTAATATTATTATTTTTAAAGTAAAAGATCAGATTAAATTTCAGTAATCAGTTGAACCAATTAAGAATTTTCTGTTTAGAATTACAGTAAAATATCTTAATGGGTAATTGCTGTAAACTTCTTGTTTTTGTGCAATAAAGCTGGCTGCATGAATTCTCCTCAGCCAAATATCACCACAGGCACTAAGGGTACTTTGAAATTTGAAAGTTTACCCCCGTGGTGGGGCTAGAAAGGTCAAAAAGTCTCCAAAATCAACAGTGTTCCTTTTTTTTCTCTCAGCAAATGGTGTGGTGGAATGAGTAAGGGGTCAGAAGACGACAGTAAAAACTTTTTGGTCTGATACCACTTGAGAGAAGGTCTTAAGGTCACCAAAATCAATAAGTTTCTTCCTTTTGGTAGCATGAATACAGAGAATATTAGCTGGTCATAGTCAATATCCAGGCTGGAGACAGACGTGAATGTAAGTCAAAAGTGGAGGTAAAGTTGGTGAATCAGTTCAAACATGCATGCTATTGTATCCCCAGGTTATAATTTTATTTCAGAAATGCATATTAACTTTGGGAAGCAGCATTTAAATTAGCGGATTATACAACAATGTTAGTATCTACTGATTGGATGATTTTGTTGAAAGAGCGTACTTAAACAGTGTTAATGAATAAACATTTACTGATTGACAGTAAATTAAAAATCTTACTTTCATACAGTTATTTACATGAATTTTTGATTTTTAGATTTATATATTTTAGTCTCTGTACATAATTACCGTGGATTTTAAATATAATCAAAATGTAACTTAGGTGTACATTTACAGCTTTAATTCAAGGGGTTTGACAAAAGTAGTAAAAAAAACGTTAATTACAAAAATCAAAAACTAATTGGCAGTTAACTGAAAAGTTGTCCAGGCGAGAGCTGTTGCTTTGTTATTCCATGTCAAAATAAGGTGTTGATTCCAAGTACTGAACTTGTATTTGGTAGGTGTTCACTGATACTCTCAATCTGAAGTCCAAGGGTATGAGGGTCGAGTATGAGGTTACACTCAAGAACATGAAGGTGACATTAAACTTTGCCAGGAAACATCTAAAACAGCCTGCACAGTTCTGGCTTTTAATGTGGTGGATTGATGATGTGAGGATGGAAAGAAACAGCTCGTGACCAAACGTCTATCATGCCATATGTTAAATAAGACGGAGGCAATATTATGGTATGGCTACGTATGACTGTGTGGAATACACCAGGCACAGACACACGCACACACAGGTAGTTACAGCCAACTTCCACATTTATTTAAGTGTTGTTGTTTTCACAGCTGACTCAGTCACACAGTCTGACAGCTCACGAGCCCAGCTGATCTCTCCCTGGCCGCTCCTC